>NW_027507785.1:262961985-263436985 GCF_037356315.1 Lithobates pipiens | reverse complement strand
CATTTCCCCCACAGGTAGCAATGGAAGCAGATTTTGTTTGCACAGTAACATATCTCTATCATGAGGTTATTGCTTTCTTTCGTCTCCATGAGATAGATTTCTTCCTATTTCCTGTCCAAGTGTCAGACAGACCAGGAAGTGAAGGAAAGTCTCTTTGTTGATTTAATGGATTTTGGACAGAACAGAGAATGAGGGGAAATCCAATGGCCAATGGTTGACCGGAGTGTTCTGGCGGGGATTAGTCCCCAAAGCCAGCATCACACCGATTGGGATGCTCCTATTGCTGGCAATAGGCTCCATTTTGTAAAAACGCATACCAAATCGCACTTGATGTGAATGGGGCTTAAACCAGACTTAGAAAATTGCAGCAGACATAGAGGAACCAATCATTTGAGGATATAAATTCTCTTGTGATAACCAACGAAAAAATAAATATACATTTTTTGCAATGACAAAGTTACTCCTATTTTTAATTAATGTATAACAGATCCAATTTCTCTTTGAAAGGCTTAATTATTCAATTCCAGCTCTGTACTGTATTTAACTTTTTTAAATCAATAAGTTGCTCCCTGGAAATACTGAAGTTGTAAAATGTGGAATTTACATCATCAAAGAAAAAAAAAACAATAAATTGTTTGGCTTTAATGCAACTCCCTGCAACTGGTTAAACTCCACTTTCCAGTGTTTGCCTTCTACTACATTGCTACAGAGAGTGGAGAGAAATATCAGACACTTCTGAGTATGAGAACATACAATACAATACAATATATACAATGAACCTATCGATTTTAGCCAGGGGTCTCCGAATTTTCTAAACAAAGGGCCAGTGGGTGCAGAAATGTCCCAGCATTAGCAAGAGTAAACAATGTCTCAAGCCTGGTGGTCAGTGGGAGTCCAAAAATTACATAGCTCATGTAGTCAGTAGGAAGATGAATAGTGCCCGATAATTAATACCATTGGGAGAAATGATGCCCCATTTTTGTGTCAGTGGAAGGAATAGTGCCCTATAATTGGTGTCAGTGGTAAGAATAGTGCCCCATCATTTGTATTAGAGAGGAATAATATCTTGGGTGTCAATAATAGTGTTCCATTGTTAGGGTCAATGGAAGGAAAAGTGCCCCATTCACTGGTATCTGTTTAAAAATTGTGATCCATTCTTGGCATCAATGGAAGGAATAGTGCCCATCATTGGTGTCAGTGGAAGGAATAGTGCCCCATTCATTGGTATCTATGGAACAAATAGTGCCCCATCCTTTAGAAGGCAGGGATCACCCCTGGAGAATCAGAGGACAAGGACCCCTGGCAGGACATTTGGCAGAGCTCCTTTCCCATTCTGGCACTGTATACAACCCCCCCCCCCCCCTACACAATACACAGGGCTGAAATCACATTCCTTCACACAGAGTCTATCGGTCTTCACAGGGTATATCTGGCTTTTATGTTGCCCTTCTGACCTGTGAAATTTTCTGGTCGGAATGGCAGTGTAGTTGCAGTAGGCAGATAAACCCTATGCAGAGCATGGCTCACTGGCTGTATTGTAAAGGAATGTGATTGCAGCCCTGCAGAGGAGGAGCAGTATAGAGTGCTGTAATGGGAAAGGAGCTCAGCAGCCAGACATAGCATGCACGGTGGAGGGGGTGGTCAGGGGGCTTTGGGGGGCGCAACTTAGATCTTGGGGGGCATGTGACACAATCTGGAGCTTGCAGTCCCTAAGGGGCCCCTCAGGAGTTTTTCAGGGATTTGTTTTAGCAATTTCTGAAGGTCCCTCTGTCAGTGTTGGCAGATGTTGGGGGAAGGTCACCTCCTGGAGGTGTGTGTCTTTTCCCCAGTTATCAGGGAAGTGGAGTAAGCAGACATCTTAACTCGCTGAGCTCAGTTACCATTCCATGTTGCCAGCACACAGCACAGACACTTCCCCGTCCTGGGCTGTTCTCACCCCCTGCTCCTCTCCATTCAGGAAATGGCTCACAGCTTCTCCCCAGCCAATGAGAACAGAGGGATGTGGACAGCAAAGTGAAAGCCCAGTACTGGAGCATGGCTGTGGGGCCCTAGGGCATATCATTGCTGGAATTGGTGGAGGATATGAAATATGACAGGGAGGCTGCAGGGGCCCCCTAGAGCTGGAGGCATAAGGGCTTGTGACCCTTGCAACCCCTTATGCTACGCCCATGACTATTGGTGTCAGTGGAAGGAATAGTGCCTCTTTGCTGGTGTCAGTGAGAGGAATGATGCCTAGTATCAGTAAGTGGAATACTGACCCAAGGCAAGCAAAGAACAGCATCTGTCCCATGGGCCACCGTTTGGAGATCACTGATTTATAAAAAAGCAAATATTTACTTTGAAATAATTAGTTTGGGTAATAAAATCCAATAATGACCATTGTTAAAATAATAATAAAAAGACAATTACATTTCATTGCAATGAAATAATTACTTAAATTAACAAATGTATTACAGATCTCATTTCTCTCAGAAATAATTATTCATTCAAATCTAACCATTCATTTTCTTTTCTCTTTTTCCCTTCATAAATCAATGAGTTCCTTCCTGTAAATACTTAAAGCGGTAGTAAACCCGCAATTTTTTTTTTTTTTTTTTTTAAAACCTGCAAAGCAAAAGGCATAATGAGCTAGTATGCACCGCATACTAGCTCATTATGAAATACTTACCTTAGAACGAGGCCCCGACATCTCGCCCGATCCACGCCGAGGGAGCCGACATGCTCCCTCGGCGTCTCTTCCGGGTATCGCGGCTCCGGCGCTGTGAGTGGCCGGAGCCGCGATATCGTCACTCCCGCGCATGCGCGCGGGAGATTTAAATCTGGCCGGACGAGCGCTGCCGGATTTTCACGGAGAGAACCCCCTTGTGCGCATGGGCCGCTGCAGTCAGCGGCGCATACCGAGGGGAATATCTCCTAAACCGTACAGGTTTAGGAGATATTTTTTTTACCTACAGGTAAGCCTTATTATAGGCTTTCCTGTAGGTAAAAGTTAAAAAAGTGGGTATACAACCACTTTAAGTTGTGGAATGTGGGATTTGCCTCCCTATGGAGACACAACACTGAATCATTACAGATACACTGGTGACGTGTGATGATTTATCCTCCCAGGAGCTTGGTGTCTAATCAGTGGAGTAGTCAATAGCAGTAGATAGCGAGGAACTGTAATCTGCTTGTTTTTTTTTTGTTTTGTTTTTTATCCCATCCTATAATTTCATGTACACAAGCAATAGACATGACCATTATATGAACAAACAAGCACCCACTGCCTATATATGACATGACATTACTTCTTGGGGCCTTTGTCAACCAACACTCTTTTTTAGAGAGATAGTCCTCTTTTGAATCCGATTCCCCAACTTTTTATCCTGTAAACCAATTGATATGCTACATTTAATGTATATAGCTGTATATATCAATCTATTGTTTATACAGAAGTATGGCCAATTGATTTTGGCCATGCTTCTCTTGCGAGTCACTCTGGAAGGATTCTGACCATATTGTCAGGATTCACCCAGCTGCCTGATTGACAGATGGTTCCGGGCTCTTCACTCCTTTGCCTATCCAGCACTCCAATGAATACTGCAGGAGCAGAGCAGGGAGTGGTACCTGACAGTCACTGCTTTCCACTCCAAGCAGTGGTCATGAGATCGCTCAGTTCTTATGTCCAGTACAAACTATCGGATTTCCCAATGGGAAATCTTGGATGTGAGCTTGTTGGCGGTAAGTTCGACCGTGTGTATGCTCCATCGGACATTTGTTGTCGGACTTTCCGCCAACAAATGTTGGCTAGCATGTTCTCAAATTTTCCGCCAACAAATGTGTGTTGTCGGACAACAATACAAACATGCATGCTCGGAAGCAGAAGTGGTCGGTCTTGTAAACTAGTGTTCATAATAGAGAATTAACATTTGTGACGTGGCAAATTATGAAATCTCGAAATGCAGCGCACATTCTCTTCTTCTTTAATGGGATAATAATGAAGCTGCTTTGCTGGTGATATTGATGGAGTTTTTGCAAACAAATTTTCAAAGGCTTTTTTTCTAGTGTTATCAAGAATAATATTTTTTTTTTTTTTTGTTTTTTTTACTTGTGCGAGTTACGACGACACCATTATCCCGTAGTTTTTAAGATCAAAGATACAAGATGTTGGTGTCCCCTGTCAATTTTACATTGTATTTTTTAAAATGTAACTACCTACTCCCAAACTGTCATTTGAAATAAAACACATCCAAGTATTATTCTCTACAATTTTTTTATTGTGCATTAAAAAAAAAATAAAAAAATTAGACATGCTATCTGCCAATAGAAAATAACCAAAAAGTGCATGCTATGCATCCAAAAATATAGAAAATTTACCAAATCAAATCATTATTTAGCCAAAAAAATTATGTCAAAACAATAACTCCAAGGCCAATAATAAATAACACATTATCTCCTCTGATTCCGCAACATATCTGGTTGACGAACGGCCGTTCAGAAATGAACTGAAAAGCACGAAATGAAAGGGATAAATGAAAAACGCGAAAAGAAAAGCGTGAATCAACACTCACCAAATTTCTACTAACACAAAATTAGCAGAAGGAGCCCAAAGGGTGGCGCTAAAGATCTGAAAAAAACACGTAGTATCTATAGTATGTCACTACATTCGTAATTGTTGGCCAGCATTTGTATGACCATGTGTATGCAAAGCAAAATTGAGCTAACACCCTTCGGACAAAATTCCATGGTTTTGTTGTCGGAAAGTCCGATCCTGTGTATGAGGCTTTAGAGCCAATGTAGGACAGTTGCAGCATCACTCCGATGCTTGAGATGAGTATGTATGTTTGTTTTTCCACAAGGAAACTTGAGGGATTTGTGTTGAGAAGGGGGATTTAGGGGGTGGCAGGGGGGTAGAACTGTTCTAGGAGGGCAAATTTGGGGAGGTGTGTTAGGAGTGGTGATTTGGGGCATTTGCATTGGGAGGGGGGGTGGGGGAAGAGTATTTGTGCTAGGAGGGGAGATTTGTGCTGTAAAATTGGTATGGTAGAGGGGAATTTTTGTTGTGGGGGCGGATTTTGCTAGTAGGGTTGATTGGGAGTTATTTGTGCTAGGATGAGGGATTTGGGGTAGGGGAATTTGTGCTGGAAGAGGGGGATTTGAAGTGGGGAGAAAGAGATGCTCAGAGGGGAAATTTGTGGGGTGGAGGATTTGTGCTAGAAGGGGTACAATTCTTTTTTGGGGGGATTTGTGCTGAGGCATATGACGAGAGAGAGGATTTGAGCTGGGGGGGGGCAAAGATTTGTGCTGGGGGGGATTTAGCACAGAGCTGTAGATTGCCTTGTCCTGGCACTTACAGTGAGTGAGCATTGTCACCATAGGACAGGAAGTGTGCTATTTGTAGGCTCATCAGGTGAAAATTAAAGGCAAATTCTTGAAAGAAAACTAGTGTAGCCACTGCATCTAAGGACTAGTAAGCTGCAGTTTATTACATTTTTGCTACTGGGTTAACATGCACTCTAATTGCTCTGTTGTTGCTTTGAACTAAGAAAAAGTAAAAGGAGAGTGAAATAAATCTAACAGATACCTCCATACACACTAAACAGTGTGGACTAATCTTCTGCTGCAGGCTATGTATTCTTACAGCTAGCACAGGTGGATTTTAGAATATGCCAACAGAGCCTGCATCTGATTGGATGCAGGTGCTATTCCCCTGATATTTTCCACCTAGCTCTTTTGATAAAAAGTACTTTATTTTTGACTCATTGGGGATTTGAAAGATAAAAACAAAGAGGGAGAGTTACATGCTGGCTGCATGAGTACGCCGGTTGCCTGGACACATTCACAAGGGACGCCTGATGTTTCCAACAGCAATCAGAGTTTATCACTGTGGGGACAATTATAACAGGAGGACAGTGGAGAGAGTAGAAAAGATGACGACAGACATATGGACAAAAAGCCATGTCTGTATAGTACCTGTAATAGCAACAGTATTTACCTCAAGTTCAGAGCTGCTGACATCCGGGTGGTGGCCAGTGGACTGACACAAACCAGCCGAGTGTAAACGTTAAAATACTTATTCCGATTTGACATAGACCAATCGGATAGTCCATTGCGCCTCATCAGCTGCATGAAATTGCAGAGGTCAGAGCGCCTCTCTGACAGGGGGGCATGCGGCATAGTCGCGCCCATTAGGGCGTGATGTTGTCACACGTCACCATGTCACCGGCAGGGGAACGCTCACTGCTCGTCATGGAGACGATGGCAGGGACGTGAAGATGCTCCTCCTGATGCAAAAGGGAAAGGGCGAAGAGAAAAAAATAGTTTGTCATAAGCCCACCCTGCCATAACCCTGCCATTTTTTGTCTTCGCCCTTGACCTTTTGCGTCAGGAGGAGCATCTGCACGTCCCTGCCGTTGTCTCCATGACGAGCTGTGAGAGTTGCCCCACCGGTGACGCGTGACATCATCATGTCCCGATGGGCGTGGTTACGCCGGGCGCCCCCCTGTCTGAGAAACAGTCCCTTGAGTAATAGACCACCTGGACATCACACTAATGCGCAACAGTGTTTTGTTTGCTGTTTTCACACAGCCCAGTAGCTTAGGAGTCCTCTCACTCCTCTAAGCTAACAGATTGACCTGAGACTGCACTATCCACTGTTAACTCTTTCCTATGAAGACTGCAAGTTCATGGATACAGCACTAAAAAAGCAGGAGCCAGCATCACTGAATATTGTAAATTGCAAGGGCCATGGTAAGACTTGGAAGAAATTGTTTCCAGGCTAGGTTCACACTTCCCTCTACTGGGAATGTTTGTTTTATTGTTGTCAATGTGTTAAATGGAGACCTTTACCCATTTTCATATCCCGCTCTCCTGTCTCTTAAAAATTATCAAAAAATATATATTTTTTTTAAATGTATTTATTTATTTTTTACACAGCCTAGATCCAACCTATGACAGAGTGATAAAAGGTTTTCCGGCACACTCCCCCGGATGTGTGCGCACATGAATAGTATCTCACAAAACTGGCCCTTGGGATGTGTGACAAACCATCCCAAGAATGTGGGTGCGCATTAGCGGGGAATCAGATGCATACACAGACCAGTAGACCTGGCAGAGACTCACAGTGTGTGTATGCATGCCACTAGATCCAAGTTAAAGATGGTGTCACAGAAGAAGAGGAGCAAACTAAAAGCTCTTGCTTCAGCAAGGTATCACTGGACTCCATGGAATAGTAAGTATGTAAGTGTTAGTAATCTTATTTTGGGGGGGGGGGGTTAGGCAGAGTGTAGTTTCTTTTATAAAAAAAAACACTGAGGGTTTTAATATGCCACTTTAAGGCATATCTAACAGCAATGTGCATTAGGTTGCAATTCAGAATGAATGTCAGTGCATTGCATCAATGCATGTATCATCTTGCTGCGGAGCAATAGTGTGAATGAGCTCCAAACAGTATATAACAGTGGAAAGCTCAGACTAGAAGGAATATATGGAATGGACATGTATGGAAAAGTATGGAATGCTTACTGACATAAAGAGTTCTACTTAGAGAGAAATCAATACAATGTAAATATAGTGGACCAATGTTTTTACTTTAGAGACTCAACTGAATAATAGAATTGCAGGATGCGCACACATGACCAGCTCTCTTCTCAATAAAGGGAAGAATTGAGAAAAAAATTGACTTTTCCCTCAATTGATTGACATGGAACTCTACCATTTATAATAGAGAGCAGATACCACTACCCAATGGAATGCTGTGTTTGCTTTACACTGTGGCTGCATTTTACAAATAATTCATAAACTGCAAGCCGTAGTGTGTAGCCTGTGGTTTCCTACAAAGTGCACTCTGCATAACACTATAGAGAACACTGTGTAATTGGTGGAAATGCCAGTCACATGACACTGACAGCTCAACTGACTGGGCTTTCTTCAGTTGGCTTTTTTTCCCATTTTATTTAAAATAGTCTTTTTTTGCTTCAGAGACCCGAAGCAAGTGAAGTGCTAAATACATTTATAATTCACAATGTTGGGCTTTATATCTGTACATTTTTACTAATGCTCTCCTATGGTAACAGTAAGGCCATACACCTGCTTTATACTGTAACTGGGCTCCCTAGTGAAAGAATAATTTCCATTTCTACAGAGTGTTGTACCATGTTAGACATTAGTACAACACTCTGTAGAATTGTCTAAAGAAGAGGCCAGCATGCTTTGAACACTTGCACGACAATATACTTAATTAGCCAATAAATGGTATCGCCATAAAGCACATTTCTACAGAGAAAATTGAATTGTCACTTCTGGCCTTTAAAATTTTTACTTCTTATTTTTTACTGTAGTTTGGACATTTACGAATGTTATTAATTTCTACAGACCTGTTACAGAGTTGCTTTATACCAGTGGCGGCTGGTGCTCAAAGGTTTTGGGGGGGAGGGGGCAAACAAACCGAAAAATTCTGAAAATAAACACTATCAATTGCAGCCACTGTGTCCATAAATTTCAACCACTGTACCATCAAACGTAGCCACTGTGCCATATCAAATTCTCCCACTGTGTCCCATCAAATTCTGCCAGTGTGCCCCCCACCCATCATCTGCACCCTGTCTCGGTGGGCCAGCTCCTCGATGTCTTCTCCCATCAACTCTTCCTGGCCTATGCTATGATTGGATGCCTGATAGGCGTCCAATCACAGCGCCTGTCATTTCAGTCAATCAGGTGATGGGTAACAGATCGAAGCACCTGATTGGAGGAGAGGCTGTTTAGTGTTAGGTGAAAGTGAATATTCATTTGCTTTTCAAACACAGCTGAGTGACCTGCGAGCGCCATGCTGGGCCATGCTAGGTCACTTTTTTTGATGCCTATTAGAGCCTATGGCTCTAATCAGGTGCTTCAAAATCACCCCCCCACCCCCGCTGCTGTAATTCAGGCGCCCGGCACCCGAAAAGGGTCTGGGCGCCTGAATAGGGGGTGACAGCGGTAGCCATAGATAGATTCATGCAATGCATTAATCTGTCTATTGGTGCTGGGGGGGGGGGGGGTGGCAGGAGAGAGGGGGTGGCGCATGTGCACCCTTATGTACGCACCACCACTGCTTTATACATAATAACTGCCTCCAAGAGCTTAATATGTTATGTATCTGTCATAGGATTTTTTTTTTGAAAGGATGATATTGAGTTCTTCAGAATCTTGGAACTGCTTGTAGAGATAACAGGGGGATTTTTCAGCTTGTTGGAATACACGGATCTGCCTTAACTTCATGATCACCCACCTAATATTGAGTACTCCCCATTTTGCCACCAAAACAGCTACTAGACCTCTGAGATATGCTGTGGTATCTGGCACCAAATCACCAGTAACAGCCCTGTAAATTGCAAGGTGGGACCTTCATGGTTTTGACTTGTTTGCCAGCACATCCCACAAATGCTCAATTGTATTGAGATCTGGAGAATTTGGAGGCAATGTCAACACCTCAAGGTCGTTTTTGTGGTCCTCAAACCATTCCTGAACCATTTTTCAGTGAGGTAAGGTGCATTATCCAGCTGAAACAGTTCACTGCCATCAGGAAATACCATTTTCATAAAGTGGGGTAGTTGATCAGCAACAACGTTTAGGCAGGTGGTACTTGTCCACATGATTGACAGCACCCAAGGCAAAACTTTGCCAAATGCATCACACTGCATCTGCCGAATTGCTAATACATCCTGGTGCCATCTTATCCCCAGCACATGCACTTGGCCAGCCATGTGATGTAAAAGAAAACATAATTCATCAGTCCAGGCCACCTTCTTCCATTTCGGATTCTCACATGCCCATTGTAGGCACTTTTGGCTGTGGACACGGGTCAGCATGGGCTCCCTGACTGGTCTGCAGGTACACATCACCATACACTGGAAACTGCGATGTCCATTTTTTTCTGCTTTGAACACATTAACTTCAAGGACCTCTCTGCCTAGAATATCCCACGACTTTCAGATGCCATTGTAACAAGAAATCAGTGTTATTCACTTAATATAAAGTGAATACACTTTTAAATTATGGCTAATCGGTGTATAGCCGTGCCAGCAAGTACCAATAATTAATTTTTCAATGATGAAAAGTGAAAATGACTGGCTGAGCTAGATAGAAATTTATAGAGGGCCCTGGCAGTACACACAAAACTGATCCAAGTTAAGTTTAAGTCAATACTTTACCACTTATGGAGTGCAAAACTACTTTCTAAGTCCGCCGTACTTTTGGGTAAAAAAAGTTCGCCGGAGGCTACACACGGGGAGATTGTCCGCCGGACTTTTCCACCGGATTGTTTGATCGTGTGTTCGCGGCATTAGACTCACTACCACTTACCACTATCTGCTGCATCTATTGTTAAAAGGCACGGGGCAAATATTCAGGAGAATCACAAACGAATGAACTACAGACTTTTCTGATTTAAGTATTACTACCCCTAATCTCTTAAAACTTCATAAGTGTTTTCTGTTGAGTATTGTCCATTGCTGGTGACTTTGTGGAAGTATCAATAGTGGGAACTGGAATTGTGGGAAACCAGAATTTGTCTAAGACAGGATCTTGATAAAGGGTTGTTTTTTCTGCCAGGTTTACTTTATTCAAGCTTGTAAATGTTTAACAGAAAGTTGTACAAAACCACGCATTTATCCTTGTAATTGTCATTGTGTTATTACAGTATAAACATTTGATTTCATTAAACATTTAATGATTGGTATGGTACCTATCTATCTATATAAACAAAGCTGTGTTCACATCTATTGTCTGCATCAATGTGTGTTTGCACTGATTTTTTCTGACGATTGTCTTCTCATCCCCAGCAGGAGCCGAGGAATCCGCACTCACCTGAGCTGTCTATCACAGAAGTCAGATTCGCTCAGTGACTTCTCCACTCTTCAGTATGACACCAAGCACAATCAAGCCCTCAAGTAAGTTGCCACATCCATACACACTTGCATTTCTGTGCTTTGCGAATGGAGTGTAATCAAGCATGTTGGGTTTCCATAGTTATCAAATGTTCTCATCATTTGACTGCAGGTGCAGGCCTGTAGCCAGTTCTTGTTCTGTTAAAAAGGGAAGTTATGGGGTCAAGATATGCTATTTGGCCAAAATCCTAATTTCCAGGGCGTAAAACATATGATGAATAAAATCATAGTTGACGGAAGAGATTGAGTGCAGTCAGTCTTCATAGGAATCAATGCCAAAATATTACAAAAAACAGTGATTCACCATTTCAGAATGTTTTAAAGTGAATGGTGCCAGTGAAATGGCTGTATTAGAAAGATTTTGAATGAGTCAAAGAACTAAGAACAATGGGAAATCCAAGTGTTAGGCAAACGGGAGCAAATGTGATTCACTTGGGATGAAGCTGAGACTAATCTTTTTGGCCAAAGGCTTTTAAAAATGCACCAAATCTTCAGACAGATCATAGATGAATCAGGGAATGGGGAAAAATGTATACTTTTGCCATTTTATACTTCATAAAGGACCTACATATAGCCAGAGGTGGATTAAAGCTAAACGCCTAAGGCCGGCCATAGATGGGCCACATTTCTTTCCTGCAGCCACAGGTAGCAGGAAAGAAATTTGCACGATTCCCTCATCAACACAGATAGTGTGGACAGGGGAATCCCCCCTGCTGAGACGTTGTCTTCTCCTGATGGGGAGCCAGTGTAGGAAGCTGTCCTAGCCGGGATAAGACAGTGAATATTACTAGCAGCTATAGCAGCCTCTTTCGATAATTGGAAGTGAATCCAACAGGCTGGTTGTACCCAACTTGATTTATTAATTAGCTTGGTATATTCAGCCTGCCCATTAAGGCCCCTTTCACACGGACGACTGTTCTGCCGCAGTTTAGCATGTTTATTTTTTTCTGTGAAATTCAAGACTCCAGGCACAGCGATCAGCTGCATTTGTACAGTGCAATTACATGCATTTACGTGCGTTTCTGTGCAGTTGCGTTCAGCTGCAGTTATCTAATATAGTCGTTCCCATAGCAACCCTTTTTTTTAATTTCTTTTTTTGGTCCCTTGAATCCCTTCTCACGCTGCTATCTGCAGTTGACACAAAAGACTGCGATTACCTGCGGTTATGTGCATATGGCTGCGCTACATGGCACCTGGACGCATTCAATTCTATTTTTTCTATTCGCACCGAACCGCATGTAACGAAATTGCGGCTAAACGCTGTGTGTGAATGGGGCCATAGGAAAGCATTGTGTGCTTTTAGCTGCAGTAGAAAACTAGAAAATCCGCAGCTAAAAGCACCATTCTATCCGTCCGTGTGAAAGGGGCCTAATAATTTGAATCGTGTATGGCCGCCCTTAGGGCTAGTTAAATTATAATTTCATCCCTGGTTTAAAGGTGTGTTTCCTTTAAAGTTATAATGTATTACTAAAGTATAAAGTATAGCTAAAGACAAAATAGTTTTTCTTTTCAGTTTCAGTAGACTGGTAAGGGGATAAAAAAACACTGCCAGGTTTGTATTACTGTCTGGGTCCCCTAGTGAGATTTACTGTCTCTAATTGTCCATATCACCAATGCCACCAGGATTGAAAGTGAGGGTAAATCCTAATTTTGAGTCACCACTAGAACAGAATTAGCCTTCCCTCATGTTAAAATATAATTACAGTATCTGTTGAGTCTACAGGACACGAAGTAAAGGGATATCTCCCTAATAAGACAGATGGTAAATAAAGTAACAGTGAATTGAACCTTTTCTATTCTATCAAAAAATAACATTTTGGCTTTAGATATATTTTGAAATCAGCTCCAAAAACTTCTGATCCTTGCAAAATATAACATCCTCTGTCCTCTGTATCAATTCTCAGGCTCTTGTGTTTTGTCCTATGTAATGCCATCCTCTAAGGCAGGTATATGCAATTAGCTGACCTCCAGCTGTTGCAGAACTACAAGTGCCATAGCAAGACTCTGACAGCCACAAGCATGACACCCAGAGGCAGAGGCATGATGGAAAATCATAAAGACAGCATTAGCATTCAGTATGAATCTTTAACTTTAAGCATATCAATAGGGTCAATGACTACAGGCTCAGCACTACAGTCATCATGACTACTTTAAAGCCTCTAGTCAATCAGCAGTGAAAAATAAATTTTGTAAGTGTTCCATCATTGCTTATATTTAGTGGCGGACAGTCCATAAGGGACGCAGGGGCACCCCCCCCCCCCACAACGTTTTGCCAAAAAGGAAAGCTAATCATAGAACGATTTATTTTTAAATAAATGATAATATGACTAAAAAATTTTAACATCTTAAAGTAAAAAAATGTTAGTCATATTATCATTTACTTGAAAATAAATTGTTCTATTTGTGTGTACTGTGCAGGGAGCCTGACTAATGGCTGTCTATTAGGTCCGTGGTATGTGATTTGAGGCACTAATTGGCTTGCTTTAAGTTGCACTCCCACTTTTGATTTTAGCGAATTAATATTCGCCATCGCGTCACTTCCGGTTTCTGGCTTTTTGTTCCGGCCAATCAGAAGGCTGAAGATTTGGAACCCAGAAAGAAGACTGTGTTAACGCGGAAGCTGCCCGGTATCAGGGGAGTCGCGACAGCTTTGGTGAGTGCTTACCTAGAGGGGTTTGTTTTTTGGGCCCACCCCAAAAAAATGTTTAGCACCAGCCGTCACTGCTTATATTGCAGTCTATGCCAAACATAGACTATGGCAGTATTGGCTCTAGGTGAGATAGAAGTTTTGCCCCCTCCCCCCACATACCTTGGATTGACATTGATAAGGATTGTAATAGGCACACATAAGATGCACAATTTACATTGTCTGAACTAGCTTGTCCCATTAGACACCAATTTAGCCTATAAGTACATCGTCCCTTGAAAAGTGACAGTTGCACAACTTTCACCATTTGTACTATCCACTCTCTTACTACAGGAGAGTAAAAGTTGTAGCTAAGCTTCTCTGGCCCTAGGATCCTGCCTAGCTTGTCTTGTGAGATGTATTTCAATAAAACCTGCTATGAGAATATGTAAGGGCTTCCATTGCTGACAACCCAAAACACTAGTTCTTTGGCAGTCATTCTGGTCAAGTGGATAGGGACATTTACTTGTTTCTGGCTTTTCTTGATTTCCATGCTTGTTTTGAGTCAGTGAAGGTATTGATAGCAGAGACAGCCAAGTAACTAGCATTTTCTGAAATAGGTGAGCTATAGCAATCTTAATTTTTGCCTCATTACAGATTTCCTGTAAGTCCCTATGTCTTTCCAGTGTCTATTTGTTGGGTACCAGACATTGTTCCGTTTAATTATCATACACTCCAGAAGTGTGGCAAATGTACTGAATGTCACTGAGCCCATGGTCCCTGAAGCTACAAGAAGGCCCTGATTCAAGAATTGCTGCCTTATGCTTGCTCACTAGAGATTAAGCAGGAGGCAGATGGGTACAATGCTTTACGTAATGTAGAGACATTAGAAAAATGAGCTAACAGCAATGATATGCAATGGGACTTCACTTTTCATCAGTTTAGAGCTGTCAGTTCAATGAAAATGATTGCTGATTAGTTGCTGTGTGCATTCCTCATTGACAATTGCCCATCCAAAAATGCAGCCAGAGAGATATAGGAAGAAATTAGGAAGCATTAGTGAGATATGTGAGATATGAAACGGTGGTTAGACTTTGCATGCGGCAGTACAGTGTGCTTATATTTATTACTTTCCACTGCGATTCTCAAATTTCCAAACATGCTATCTCATACTAGGCAAATTATCTAATTCTTACAATGAAAGACTTCATTATGGATCATTACTGAATAGAGGATTTTGTAAACTAGAGAGCTACATTTTAAGCATTTAGTCATATTGTTTCATTATTTTTAAAAATGATAGGCTTTATGGATTTTATGTATCATCCAGAGAATAAAGGATTTATTCCAAACCTGTTTTTTTACAAAAAAAAATTAAAAATTAAAAAAAAAGTTCAGAAGCATTATGCCTGATCTGGAATATTGTTGTATATTATATAATCGCGCTGAGCCTCCACAAGCTGCCATTGTTGGATGAAATGATGTGCACACACTTCAATTTGAAAAAGCTTTGCATCTTTGCGTTGGCCCAACTTTTAAAGACGATTTTTTCAGTAACTTTAAAAGTCAACTTAAGCAAATAAAAACTGTGGTTCTTTCCCAAATATTTTAAACAAATCAAATAATTACTAATCCTCACAGCTGCACTCAAAAGCATAAAATACAATATGCATGAAATGTATATAAACCTAATATAGTTGCACTGTGTGAATAAAAACAAGTGATAATACCAACTGATAAATATTCTCCATAAATGGTCACGTTAGATAAATATCCACTGTAAGCCCTTGTACACACGGTCAGACATTCCAGCGGAAAATGTCCGATCGGACCGCGTTATCGGATAATCCGACCGTGTGTGGGTTCCATCAGACTGTTTCCGTCTGAATATTCAACTGACAAAGTTTTAGAGCTGGGCTATAAAATTTTCCGACAACATGGTCCAATGGGACTATGTCCTATTGTTTGTAGAGAATTCCGATCGGACAAAGTGCCACCCATGCTCAGATCAAATTCCTAGACCAAAGCTATTGGCTACTAGCCTGAACGTAGTCCCGTCGTAACGAAATAACGTCATCACGTTACGTACGATTGGATTTTCCGACAATCAGCAAGTGACAAAGTGTGTAGACTGATTCCCCTGTGAATAATAAAGTGTCCATCATATCCTGGATAAGACCCGACAAAGTGTGATAGTGAGCCCACCACCTGCATCATTTATGGACACTATTTATAACTTGGTATAATTTATTTGTATTCACACAGTGAAACTATATTGGGTATATGTATCTTTACAAATCAAAATGAAAAAAAAAATCCTGTGCAGCAACAGAATAATACTTTTTTATATATATAATTTGCATCTTTAATTATAGAAATTCTTTGAACTCAAGTCAAGTGATTCACTTAGACTGAGATGATATCATCAGTCTCCACCAGGCAGAAGACAGCCTTTCCTCGGTCACCTTTCTCCCAGTGATGAGACTGATACAGCATAATTTTGTAGCAAATGACATGGTGCAAGGCTGCATCAGAGACTGATTTTGATCAGACCTTTGTGAACACAACCAAGAACTGCACAGACATATGGATTTACAGTTCATAGGTGAGGAAAGTGAAAAAATAGCAGGGATCTGTAGGGTTATCTCTCTGGTATCGCTATTTTAAAGTACTGATATTGATGTATATGATCTGGTTCCTAAGCAGGCAGCCTCTACACAGTAGAGGATCTCCACAGTCCCCTTGACTTGTAATTTAATGTAACACAAAGAGAAATTGAAGACACACACCACTGCTAAGAGGTCCAGATACAACTTTATTCCAATAAAAGTCATGGGGACAATCCAAAAAGTATCCAACATGTTTCCAGGGTCCAAGAACTAACTAGAATTGAACTGGACCTTTCATGCTATGTCTTCTAGTGTGATTGCTAGTACAGGTCTTGTCAACAACTGATTTTGGCCTCCCAAGGTTCAGTTCAATTCTGGTCTGTTCACATTGTTGTTAATCATGTCTTGATGAAGGGGGGTGATCTTTGACCCTCAAAACGCGATGGTTACCTTTTGGATTATCTTCCTGACTTTTATAAGAAAACAATTGTATTTGGGCCTCTTAGTACTGTTGTGCTTCAATTTCAACTGGGACTTACATAACTGTGTCATCTCTAAGTCGGCATCTAAGTCTCTGAAGTAGATACTGATACTGGGTGATGCTAGACCAAAAATGACACTGTCATTCTGGACAGAAAAACAGATGAGGGCATTGTAAGGGTGAGAGGGTACTGTGATCATGCACTTAGCAAAATAACATATCTGTAAGATTAGGTACACTTTCATTGCAACGTTCAATTTATGATATTTAATTTACTTATGTTGCTTTCTTCAGTTGGTGGGGTTAGCGTTCCAAACCAAGGTTGAGTGCTGGCTGGCCAAGCATGGCATTAAAAGTCTTAGTGACATTTTCATGCATTACACATATATCTATAAAATAATAATAACATTTTTATTAATGTGTTTGTTCTTTAAAATGCATATAAATGTTTGATGTGATTCCCTATACTCACAAATGAAATTTCTGCAGTAATCTGGGTTTCATTAATTATATGTTTTGAGTGTGTATTACATTACTCCTGGGATAGTGCAGATCATTAAGCTTTTCACATCATTTAACCTTCAGCTTAATGTGCTAATACTGTAGTTTCACAGGCACATCTGTCAGTGGATGACTCATAAAGTGGGCTACACACAATACCGTACAATGCAATGTTATTTTCACTGCATCTGCAGCAAGCAACAGCAAACATTGCAAAAAAGCAATAGCAATAGGCACATTGGATTCAATTTACGTAGTAGAAATACCACTAAGTCTATAGCTTAAAGTGAACCTGTTTCAGGGCAAATTGATAGATTTGTGTTACTGTTGGTCACCACAGCTGCTTATACCTATCTTCCCCACATCTTCATTTACCATTGGGAGCGAAGAGAAGAAGCCCTGTGTAAACTTCAAGTCTCTAATGTAAAGGAGGGGCTATGTTGTTCAGCCAACAATTTTTCCACTTGGCCCTGATGATAGGCAGGAGCGTGCAGACAGGGCCACCCACAGAGTGAGTTGTGCCTAGTTCATCGGAAGTCACTAGAATTTGCTTTCTGTATGGCCAACTTTGACCCGTGCATTTTAAAGAGGGAATGACTGTGATTAAAACAGCTGATGGGGCAGATTATGATGGTATCACTATGTTTAGATGTTTGGGGTATGCAAAGGTTCATTTTTAGGCAGAGAAGTGTCAGTGTTGTCAGACTGCCTCTTGTTTTGTTATGGGAATGCATTTTTCTTTGCTCTGTCCTTTAATTATATATTATATTCATTATGTGAGTAACAGATTTCCTTGTGAAATGTGAAATCACTAATGCTGCGTATACACGACAGTTTTTTTCCTTCAGAATAAACTCTGATGGTCTTTCTGACAGAGTTCCGCTGAAACGGACTTGCCTACACACGATCACACCCAAGTCCATTTGTTTCAAACGCGATGACATACGACAGGACTAGAAAAAGGAAGTTCAATAGCCAATAGACAGTAGGTGCCCTTGCGTCGTTTTTGGTCCGTCGGAATAGCATACAGACGAACGGTTTTCCCGATAGGAATTGATTCCATTGGAAAGATAGATTGTTCTATTTCTAGGCCCGTCAGAATTTCTGGAAAAAAAAAGTCAGATGAAGCCCACACACGATCAGAATATTCAATGAAATTATTCCGTCTGACTTTTTCTGCTGGAAAGTCTGACACTGCATTAGTCCAGCCATAGATATTAGAGCAGTGGCACAGTACCCTGGGGTGTTGTTTGGGTTTCCCTGGGGTGTTGTGAGTACAGGACCCAATTTGCCCTGGGCCAGCATCATGAGCTGCTATGGTACAGGTGAGCTGGCTGCTATCACCATAATAACCAATGTGCTCTAGGGCTAGGACACACAGCACCAACCACATGTTGCTGTTGTAGGGCTCTGATGTGAAGGAGGAACTGTTTGATTGGGCATGCACTCTGTTTTGGGGGACTATATGCTTTGGGGGCTGTGTGATAGGGGGCATGTGTGACTGGGGAGCTCTGTGATGGGGGACTGTATGATCGGTGGGGGGGGGCCTCTGTGTTGGCAGGACTATATGATTCGGGGCTGTGTGATTGGGGGGGGGGGTATGTGTAACTGGGGAGCCATGTGATGGAGGGACTGTATGACCAAGAGGCTCTGTTTTGGAGGGACTATTTAACTGGAGGGGCTCTTAGATCAGAGAACTGTGTGATTAGGGGTGGGGTAGTCCAGTGGCATACCTGTCAGTACACCAGCGGACTTGGCATCCCAACCATGTGCAGGGTGAAGGATTGTGTATATGGGATTATATTATTATTATTATTATTTATTTATTTTTTTGGGGGTTGAACTAGATGGACTTGTGTCTTTTTTCAACCTAACTATGTAACTATGTAACTATGATGTGAGTAATGAAATATGTTGTAAAAGGGAGGCTCTGATGTGATGGAGGACCTCTGACATGATGCGGGACCTCTCATATGATGTGGGACCACTGACATGATGGGGGAGCTCTGATGTAAAGGGGGGGGGGCTTGGATGTGATGGGGAACTTCTGATGTGGATTCAATATCATCAAGGCAGTTCTGTCCTTGTTCCAGGCTCAGATTTCCCATTGATAAGTGTGTCATTTTGGTACCTTAAGATTTTGCATACTTTTAAAGGGTGCTGCAACTGAAAAAAAAACTGACTGTTATATTGCTACATTTAAGCCTCATACACACGATCGGACTTTGTACAAACTTTCCCCTGGATTTTTGTACAAAGGGCGTCGGTCGTGAACTTGTATAGCATACACACGACAGGACTTTTTAAGCCAACTTTCACCAAATCACATGGCTTTTCTGCTCTTTACCGCCACCTTTGGTCAGCTTCTGTATTGTTGTCTGATTTTTCTGCATTGGTTCTGAGCATGCGTGTTTTTACTTTGTACAAAAGTCCTATGGTTTTTTTTGTACACACGATCGAACTTTGCTCCATCGGACTTTTGTTGCTGTAAAGTTTGTCCGTTTGCACAGCCAACAAAGGTCCGATTAAAACTGAAAAAGTTTGCCCGATGGAGCATACACACAGTCAGATGTTGCCTTAAAACAGCTAATTTGCATGTTTGTTGTCAAAAAGTCTGATCGTGTGTATGTACACTGCTTTAGAGCTTTGTCAGACATGCACGTTTGCTTTAAAATCTCTTTTTCCTTGCTCATGAAAAAGGGCTGTATAATTTACAGTCTCTGATTTATTAAAGCAAATCTAAACTCAGCCACTAAAACTTCACATAAAATATTAACACACCCAAACGTAGTTTTCAGCCTTTTTTAAAATCTGCAGCTTTTATTCCTGTGCTTCCCTGGCATAGGGTGCAACACACATTGCACACATATGCCATCATGAGTAAGCTGGTCCTGAGTAATGATGTGCAACTGTTAGTGAAGTAAATGAATGCAGACAGGAAATAGGTGAAAGAGAATGGAGAATGAAAAAATAGCAGTTTTTTATGGTACACAGTACATTACCAAACTAAATGTCAGGGGTAAATCGGGTAAAGTTTAAAGAAGGCCATATATGTAGCAAATTTCTTTACTGCAATCACAGGTTCCCCCGACAGTTTTGACAGGGGAATCTCTCCCGTCGAGTCATTGTATTCTCCATGTGGGGATGGTTTCCCAGCTTTACCAGTCGGTAATGATAATCATACTGTATGTAAAATCTGGCAGGCTAGTTGTACCCAAGCTGATCTGTTGATCAGCTTGGTATATTCAGCCTGCCCATTTAAGGTTCATACCTCGGCTGGATCTTGCTGAACTTACCAAGATTCAAACCGTCTATGGCTAACCTTAGTCCGGCTCTGACATTAGCTGTGTAAACACAAACTGGTTGGTACAGGTGCTCACACAAAGCATGACTGGGTGTTGCAGGACAGAGAACAAGGCCGATGATCCCTGGGAAGCCCAGCTCTGCCACTATTTTAAGATTATATTCTATATATGCTATGCGCCCTTTTAGGAATGTCCTTCTGAAGACTGGATTACACTAACAAGCTGCTATGTTTTATTAATATGAATGCCTATGATAGTTATTACCAATTAGATGTTATATAGATTTGGTTCACATTATAGACCTTGGCCCAGAGAGTTACCATTGACCCACTCCAGAGTATGAAAGCATTATTTTACTTCTGTTTTTGTGTCCAGTAGACAGTTCAGCCTTAATGTTCCCTGTGTTCTAGAACCAGCAAACCAAGGATTATGTATATCTTTCGCTCCCACAGACGACTGACTGCAGAGGAAGCCAGGCGATGGGCTCGGTCGTTTGATCTACTCCTGTCTCATAAACGTGAGTATACCAAAGTAAAAAATATAACTGGTATTTATTCAAGACGTTGCGGCTCCTAGAGGCCAGTTTGAAGATCTTTTTACCAAGATAAATTGGTAATTGTACTGTGAAATCAAGTTTTGAGAAATTGGTGTCTTATCCCTAAAGATAACCTTCAGCTACTCCCCTGAAAAGGGATGGCCAGGGTACATCTGCAGCGGTTCTGTCGAATCCAAACATATGTAAATGGTTGGATCAGGTGGAGATTATCTTCTCCTTGTCAATATCAATCTTCTATCGAACCTTTCCAGCTACACCACTTCCTCAAATATTAGATGTGTGCCAATAGTTATTTAACAGCTAAAAAGTACCTTCACTCTAGAATCATTACATGAAAAAATTCATATGGAGGCTATGTGGACTTTCATGGAACCCAAATAGGCAACAGACACATAAATTATCTAAAAAACATTATTTCAGTACATAATTTCAATGAAACATTATTGTGCCTTCACATCAGCACTAAAACTGCTCTCTCTTGAGTGGATAGTGATACCAATAGCTGGATCTTATGGTCTATCACAAAGGTTATCCACAGCTTCTCAACATGTTTCGTGGGTATATCTGCTTCTTCAGGAGTGTTTTTAGAGAGCGAACTTATCTATGAAGAGACAATAATTAATCAAAACAGAAAAGGTACAACACGGTATAATTTATATGGCTGGACAAAAACCAAGTTATGGAGATGATGATCATCTCCATAACTTAGTTTTTGTTCAGCCATATAAATTATACTGTGTTGTACCTTTTCTGTTTTGAATAATTATGGTGTTTTCATAGATAAGTTTGCTCTAAAAATACTCCTGAAGAAGCGGATATAAAGCGCCTTGCAAAAGTATTCACCCCTTGGCTTTTTACCTATTTTGTTACATTACAGCCTTTAGTTCAATGTCTTTTTAATCTGAATAATATGTGCTGGAACAGAACACAATAGTCTACGTTGGTGAAGTAAAATTTGAAAAATATATACATAAAACTATTTTTCAGAAATAAAAAACTGATAATTGGCATGTGTGTCTGTATTCACCCTCTTTGTTATGAAGCCCATAAAAAGTTCTGGTGCAACCAATTACCTCCAGAAGTCACATAATTAGTGAAATGATGTCCACCTGTCTGCAATCTAAGTGTCACACAATCTCTCAGTACATATACACAACTTTTTAAAAGGCGCCAGAAGCTGCAACATCTAAGCAAGAGGCACCACTAACCAAACACTGCCATGAAGACCAAGGAACTCTCCAAACAAGTAAAGGACAATATTGTTGAGAAGTACAAGTCTGGGTTAGGTTATAAAAAGATATCCAAATCTTTGATGATCCCTAGGAGCACCATCAAATCTATCATAACCAAATGGAAAGAACATGGCCCAACAGCAAACCTGCCAAGAGACAGCCACACACCAAAACTCATGGACCAGGCAAAGAGGGCATTAATCAGAGAGGCAGCACAGAGACGTAAGGTAACCCTGGAGGAGCTGCAGAGTTCCACAGCAGAGACTGGAGTATCTGTACATAGGACAACAATAAGCCGTACACTCCATAGAGTTGGGCTTTATGGCAGAGTGGCCAGAAGAAAGCCATTACTTTCAGCAAAAAACAAAACAGCATGTTTTGAGTTTGTAAAAAGGCATGTGGGAGACTCCCAAAATGTATGGAGGAAGGTGTTCTGGTCTGATGAGACTAAAATTTAACTTTTTGGCCATAAAGAAAACGCTATGTCTGGCGCAAACATAACACATCACATCACCCAAAGAACACCATCCCCCCAATGAAAAATGGTGTGGTGGCAGCATCATGCTCTGGGTATGTTTTTCAGCAGACCGGACTGGGAAACTGGTCAGAGTGGAGGGAAAGATGGATGGTGCTAAATACAGGGATATTCTTGAGCAAACCCTGTACCACTCTGTGTGTGATTTGAGGCTAGGATGGAGGTTCACCTTGCAGCAGGACAGTGATCCTAAACACACTGCTAAAGCAAAACTTGAGTGGTTTAAGAGGAAACATGTAAATGTGTTGGAATGGCCTCAATCCAATAGAAAATATGTGGTCATACTTAAATATTGCTGTTCACAAGTGCAAACCATCCAACTTGAAGGAGGTAGACCAGTTTTGATGAATGGGCAAATATCCCAGTAGTAAGATGTGGCAAGCTCATACAGACTTATCCAAAGTGACTTGGAGCTGCCATAGCCACAAAAGGTGGCTCTACAAAGTATTGACTTTAGGGGGGTGATAGTTATGCACATTGACTTTTTCTGTTATTTTGTCCTATTTGTTTGCTTCACAATAAAAAAAATCTTCAAAGTTGTGGCCATGTTCTGTAAATTAAATTATGTAAAACCTCAAACAATCCATGTTAATTCCAGGTTGTGAGGCAACAAAATACAAAAAATTCCAAGGGGGGGGGGGGGGTGAATACTTTTGCCCACTGGATATGCAAGTCGGAAAAGACTCCAAATTTCATTATGGTAGTCATGGCCTCCTGCAGGGAAGCGTTAATATCTCCCAGCATGAGCAAGGTATCATCAGCATATAACATCACCTTTTCCTTCAGGTTGCCATAACAAAATCCTATAATACGTTGGTTAGCCCTGATCTCTACGGCCAAAGGTTCAATAGCCAGTGCAAAAAGAAGAGGGGACAGTGGACAGCCCTGCCTCGTCCCCCTTCTCAATGCACAATTATGTGACAGACAACCAAAGGCCCTAATAGCAGCCTGTGGCTGACTTTACAGAAGGTGCACCCAAGATATGTATACAGAACCTAACCCAAACTGCTCCAACACTGCCCATAAGTAATTTCAGTCTATGCTATCAAATGCCTTTGTGCCCTCTAGTGACAGCTCTGCTCCCTACATTTTCCGCTGCGGATTGCAAATTCAGAAATAACCATCTCAGATTAATGGCTATGGACTTGTTGGGCATGAAGCCTGCCTGATCATCATGTTCAAGGAAGGAAATAACTCTATTCAGCTGTACTGCCAACGCCTTAGCCAGAATCTTGACATCACTTAGCAGCAACGAAATGGGTCGATAGGATCCTGGGTCTACAGGATCCTTACCCGGCTTAAGAAGTAATATGATGACTGCCTTCGACATGGATGGTGGTAGAATTCCACCTTCCAGGGCCGCATTAATAATAGCAAACGTGGTAGCAAGACAGCGGAGTATTGTTTATATATTACCATAGGGATCCCATCCTCTCCCGGCACCATACAGTTAGGAAAAGAACCAACTGCCTCCTGCAGTTCCTCGACACTAAGTGGGGCTTCCAACCCCTCCCTCTGGCCTGCTGTCAATTTAAGGATTGACATGTTTTGAAGGTATTGGTCTAGGTCTTCCTGAACATGCTACCAATGGAGACTGGTCAGACACACTGTGGGGTCTATACTTCAAATTCGAGACAAACGGGAGCATGTTCAAGTTGCCCACCACCCAGTTCAATTCTATACAGGCTACCATGAGACCTGGAAAAACATGTCAATTGATGGACACTAGGGTTACGATGTCGCCAGAAATCCACTCCAGCCCAACTCTTGCAACAACCTCGCCAAGAAACTATCCCTGGAGAGGGCAGATGTGCTAGGGTCTGAGTGTCTATCCAAGGCAGGATCTAGACAGCAGTTAAAGTCCCCAATACTAAGTATTGGCACATCAGGCCTACCATCCACATAGGAAATTAAGAGCCGAAAGCACCATTGCTGGAAAGGGAGGAGGGATATACTGTATACACAAGCTAATTTACAGGTCAATGAACCAAAACGACAGAGAATAAACACAAAACTACCTTCTGGGTCAATTTTACTGTCAAGCTCCTGGTAGTACAGGGACCCATTCTTTCCATATATATCAAGTAGCCAACGTTTCACATCAAAGAATTTTGCCCTGCACATCTTAACCTCCGCCAAGAAACCAGGATAAAATGACACCCTGGTGCCATTATACTGTATGTTAGCCCATCCCCTTGCCAGCACAGTTTCTCTGTCGTGGTAGTGAAGCAATTTTGCCAACATGGGTCTAGGTGTTCCCCCTGGTTGGGGTGGGCGAAAGGGTACGCTATGAGTGCGTTCCACTGCGAAGAAGGGCAAGAAAACATTCTTTCCAAATATATCAAGCAGCCAACTTTCTACAAAGGCTGTGGGGTCTCTGCCTTCCACCCTTTCAGGGAGGCCTACAATGCAAATGTTATTTCGTCTGAGACGATTCTCTGTATCTTCTGTTCAATCATTAGCTTCCTTTGCCATTTGGTATGCTGAGTTGGTATCCCTTGCTATGGGGGGGGGGGGGGGGGGTAATTGATCCTCAATTTCACTGACTCTGCTTTACACGGCCGTGGTGTGCTCCTGGATTTTTTGTAAATCCTATCCCAGCAGTGACACTTCTTCCTGCATGCCCCCAAATTGCTCATTCATAGTGTTTACAGAGGCATTACATATGTTCACTGCCCTAAGGATGTCTGCCAAAGTGGGCTGAGCTGGGTCATTTGCATCTGGGTCATTTTGGGCCATTTTTTTTATCCCAGAGAGGCTAGACTCTGTGTTCAGTGAGTGTCCAGTCTTGTCTGACCCCATGAGCCCAGTCAGCTTCTGGGTGTAGTATAGCATATCTCTGTGGACCTCCTTACCCTGTGTCTTTGGTGGCTTTTGTGATTTGGGTCCCAGGTGCTTCATTTTGTCAGTGCCTCATGGAGTCCCATTCAATGTGATCATGGTGGCGCCATTTTGGATTTCAGGACCCACTGCTTCAAACTGTCCTTTTTGGGTCATTCCTCTAGTGCAGAGGGCCATGGGGGTTCCATAGAGATCCCAGGATCGATGACAAGCTGCATATAGCAGGCGAAAGTCGGTACCTGGGCTGGGGGAGGATCGATAGCGGATCAGTCACAGGAGCTGTGAGAGATGTGCCCTCTCACATGCCGGTCCAGGTCATGTCCACAGCACCTCTCATTTTTACATTACAACAAGACCACATAGGAAGGGCATCTCTTTATTTTAGTTCTTAGTACATCTCATTGACGATTCTCAAATGTGAAAGAGATTTAGGGCTATCATTCTCTGACACTTCCTGTCAAAAGGCTATCAGAACAACTTATAAGATCATTGGCAGCTATTTGATAAAACTCTTCATAGATGGTATTTCAATCCCTATAAACTTTCTAAGATGTACCTTAATGCTGCTCCTGCCTGTTGGCCTCAATGTGGCTCACTTGCATAATACATATTCTTTGGTTCTGCCCCTCTGTCAAATCCTACTGGAACCAAACTTAAATTAATCTCAGAATTTACTCCTTCTCCCATCTCTCCAGATATAGCTTTGGCACTTTTGCACATCAATATAGAATCTATCCCTAACAAAAATAGAAGGCTTATCATTCATATTTTACTGTTGGCCAAACTCAACATTACAAGAAATTGTAAATCTCTCCACATACCTAACATTTCAGATGTAATTGGGGATCTTAACCATATTTGTGCTTTGGAACGCCTCTATGCAATAAAGAACGATAAATTGCAATCTTTTACTGTAACTTGGAAATTATATGTCACATAGGTTGTACCCCTGCTGACCACCTATTGTGCTATAATGTTTAATATCTCTTCTATGGTTCACTATTTATATGGCCATTCTCCCCATTGGAACTATTGCCATATTTCATGCCTTGCAGATTTACACAACGTAATGCAGTAACATACTTCTGTGACTTGTTTGCACCCATCGACCCAATACACACTATGCTGTCTTATCATTCCGTGGTTTTATACTATAGCTTAATGGATGTCATATTTGCTATATTGCTAAATCTCACGCTATTGTGCATGAGCTGCTGAAATTCCTATGCCTTTGTAGTTTTTGTGGAATGTTTTCCTCTTCTAATCCTATGTTTTTTATATTTCTGTACCTTGTACATCGTTTAAACCCTAATAAAAATGAATTAAACTTAATAGAAATAGTGCAAAAATGGGTTAGAGTGGTTAATTGAAGCAATTACCCCTATAATAGTAGCGGTGTGCGAAAGCAGCATATTTGAGACTTGATATGGTGCATGAATGAGTAGTGGTCATAAATATTGAGCAGGTGGCCATCTAGTAAGAATTTTTCATTGAAATATGCATACGTGGTATATTGATCTGCAGATAGTCCCTCAAATTGCTCTTTGTGATTCTTAAAATCTAAGTTTAGATGCATAGTGCAACTTAAGGATAATATAGGAGGTACAATAAGTATGGAGGAATGAATAGGATAGATGGGTTAGATTTGTTGGTATAGTGCAGTGATGGCAAACCTTGGCACCCCAGATGTTTTGGAACTACATTTCCCATGATGCTCATGCACTCTGCACTGTAATAGAGCATCATGGGAAATGTAGTTCCAAAACATCTGGGGTGCCAAGGTTCGCCATCACTGGTATAGTGGGTGAAAGTGTACAATGGTAAGGAGAAGAAGAGAGGGGGAGGGTTAGGGGTAGTGATATGGAAAAGAAGGGAAAAAAGGAGGAGTGTAAACTAGTAAGGCCGCGTACACACGCGGGGACTGTTCGCTCAACTTTGTCCGCTGAACAGTGTTTCGGCGGACAGTCCGCTCGTGTGTGGGCTTTCAGTGGACAGTTTCAGCGGACAGTCTGCTGAACAATGAAATGAATTTCCGAAAAACTGTCCGCTGAAACTTTGTTTCAGCGAACAGTCCCCTCGTGTGTAGGCTTGTTCGTCAAACTAAGTTCCGCGCATGCTCAGAAAGGATTTACACGCCGAAGTTTGCATTGCAGTGTATAGGACGTCGTATTTTTCGTCCCGTCGTACGTGCCGTTCACGTCATCGCGCACGGTTTCAGCGGACTGTTCGTTCGTCGTGTGTGGGCAAGTCCGTCCATGCTAATTTTGAGCGGACTGTCCGCTGAAACTGTTTGACGGACAAAGTTGAGCGAACAGTCCCCGCGTGTGTACGCGGCCGTAATTGGAAGAGAAAAGGGTAGTTATTGGTGTATGTCAGAAGGTTCAAGCTCAGCAAAGCTCAACTAGGAAGGGTGACCTTTACATAGGGCCCTGTTTAGGTTACTTGGTTTAAAGTTGGAGCATGAAGTATTATCTAGGAATATGCTAGGGTTGCTTTAATGTGTAGCCAGCAAGTCAAGGTACTATAAGTCATATCATGGGAGATGTGTATTAGCTCTTTAATTTCCACAAATTTGTTGAAAGTTTTTTTCAGTGGTTGGCTCATGCATGTTGGGTCAGCCATAAAATAAAGTCCTTAGGTAATTAAGGATCTTCCAGTAATGCATATGACTTATATAGGACAATTTTAACCACTTCCCACCCGGCCAATGCATATATACGGCCGGGTGGGAGCCGTCTACTCCTGATAGGACGTTCAGGAACGTCCTTCAGGAGTAGCGGGATCGCGCGCGCGCGTGCCCGCGCAGCGGCGCGATCCCGATGTGCTCGTGTCACCCGGACACGGCACATCTCAGATCGGCAGGAGGGCTCTGTGATTGGCCCTCCTGATCACATGACGGCCGTGTCCAATCACGGCCGTCATGTGATGTAAACAAACAGCCGGTTGCTAGGCAATCGGCTCTCCTCTCCTCACACGGAAGTCATCGCTGAGGAGAGGAGAGCAGAACGATGCAGCCGGCTGATGATCAGTGAGTATGGGCTGCTTTTTACAGCTTTTTACTCACTGATCATCAGTGTAGTGTAAACACACAACACACCACACAGTACAAACACAGTCCCCACATATGTCCCCAAAACACACATGTCCCCAAAACATACATGTCCCCAAATAATAAAAACACATGTCCCTAATAATAAAAACATGTCCCCCACATATGTCCCACTAAAATCACATGTCCCAATGATTATCTGCACACATATGTACGTGATTACCTGCACACATATTTACATGATCATTTGCGTACATATGTCCGTGATCACACAAACCAATTATTATACACTTAACGGAATTTTTTTTACCAAAAACATGTAGCAGAATACATTTTGGCTTAAATTTATGACAAAATTTGATTTTATTGGATTTCTTTTCAAATAGAAAAAAGAAAATATTGTTTTTTTTCCAAATTTCCGCTTTTTTTGCGCTTATATCGGAAAAAAAAAAAAACGGAGTCGTGAATAAATAACACCAAAATAAAGCTCTATTTGTGCGAACAAAATGATAACAATTTCATTTGGGTACAGTGTAGCATGACCGCGCAATTGTCACTGAAAGCGCTAGAGCGCTGAAAGCTGAAAATTGGGCTGGGAAGGAAGGGGGTGAAAGTGCCCTGTATTGTAGTGGTTAAATAAATCAGCAAAAAAGGAACTTGCCATACCTAAACATCAGCTTTAATGATATTAGGGTCTGTACATTGCTCTTTAGTTAAATGAAGAAGTTTGAAGTTTGATCAGAATCTTTTTACCCTAGATGGCCGCTCTGCATTCCGTACCTTCCTGCAGACAGAATTCAGTGAGGAGAATTTGGAGTTCTGGATGGCCTGTGAAGAATACAGGAAAACCCGCTCCGTGAACAAACTGCCAGCAAAGGCTCGTCATATCTTCCAAGAATTCATTGACGTTCAGGCTCCCAGAGAAGTAAGCTGAAGTAATCTTCACTTTTCACTAATGACACAATAAATCTGTAATTTCAAGGATCTAATTACTGAGAGATAAAGTCCACTGCTGTATCTAGTAATTAAAAGGATTTTATACAGAAAAAGGGACCAGCCGCTACTAGGATGGCAAGCATGCATATACCCTACCTAATTCAGAGGTGCGTGGTCAGAGGGTCTGCCATCTTTACCCAAAAGATGTGTATCTGTGAAGTGCTCAGCTCTCATTGAGTACTTCAGAGCAAGGTTCTCAACTTATGTGTGTAGCACCTTATTAAAATGAATGTTTATCGAGTACTCTAAGTAAGAATCTTTTAAACTCCACTAACCCTTAACATGAGAACACTTAGTACCAATAGCTTATAATTGTCCTTGTAACCTAACTGAAAAAAGATATGCAGCCCGATAGGCATTGTGCTAACAACCCCCATTTTCATAGTCTTACCTCCAATTTCCTGTTATAGCAGTTTTTCAGGGTATCTATATATAACTGCAGATCAGTCGCTGATATGGGTGCCTAAACAAAATAGCCGGCAGGGGAGATTCCTCCCTCCATGTGAATAGAGGAAGATTCCACTTTCTTTGGCTAGACATAAACTATTTTAGGAGAGATTGAAAATGTAACTTAATATGTATTAAGAAAGATGGGAAAGGTGAGACATGATTGAAACCTGTAAATGCAGTTCAGGAGGGCAGTAGCTAAGATCAAGAACAACGGGACATGACCTTAAACTAACAGCAGAAACTTCAAAACTAATCTTAGAAAGTATCATTTTACAATAGTTGATACTTAGCAGTCAGTCAACAGTTGTAAATGTGAACATGCTTGGGACAAACATAGATATCTACACTCAGACAAAACTGTAAAAAAAAGAAAGGAGGCCCATATATATATATATATATATATATATATATATATATATATATATATATATATATATAATATATAAACAGAATATAGGGGGGTGTTAGTAAGAGAGGAGGGGGAGTTGGTGAGAGACCTGGGGGGTATTACTAAGAGAGGAGGTGGGAATTGGTGAGAGCTGGGTGGCATTGATAAGAGAGGAGGGGGGCATTGGTGAGAGAGCTGGGGGGGTTTATTTAACTACCCCCTTAAGCCTCTCCCACCATTAAGAGTTTGGCCACACCCACATTTTGCCGTTACGCGTGCCGCAGCTCACTTACTCACTCATTTGGCCCTCATTCTGAAGTTCCAAAGGTTGGAAGTATGCAGGTTTGCTGCTGTACTGAGAGTGATTTGTAGGCTCAAATTGCTAGTTGCCTCTATCTTCAGTCTTTCTAAAGCCCCATACACACTATCAGATTTTCTGCTGACTTTTTCCTTCAGATTTACCAAAACCATATAATATGAGGTCAAACCTTAGGAGTTTCAATTTGTATGTAATCAGGCAGGCCCTTCTACTACATGGTTTTGGTAAATCTGAAGACAAAAATCAGCAGAAAATCTGATAGTGTGTATGGGGCTTAAGTCAATGAGAGTCCTGATCTGCATATTTGTTCTGATTCAGAGATCTGAGAAAGTATTGGAGCCATCATTGTAATAGCCAGGCAGCTAGCATTTTTAGCAGCAGGAATTAACAGCAACAATAACTAAAGCCTATTTCCTTTGGTTAAGATTTGCTATCTACACATTGCACATCATGTCTTTCCACTTTCCACTCATCTGACATCAGTTAGATTGTGACTTTGCATGATATTAGTTTTGTCTTTCTTTGTCTTCCCCTTTTTGCACAAGACTCCCACAGACAAATATAGAATTATATAGAGACTACGCACGCTGATAAAAATAATTCCTGAGCAACATTTTCTTATCATAAGGTCAGAAGATGCCTTTATTTCCGCTATACCGCTAGTGGTGATTCAGGCATAGTATAGTTCATTCTAATGAACCAACATGAATCATAAATCATAAGCTTTCAATTCACTTTCTTAATTTTTGGACACTGAAAGTTTTATACTGGTCTGGTCTGGGAATTCTTCAAACTCAGAGAATATCCACCAGAAAACTGAGCTGAAGTTTTGATGCTGGAGGATATAAAAATACCATCTGAATATGTATTAGTGGATTAGTTCAGCTACTTGATGTGCTGAATCAATATGCATCACTTTTTGCAATGCTATTTAAACTGATGCTCTAATTTTCTCAACAAGCATAGTAAAATTATAAATAAGTAATGTAAAGCTGATTAAAGATTCCGCTGCAGTTCAAGCACATAAAAGTAAAAAAGTAAATGGCCACCTGTCAAATGCCTTTACCATCAGCAATGGGTCACGACGAGGATGTCCTCTCTCTTCTTTAATTTTTGTTCTGACACAAGAAACCCTCTTAAATAAACTGAGAGCAAATTCAGACATCAAGGGGATCACCATAGCGAATAGAGACATCAAAATCACGGCATTTGCCAATGATATCCTACTATCACTACTATCACCTAGTGTTTCCTTACCAAGCAAACTAAAAAACATAAAACAGTTTGGAGACCTATCAAATTTCAAAGTCAATTATTTCAAATCACTTGCCTTGAACATCTCACTTCCCCAACTAGAAGTAACTCATTGCCAGGAGTCCTTCCCTTTTGTGTGGAAGAAGGATTCCATTCCCTACCTGGCGGTCAGTTCGCGGCGAATTTCGGCTTTTCGCGGTCCGCCCGATCGGCGGACTATTGCCGCTGTTCACCCGGCGGACTTATGTGTTTACTGTGTAAAAGAACTTTGACCTATGATGACACATCCATCATGGGGTACAGGACAGCCAATTGAGACATTACAGCACATGGACACTTGAACATTCCCCCTAACTTATAAATAGACCTGATCCGGCGGCTATTTTACATTCTTTCAACTGTCACTATAGGGAGAGGTTGCTGTGTGGAGCAGAGAGAGACTGCAGTGACCCAAATCGCTAGCTATTAGGTCCACAAAAGTTCTTTTAAGGACTGGTATGGTATAGGTGTAGTTCAGGATATAGGTTTGAGGCACTGCTATTCAAGTCATTGTTGCTGCAGATTGTCTTTTGTCAGGGCTGAGAGAGGGACAGATAGGACGCTGTGTGTTGCAGAGAGGGACAGTCAGTTTAATCATTAGCTGTTACTATTAGGTCCACAAAAGTCCTTTTCAGGACTGGTATGGTAAAGTAGTACAGGATATAGTTTTGAGTGCTATTCAAGTTATTGTTCCTGCAGCCTGTGTTTTGTCAGTTTAAATAGGGACAGGCAGGAAGCTGTGTGTGGCAGTGAGGGATAGTCAGTTTAATCAGTAGCTGTTACTATTAGGTCCACAAAGGTCCTTTTCAGGACTGGTATGGTAATAGGCTTGTACACGTATAATATTCTTTCTTCCAAATATAGAAAGAATATTATACTTGACTGCTGCCCTTCTGTTGCAGTAGTCCTTTATGAGTATAGGGACCGAGGTAGTCTGCTAATCACAACCTACTAGTTCCACAAAGGTCCTTATAAGGACTGGTAAGGTATAGCGTACTAGAGTATATAGGGTTGAGTGAGGTACAGTCTTTCTAATCCTTAAGGACTGGTATAGGTCCACAATATATAGGGTTGAGGTGCACTACTGCTGACTGCTGCACTATTCTGCAGCAGTCCTTGATCAGTATAGGGACTGAGGTACAGTCTGCTAATCGCAACCTACTAGTTCCACAAAGGTCCTTATAAGGACTGGTAAGGTATAGCGTACTAGAGTATATAGGGTTGAGTGAGGTACAGTCTGCTAATCCTTAAGGACTGGTATAGGTCCACAATATATAGGGTTGAGGTGCACTACTGCTGACTGCTGCCCTATTCTGCAGCAGTCCTTTATCAGTATAGGGACTGAGGTACAGTCTGCTAATCACAACCTACTAGTTCCACAAAGGTCCTTATAAGGACTGGTAAGGTATAGCGTACTAGAGTATATAGGGTTGAGTGAGGTACAGTCTGCTAATCCTTAAGGACTGGTATAGGTCCACAATATATAGGGTTGAGGTGCACTACTACTGACTGCTGCCCTATTCTGCAGCAGTCCTTTATCAGTATAAGGACTGAGGTACAGTCTGCTAATCACAACCTACTAGTTCCACAAAGGTCCTTCTAAGGACTGGTAAGGTATAGCGTAGTACAGTATATAGGGTTGAGTGAGGTACAGTCTGCTAATCACAACCTACTAGTTCCACAAAGGTCCTTCTAAGGACTGGTAAGGGTGTACTATTTGGTGTGCAGTATATAGTTGTGTAATACACGTATAAAATACTTGCACATATAGAAAGCATAGTATAGTGCGTTTCCACTGTGCAGCATTGTGACTGCTGAGCGGTTCTGCAGCGATACTACAAAGAGTGACAAATGCAATCCAAAAAAAAAGTATTGTAACTGGTGTGATAGACCAGTGGCCCCCAAAAACAACAGATTGAAGCGGGGTGTTATATACCTTCTTCCACATACATACTGCACGTCTCTAGAGAGTTTTGTCACAGGGTCATTTAAAAAATGACAGGCAGATGAAGAGGCAGGCCCTTCCGCAGGGGTGATAGGGGTAGGGCAGGAGCAACAGGCTTGAGCCAAAGTGGGAAATTGCAGAAGGCGGGTGCGATTACGTCAAAGGAAGCACCAGAATTGGTTGAGTGGCTCACTCAGCCTTACTCTTCTGTATCCTCCTCATCCTCTCGATCTGCACCCTCTTCTTCACTCTCTGCTATGTGCACCCCTAAAGACACTACCACCAACAACACCACCACCACATACCTTCCGCTTGAGTCACAGGAATTATTTTCCGATCCATATCAAGACATTTCTGATGCGCAGCCACTCTTGGCATTGGATCAGGAAGAGGAGGTAGCAAGAACCGCCACTCAGCAGTCTGACGACAGTACCCAAATCACCCCAAGGAGGAGGTTGGTCCCCGGTGTTGCTGACTACTCCGAGATCTCTACTTATAGCGGTGGGGAAGGTGACGTCGATGATGACGTGTCTAGTGATGTCACGTGGGTGCCCACAAGAGAGGAAGAGGAGGGGAGTTCAGAGGGAGATATGGACCATCAGATAGGGAGGAGAAGCAGGAATAACTTACATTGCACAGGAGGGACAAAGCAGACTGCAAATGTATCAGGAGCGAGTCATCGACCATGTACGGTCACATCTGGCGCTCCCGGGATGCCGGCACATGGCTCCGCAGTGTGAGCTTTTTTTAACGTGTCCGCTGCTGACATTAGTGTTGCCATCTGCAATCTTTGCAGTCAACGCATTAGTCGCGGTAAGCCCAACACTCACCTAGGGACGACCGCCTTAAGAAGGCACATGAGCTGCCATCACCGAGCCCAGTGGGAGCAACGGAACACACAAAGCCACACTCCAGGCTCTCACCGTCCAGCCTCGTCTTCTACTTCTCCTTCTCCTCTCTCCTCACAATTGTCCTCCACTCCACCTTCCATCACGCCAAGCTCACGTTTTTCTGCAAAAATGCAGGCTTCGGTGGGCCTAATGTTCGAGCGTAAAAAAATGATGATGCCGGATAACCATCTTGCCCAACGGTTGACGGCTGGCTCGTCAGAACTGATAGCCCGCCAACTACTGCCATATAAACTGGTGGACTCGGAGGCCTTTCGAAAATTTGTGGCCATTGGAACACCACAATGGAAGGTCCCAGGAAGGAAGTATTTCTCAGAGAAGGGCATCCCAGAGCTATATGGCCATGTTCAGCGGCAAGTGAATGTATCTCTGGCACACAGTGTCGGTGCCAAGATACATCTGACCACAGACACGTGGTCTAGCAAACACGGGCAGGGAAGGTATATCACTTTTACTGCCCACTGGGTGAACCCTCTGACGGCCGTCAAGCATGTAACCCGTGGCACCTGTTTAGATTTGGTTTTACCACCACGGATTGCATGCAGGCCTGGCTCTTCTTCTCCTCCTCCTCCTACTCCATCCTCCTCCCTCTCCTCCTCGGCTGACTCCTCCTTTTGCGCTGCTAGCGTCTCTTCCGCTGCGCCGCCCAAGCTCCCCAGAACCTATTCGACATGCCAGGTGAGACGTTGCCATGCCGTGCTGCGTCTGTTGTGCCTCGAAGCCAAGAGCCACACTGGCCCGGCACTCCTTTCAGCTTTGCGTTCACAGGCAGATCAGTGGCTAACACCGCTCAATTTGACAGTTGGTAAAGTGGTGTGTGACAATGGTGCCAATCTGCTTAGCGCATTGAAACAGGGCAAAATTACGCACGTGCCATGCATGGCACACGTCTTAAACTTGGTCATGCAGCGATTCGTTGTCAAATACCCTGGGGTCCAGGACATCTTGCGGCAGGCAAGGAAAATCTCGGCCCATTTCAGAAGATCTTACACGGCCATGGCTCGCCTTGCTGACATTCAGTGGCGACACAATCTGCCGGTCAGACGTCTTATTTGCGATTGCCCGACGTTGATGGAACTCAACCTTCTATATGCTTGATAGGCTGCTCCAGCAGAAACGTGCAGTTAACGTCTACCTGTATGAACTCTGCGGCAGAACAGGTTCTGGGGAGCTGTTTTTTTTTCACCACGCCAGTGGCTGCTCATGCGCAACGCATGCAGACTTCTGTGGCCATTTGAGGAGATCACCAAACTGGTCAGTCACAGCCATGGCGCCATCAGTGACATGGTACCTTATGCCTTCTTTATGGAGCGTGCATTGCGTCGTGTCATTGATCAAGCTGTGGAGGAGCAGGAGTGGGGAGATGAGGAAGTCGCAATGCTGGATGAATTCCCAGGGGGGGCTACTCTATCTGAGACAAGTGAACAACAGGAGTCTGAAGAGGAGTCAGAGGAGGATGGTGCCGAGGCGGATGAGGAGGAGCAAGAAGAGCATGCTTTAAACCTTTCTGGGATCCCTGTTGTGCGTGGATGGGGAGAGGAGAATGAAGAGGACGACATTATCCTGGATGATGAGCAGGAGCCAGGCCACCACACCGCTTCCACTTTAGTGCAAATGGGGGCCTTCATGCTCCAGTGTTTTAATAGGGACCCCCGTATAAAAAGCATAAGGGTCAAGGACCAGTACTGGGTGGCAACGTACTTAGACCCCGGGTACAAACACAAAATGGCGGACATGTTACCGCCATCACAGAGGGCTGTCAGAATGGAGCACTTCCAGGCCTTGCTTCGAGAAATGCTGCATTCTGCTTTTGCAAGCAATTCCCACTCCCAGAAAAGGAGTTGTGGGTACCAATCCAACAGCGCCTGCAAGAAGAGGCCGGTTAGAAGATGTGTTGGTGTCTTCTGATATGAGGTCATTCTTTCAGCCGACCCATCGAAAGGTGTCATCCGGATCCAGCATCAGGGAATGCCTAGACCGACAGGTGTCCGACTACATCGGGTTAACGGCCGATGTGGACGCTCTGAGGAGTGATGAACCCCTGGACTACTGGGTGGGCAGGCTTGACCTCTGGCCAGAGCTTGCCCAATTTGCAATCGAACTGTTGGCTTGCCCCTCGTCCAGTGTCCTGTCCGAAATACGTTCAGCGCAGCAGGGGGGATCGTGACCGATAAGCGTACTCGCCTAGCTCACGACAGTGTTAACTACCTCACATTTCTAAAAATGAATGAGGCATGGATCTCGGAGGAATTCAACACATGTGACCAGTAGACCATGTATATGTCTAAAAACGATTTTTTTAATCGAGCACACAGACCTTCTTTCTTCATTTGGCTCACTTCCTTGTACTAAAAAAGCAAAACCGTACTATATGCCCGTACCCTCCTGTTTGAAGAGGTTGAGCGGTGTCATATTTCTCCTGGGGCTGCTTATTATGAGGGGCTCCCACCATCCCTGTGCTGTGCTGACTTCCTCCTGGGGCTGCTTATTATGAGGGGCTCCCACTATCCCTGTGCTGTGCTGACTTCCTCCTGGGGCTGTACCTCTGCTGTGCATATTATGAGGGGCTCCTCCATCCCTGTGCTATGCTCATTATGAGGGGCTCCCACCATCCCTGTGCTGTGCTGACTTCCTCCTGGGGCTGCTTATTATGAGGGGCTCCCACCATCCCTGTGCTGTGCTGACTTCCTCCTGGGGCTGCTTATTATGAGGGGCTCCCACCATCCCTGTGCTATGCTGACTTCCTCCTGGGGCTGTATCTCTGCTGTGCATATTATGAGGGGCTCCCACCATCCCTGTGCTATGCTCATTATGAGGGGCTCCCACCATCCCTGTGCTGTGCTGACTTCCTCCAGGGGCTGCTTATTATGAGGGGCTCCCACCATCCCTGTGCTGTGCTGACTTCCTCCTGGGGCTGCTTATTATGAGGGGCTCCCACCATCCCTGTGCTATGCTGACTTCCTCCTGGGGCTGTATCTCTGCTGTGCATATTATGAGGGGCTCCCACCATCCCTGTGCTATGCTCATTATGAGGGGCTCCCACCATCCCTGTGCTGTGCTGACTTCCTCCAGGGGCTGCTTATTATGAGGGGCTCCCACCATCCCTGTGCTGTGCTGACTTCCTCCTGGGGCTGCTTATTATCAGGGGCTCCCACCATCCCTGTGCTATGCTGACTTCCTCCTGGGGCTGTACCTCTGCTGTGCATATTATGAGGGGCTCCCACCATCCCTGTGCTATGCTCATTATGAGGGGCTCCCACCATCCCTATGCTATGCTGACTTACTCCTGGGGCTGCTTACGGTGCAGGTGTCAGTGCTGTATATCACGGTGCTGGTGTCAGTGCTGTATATCACGGTGCTGGTGTCAGTGCTTTATGTCACGCTGCTGATGTCAGTGCTCTCTATCACGGTGCTGGTGTCAGATCACTCTATCACGGTGCAGGTGTCATTGCTGTATGTCACGCTGCTGATGTCAGTGCTCTCTATCACGGTGCTGGTGTCAGATCACTCTATCACAGTGCAGGTGTCATTGCTGTATGTCACGCTGCTGATGTCAGTGCTCTCTATCACGGTGCTGGTGTCATATCACTCTATCACGGTGCAGATGTCATTGCTGTATGTCACGCTGCTGATGTCAGTGCTCTCTATCACGGTGCTGGTGTCAGTGCTGTATATCACGGTGCTGGTGTCAGTGCTTTATGTCACGCTGCTGATGTCAGTGCTCTCTATCACGGTGCTGGTGTCAGATCACTCTATCATGGTGCAGGTGTCATTGCTGTATGTCACGCTGCTGGTGATCATCTCCTGCACCCTCTTCTTTGCCTACCCTGACCTTCCCTCTCCTCTATTGCCTTCATGCGCTCCACAGTCCTGAATTGTCACAATTTCACTTATAAAAAAAGAATGCTTGTAGTTGTCGATCCCGGATTCACCTCATACATGTGTTATGTCATTGGCCATGTGGTGGGACTATGTGTACACAGCTAGTAATTAGTTGTGGCTGCAAATTTGACCTGTAGGTTTGTAAAGTTTGCCTCCCATTGAAGTCAATGGGGCCCGCCGCGAACGTTACGGTTTGCGAACTATCGGCCGCGTTCGCAGTCCGCGTTTGCGAAACGTCCCGTCGGAAGTTTGTCCATCACTATACCTGGGCATCCACATAACTAAGAGTTTATCTGACTTCTCTCACCACAATTTCTTATCTGCACTCACCAGGGTCCAATTAAATCTGAAAGAATGGGTTAGCCTCAACATATCCTGGTTTGGATGCTCAGCCCTAGTAAAAATTATCATTCTTCCCCTCCTACTCTACCTAATGCAGATGATCCCATTTCACCTTCCCCCCGTACTTTTTTGCACTATACAAAAAAGCTTGCATGGCTTTCATTTGGAGGAACAACACCCCAGGTATCAAATGCACATGCCTCACATGTGCTAAGACTAAAGGTGGCATCAGACTACCTGATATCTACAAGTACTACCTAGCTTATCACTTGAACAGAGTTGCGGACTGGAGGGCCCACAGGTTTGGGAAAGCTTGGGTTACCTTGGTAAACTCATTTATGCACACACCAACACACATATTCCCCTGGCCGAAGCCCTCACTCTGGCCACAGACCTTGAAGACACACCCCTTTATTTACCCCTCACTAGCAGCCTTCAAAAGACTATGGGCTCTTTCAAGCTTACCTCAAACCCAGGCCTGATGATGCCTCTGCAGAGAAACCCTGACTTCCCCCTGGGGAATCCAACATGCTCCTACAACAGGAATGGCCCCTGAGGAAATACTTACATAGTTACATAGTAGGTGAGTTCGAAAAAAGACACAAGTCCATCAAGTCCAACCTATGTGTGTGATTATATGTCAGTATTACATTGTATATCCCTGTATGTTGTGATCGTTCAGGTGCTTATCTAATAGTTTCTTGAAACTATCGATGCCCCCGCTGAGACCATCACCTGTGGAAGGGAATTCCACATCCTTGCCGTAAAGAACCATCTACGCAGTTTAAGGTTAAATCTCTTTTCTTTTAATTTTAATGAGTGGCAAAGAGTCTTGTTAAACTCCCTTCTACGAAAAAGTTTTATCCCTATTGTGGGGTCACCAGTATGGTATTTGTATATTGAAATCATATCCCCTCTCAAGCATCTCTTCTCCAGAGAGAATAAGTTCAGTGCTCGCAACCTTTCCTCATAACTAATATCCTCCAGACCCTTTATTAGCTTTGTTTGCCTTCTTTGTACTCGCTCCATTTCCAGTACATCCTTCCTGAGGACTGGTGCTCAGAACTGGACACCATACTCTAGGTGCGGCCAGACCAGAGTCTTGTAGAGTGGGAGAGTTATTGTTTTATCTCTGGAATTAATCCCCTTTAAATGGATGCCAATATTTGCTTTGTTAGCACATTGCATGCCATTGCTGAGCCTATCATCTACTAGGACCCCCAGGTCCTTTTCCATCCTAGATTCCCCCAGAGGGCTTTTTCCCCATGTATAGATTGCATTCATATTTTTTCCACCCAAATGCATTATTTTAAAATTTTAAAATTTTCTACATTGAACCTCATTTGCCATGTAGTTGCCCACCCCATTCATTTGTTCAGATCTTTTTGCAAGGTTTCCACATCCTGCGGAGAAGTTATTGCCCTGCTTAGCTTAGTATCATCCGCAAATACAGAGATTGAACTGTTTACTCCATTCTCCAGTTCATTTATGAACAAATTAAAAAGGATTGGTCCCAGTACAGAACCCTGGGGGACCCCACTAACTATCCCTGACCATTCCAAGTACTCCCAATTTATCACTACCCTCTTAACTTGCCCTTGTAGCCAGTTTTTAAATCCATGTACTCACCCTATGGTCCAGCACAGAACCCTGGGGGACCCCACTACCCACCCCTGACCATTCTGAGTACTCCCCATTTATCACCACCCTCTGAACTCGCCCTTGTAGCCAGTTTTCAACCCGTGTACTCACCCTATGGTCCATGCCAACAGACCTTATTTTGTACAGTAAACATTTATGGGGAACTGTGTCAAATGCTTTTTTCAAATGCAGATACACCACGTCTACGGGCCTTCCTTTATCTAGATATCTAGATCACTTCATCATAGAAGGTTAATAGTTTGGTTTGGCAAGAATGATTCTTCATGAATCCATGCTGATTACTGCTAATGATACCATTCTCATTACTAAAATCTTGTATATAGTTCCTTATCATCCCCTCCAAGAGTTAACATACTATTGATGTTAGGCTAACTGGTCTGTAATTCACAGGGATCCTTATTAACCACTTCAGCTCCGGACCAATAAACACCTTAAGGACCAGAGGTCTTTTTGCAATTTCGCACTGCGCTGCTTTAACTGGTAATTGCGCGGTCATGCAATATTGCACCCAAACGAAATTTGCGTCCTTTTCTTCCCACAAATAGAGCTTTCTTTTGATGGTATTTGATTGCCTCTGCGATTTTTTTTTTTTGCGATATAAATGGAAAAAGAGCGAAAATTTTGAAAAAAAAAGATATTTTCTTCTTTTTGTTATAAGAAAAATCGAATAAACTAAATTTTAGTCATACATTGAGGGCAAAATTTATTCAGCCACATGTCTTTAGTAAAAAAAATGTCAATAAGCGTATATTTTTTGGTTTGCGCAAAAGTTATAGCGTCTACAAACTAGAGTACATTTTCTGGAATTTACACAGCTTTTAATTTATGACTGCCGATCTCATTTCTTGAGGTGCTAAAATGGCAGGGCAGTACAAATCCCCCCCAAATGACCCCATTTTGGAAAGTAGACACCCCAAGGAAATTGCTGATGGGTATGTTGAGCCCATTGAATATTTATTTTTTTTGTCCTAAGGGATTGAATAATGACAAAAAAAAAAAAATGAAAAATTTTTTTTACAAAAAGTTGTCACTAAATGATATATTGCTCACACATGCCATGGTTATATGTGGAATTGCACCCCAAAATATATTCCGCTACTTCTCCCGAGTATGGCGATACCACGTGTGTGGGACTTTTTGGGAGTCTAGTCGCGCACGGCACCCCGAAAACCAATCACCACCTTCAGGATTTCTAAGGGTGCAAATTTTTGATTTAACTCCTCACTACCTATCACAGTTTCGAAGGCCATAAAATGCCAAAATAGCACAAAACCCCCCAAAATGACCCCATTTTGGAAAGTAGACACCCCAAGCTATTTACTGAGAGGCATGTTGAGTCCATGGAATATTTTATATTTTGCCACAAGTTGCGGGAATATTACAAACTTTTTTTTTTTTGCACCAAGTTGTCACTAAATGATATATTGCTCACACATGCTATGGGCATATGTGAAATGACACCCCAAAATACATTCTGCTGCTTCTCCCGAGTACGGGGATACCACATGTGGGGGACTTTTTGGGAGCCTAGCCACGTACGGGACCCCGAAAACCAAGCACTGCCTTCCGGATTTGAATATAAAATGCTATAAAAAACAAACTAACCAGAGTCACCCGTAACACTTATACGGTGATCAGTGGTGAAAGGGTTAACTAGGGGCAATCAGGGGGTTCAAATTTTTATTAGGTAGTATATGGGGGTCCCTGGCGCTATATAAAAACCTGACGGGGAACCTAAATAACTAACTGGCTAACCAGCGTCACCAGTGACACTTATACTGTGATCGCTGGTGAAAGGGGGTGAAAGGGTTAACTAGCAGCAATCAGGGGGTTAAAACCATTATTGGGTAGTATATCGGGGTACCTAGCCCTATAAAAACCTGGCGGTGAACCTAAAAAAATAACTAGCTACCTAGCGACACTAGCGACACTGATGCAGCGTTCAGAAAAATTATCGCTTAGTGACACTGGCAAAAGGGGGTGAAAGGGTTAACTAGCGGCAATCAGGGGGTTAAAAACATTATTGGGTAGTATATCGGGGTACCTAGCGATATAAAAACCTGGCGGTGAACCTAAAAAAATAACTAGCTACCTAGCGACACTAGCGACACATGCAGCGATCAGAAAAATGATTGCTTAGTGACACTGGCAAAAGGGGGTGAAAGGGTTAACTCTAGGGGCAATCAGGGGGTTAAATCTTTATTGGGGGGTGATAGGGGGCTACCCTGGACCTAACACTAACTGTCCTGACAGTTTTTACTGTCACAACTGACACTGAATGCATTGATCAGTAAAGAAATGATCAATGCAATCAGTGACACTGTGACTGGGGGGGGGGGGGCGGGGGGCGATCGGGGGCGGGATCGGGGGGGGTTTGTGTGCCTGTGTGTACCTACATGTCAGTGTAGTGTTGGTGCACACTTACTTTTACTCTTCTCCTCGTAGTCCGGTCAAAAAGACCGCCCCGAGGAGAATGACATCACTTCCTCCTTCCTGTGTAAACAATACACAGGGGAGGAAGCTTCTCATTGGCCAGGAGCGATCCAGAGGGGGTGGCCGAAAACCAACGGCCATCCCCTCATCACGGAGCGCTCCTGGACCGAATCGGACCGCCGTAACCAGCGGGAGGGGGTCCGATCGGACCCCCCACCCGCTGGAAGGCAATCACGTAGATGTACGTGATTATGCCTGCCTGTGCCATTGTGCTGACGTACAATGGCAATACGGCGGTCCTCAAGTGGTTAAATATTGGTGATACATTGGCTTTTCTCCAATCAGCTGGTACCATTCCAGTCAGTAGACTGTCAGTAAAAATTAGGAACAATGGTCTGGCAATTACTTGACTGAGTTTCCTGAGTATCCTCGGGTGCAAGCCATCGGGTCCCGTTGATTTATTAATGTTAAGTTTCCCAAGTCTAATTTTAATTCTGTCCTCTGTTAACCATGGAGGTGCTTCTTGTGATGTGGCATGAGGATAAACACTGCAGTTTTGGTTACTGAAGCCCCTCGATTCCCTCGTCTGTCCTCCCTTTTTTACTGTTTACAAAATTAAAACATTTCTTGGGATTTTTTTTGCTCTCCTCTGCTATGTGTCTTTCATGTTCTATCTTAGCCGTGCTTATTAAATGTATTGCCCAATGGGATGCATTGGCTAATACCCTTATTTAATATGCTCTTTAAGCAAACCCATCTCTCCTTCGTGTTCTTTGTTCCACAGATTTTATCCCAATTCATGCCTTCTAGTAAGGTTTGTAGTTTAGGGAAGTTGGCTCTTTTGAAATTCAGTGTCTTTGTATTCCCCTTATGTTTCCTATTTGTGTGATTTATACTGAAGCGAAGTGACCTGTGATCGCTGTTACCTAAATTGCCCTGTATTTCCACATCCGTAATCAGGTCTGTATTGTTGGTAATCAGTAGATCCAGTAACACTTTATTTCTAGTTGGTGCGTCTACCATCTAACCCATAAAATTGTCCTGCAAGACATTTAGAAACTGGCGAGCCTTAAAAGAATGCATGGTTCCCTCCGGCCAGTCTATGTCTGGATAATTAACTTCCCCATTATGATAACACTTCCCATCCTTGCTGCTAATCCAAATTGCGATAGATCTGTCTCCCCTTCCTCCCTCAGGTTAGGGGGCCTATAGCATACTCCCAGTATTATTTTCCCCTTAGCTTCATCCCTTTGGAGCTCTACCCATAAGGATTCCACTTCCTCCCTAGCTCCCTTAGTGATGTCATCTCTCACATTCACTTGTACATTATTCTTGATATATAGGCATACCCCTCCCCCTTTTGTACACTCTCTATCCTTGCGATAAAGGGTATATCCTTGAATGGTTGTCAGCCAATCATGAAAGCTGTTGAGCCAGGTCTCTGAAATTCCCACAAAATCCAAATCCTCCACATACAACAGTATCTCTAGTTCACCCATCTTGCCCACCAGGCTCCTGACATTGGTGAACATGCCACGCAGTTTAGACAGGTCGCAAATTATCCTCTTATTGGGTGTTCCGAGATTGCAACTAGGACTTTCTACTATACTTACCTCGGGTTTATGTGCTTTGGTCAACCTACCACTAATGCCCCAATACTACCCTCTGGAATATGTTCCGCGCTATCTATCTCTACCTCAGGACCCTCCCCCCATCGCCTAGTTTAAAAACCCCTCTAACTTTTTGGCCATCTTCATTCCCAGTTGATCTGCACCCTCCTCATTTAAGTGCAGCCCATCCCTTCTATAGTGCTGGTTATTGACTGAGAAGTCGGCCCAGTCCTCCAGGAACCCAAACCCCTCCATACTACCAGCTCTTCTGCCACTTGTTTACTTCCCTAATCTCCCTCTGCCTTTCTGGTGTGACTCGATGTACCAGTAGTATTCCTGAGAATACTACCTTTGAGGTCCCTTTCCTCAGTTTAGCTCCCAAGTCCCTAAAATCGTTCTTTAGGACACTCCATCTGCCTCTGACTTTGTCATTGGTGCCAACATGCATCATGACAGCGGGGTCTTCCCCAGCCCCTCCGAGTAATCTGTCCACCAGATCCGTGATGTGTCGAACCCAAGCACCCGGTAGACAACATACAGTTTGGCGCTTCAGGTCTTTGTTACAGATTGGCCTCTCTGTCCTTCTAAGAATTGATTCCCCTACCACCACAATCTGTCTTTCCTTTCCCTTCGCTCCCCCCCCCCCCCCACTCTCACTGGAGTTCTTCCCCCTGGCAGCTAGGAGAGTCCTTCAGCTCCAGCAGTGCTGGTCCCTGACTGGTTTCACCAATGTGACTCAATGGAGCATACTTATTGGGATGCTCCATCCCTGGATCGGCCTCTCTGGCACTTCCCCCTCTACCCTTCCTGACTGCCACCCATCTACTCTTTCCTAGTGCCTGCACCTCTTTGTCACCATCCACCTCTGTGCTGGCCCCTGCTGGAACCTGCCGTGTATGTTCCTGGCTCTCCCTTAGTATGGAGGGGCTACTCAGTGCTGACAGTTGCTTCCCAAGATTCAGAACCGGGGCTTCCAGGGGTACAATGTGCTTACATTTTGCACAGCATTATTCACCCTCAGTCGCATGATCAAGTAAGGCATACATGCCGCAAGATGTACAACGAGTCGCCTCTCCCCGCCGGGCATCGCACCTATTACATTTAATGAGGATTGGAGATTATATCCTGTCCAAATTACCTAACAACTAGCTTCCTGACACTAATCGATACAACTACTTGAACACCAATTTTTCCATAAAGGACATATATGCTCCTATAAAGACTTGGTGTCCTCATCATGTACCAAAGCATTCCCTTTCTGGACTTACAGACAATTGAGATACTTTCTTACAACATGAGATCCTTCGACCACCTGGAACAGACAACTCACAGTCTTCAATAACTTATGCCGTGTACACACGACTGGACTTTCTGTCAGAATAAACTCTGACTGTCTTTCCGACGGAGTTCCGACCGAACGGACTTGCCTGTACACGATCACACCAAAGTTTGTTAGTTTCAAACGTGATGACGTACAACAGGACTAGAAAAGGAAGTTCAATAGCCAGTAGCCAATAGCTGCCCTTACGTCGTATTTGGTCTGCCGGACTAGCATACAGACAAACGGTTTTCTGATAGGAATTGATTCCGTCGGAAAGATTTAAAACATTTTCTATTTCTAGGTCCATCAGACTTTTTGAAAAAAAAAAGTCCACTCAAGCCCACACACGATCGGAATATCCGATGAAATTATGCCGTCGGACCTTTTCTGCTGGAAAGTCCGGTCGTGTGTACGCAGCATTATACACACGTACGACACCACAAAGACATCTAATATCGTAAATTTATACCTTACTCCAGGAGAACTCCCCCCCCCCCCCCCCAAAATGGCTGCTACGCACTTGTCATGGGAAAGAGACCTACATCTAATCCTCACTGATGAAATTTGGGTCGACATATATGAATGCACACACAAAGGCTCACTGAATGTGGCAATTCAGGAAAATTGCTACAAAATCGCAACCAAATGGTATAGAACCCCTGCTCTACTGCACACATTTTCCTCTACAATACCAAACATTTGCTGGAGATGCAAGAAAGCAGAAGGCTCAATGCTCCACATTTGGTGGGAGTGTACCCTACTCCGACAATTTTAGAAAGAAGTACACACTCTATCAACACGAGTCACCACATACACTCTAGATTACAGTCCGGCTCAATAACTACCTAAGAGGCACTGTCACAAATCGCTTGTCATGCATATAATTAATTCAGCCAGACTCTGTATTCCTGTCCACTGGCGATCCACAGATATACCATCTACTAGAGAATGGCTACTCAGGATCTCTAAGATTGAGGAGATGGAGAAATTGATCAATATTTTCCAAGAACCTTTACAAAAAATCACAACGGTCTGGGCTTGCTGGACTCATTTCAAGTCCACCGAAAGCCTTAGCCCCTACTTCCCATCTCCTGCCGTGACTACCTAAATAACCTACCAGCCTATCCCCGTTCTTTCTCTCCCTTTCATAAACTTTCTCTCTTTTCACTTCCCCGTCCCACTCATTCCCTTACATCCCTTACCCTTTCCCCATCTACACACATGACCAGACTCTACATCCCATCACTATCCATTAGGATTCATAATACAAGACAGGGCTGACCCTACGGGCATCAATAATAACACTATCAGACCTGTTGATATTGGTCTAACTGGTACTACTCCCATTAGCTGAATTGGTTGGCTCTGGAACGAACAAGTTCTCCAGATATTTTCTTTTTGTTTTATGTCAATACAGGATCACTAGATCTGTGAGTAAAACGACCACCAATGATGACTCTACCAGTCGTTCATACCATGTCCTATGGGTCATTAATAACATGTATCACCTTATTGTACTGACTTGTCATGGAACCCATTTCTAATTATTTGTTGATTGTATTGTATTGTAAACTCAAATTCTTTATCTCCAATAAAATTTATTTTTTGTGGAAAAAAAAAAGGAAACAAAAACAGCTGAATCTGTGCAGGCAGATGGTAAACGACTAGTTACCAGTATTTCCTACGGTTTTCCTGTAGCCCCCCAATTACTGACTTACTATACTTGGTAGAGGAGCGGGACTTTGATTCCTCATGTCAGAGAAGCCCCTCCGATAACTGGGGAATATTTACAAAGCAGTAAGCGTATCAGAAGAAACATATCCACAGAAAGAATGAAGTAGAAGCAGGCAGATTTTTGCACTGTAGACCTTCCATTACAGTTTCCTCTTTAGCAAGGAGAAACATAAGCCACACAGTAGCCACACCACCAAATCTCATTCCAAATCTTGTGAGACTAGAAGTCAGAGGCATGGTGGTTGATTTACTAAAACTGGAGAGTGCAAAATCTGGTGCAGCTGAGCTTTGTATAGAAACCAATCAGCTAAGCTTCCAGTTTCCTTTGTGAAAGCCTAACTCAACAAGTTGAAGTTAGGAGCTGATTGGCTACCATGCAGAGCAGCACCTGATTTTGAACACTACAGTTTTAGTAAATCAATCCCAGTGTGCCTTTTGCCGCGTACACAGGATCAGACTATCCGGCAGACTTGGCCCGGGGGACAATTCGCCCGTGTGTGGGCTCCGGTGGACTTTTTCTTCCCAAAAGTCAGGTGGACGTAGAAAGAAGACTCAAAATTGTCCATCGGACTCGGCAGTCCAGCGGACAATCCGCCCATCTGAGTGCTAGTCCGCCGGACTTTTGAAATGAACGGACTTGCCCACACAAGGAGAAAAGTCCATTCATTTTGAACGTGACTCCAGGTAGACGGGACTAGCGAAGGAGGTCAATGTCGCCACCTCCATTGCTAGCCCCGTCGCCTGGTATGGATTTAAAGGGGAACCCCTACGCTGAAAAAATGGAGTGGGGGTCCCCACCAAAGTCCATACCAGACCCTTATCCGAGCACGCAGCCCGGCTGGTCAGGAAAGAGGGTGGGGACGAGCGAGCGGCCCCCTCCTGAGCCGCACCAGGCCGCATGCTCTCAACATGGGGGGGTGCTTTGGGGAAGATCCCGGCCCCCCACCCTATGTGAATGAGTATGGGGTAAGATGTACCCCTACCTATTCACCTGGGGGAAAAAAGTGTAAATAAAAAACACACAACACAGGTTTTAAAGTACTTTATTAGACAGCTCTGGGGGTCTTCTTCCGTCTTCAGGGTTCTTCTCGCGGGGCTCCTCTGCTATCTTCTGCTCTTTTACTAGCTCTTTTACTAGCGGAGGAGCCTGTCTTTCTCCTTCGTCGCCGCCGCCGTCCGGGGGTCTTCTTCCAACTTTGGGGGTCTTCTTCCGGCTTCGGGGGACTTGTCCCGCTCCTCGCTTCTTCTACCAAGCCTCCGCTTTCTTCTTCCAGCTCTTTAACTAGCGTTGGCCCGGTCTTGTCACTGTCGCTGCCTTCTTCTTCTTCCTTCTTCTTCTTCCTTCTTCTTCTCTTCTTCCGATGTTGACACGACGCTCTCTCTGGCTGTAATTATTATTATTATTCAGGATTTATATAGTGCCAACAGTTTGCGCAGCGCTTTACAATATGAGGGCAGACAGTACACTTACAATACAAATCAATACAGGAGGGATCAGAGGGCCCTGCTCGTTAGAGCTTACAATCTAGAAGGGAGGGTCAAGTTGAAACAAAAGGTATTAACTGTGGGGGGATGAGCTGATGGAGAAAATGAAAATACAGTTAGGTGTGGGTGGGGTAGGCTTCTCTGAAGAGAAGTGTTTTCAGGGATCGTCTAAAAGCTAATAAAGTAGGAGATAAGCGGACAGATTGGGGTAGGGCATTCCATAGGATTGGAGAGGCTTTGGAAAGGGACATATGTAATGGCAGGGACATGTCGCGTGGCGACTTATATAGGCATAAGGGGCGGGGTCACCGGGTGATGTCACCTGGTGACCCAGCCCCTTATGATGTCACAGTCCCGGGGGATTCCCTACACTTATTCAGAGAACATAACAGGTTTGTTACTCACTGGTGAAGCTATCTTACTTGAATAGGAAGAAGTACAAACAAATTCTTGAATCACAGGCAGAATAGTCGCAGCCTAACCTGCCATGAACACAAAAAAAAATTAAACTTTGAGGGTCGTAGCTAGGCCACCTGGGGTCAACCTGGTTCTGGAGATACGGGGCTTCGTGCACAGCCTGTCAGAAGCTACATATAGGACGGCCAGTTTAAATACACGCTGGCAGCAGCAGACTGGGGATGAGCTCACAGTGCCTCTGACTTGTTGTCAGAGGGACTGAGCTCAATGGACAGCTTGGAGCCTTGGACCCATGGTCATTGCAACTTTTTATGTCACACGGTATTTGCGCAGCAATTTTTCAAATGTGTTTTTTTTTTTGAAAGAAACTGTTTCATGAATAAAAAAAAAACACTACTATGAAAGATGATGTTACACTGAGTAAATAGATACCTAACATGCCACGCTTTAAAATTGCTCACACTTGTGAAATGGCGCGAAACTTCAGTACTTAAAAATCTCCATAAGTGTCGCTTTAACATTTTTTACAGGTTCCCAGACCCCAAATAAAAAAAAAAAAAAGGAGGCAGCAGTAGCACCTCATGAACACCTGTCAGCTGCTGCTATAGCACCCATTGAAAAGCAATCCACCACAGATCCCTTTTCAGAGGGCAGTAAGCATTACCGCAAATGTGAAAGAAACTTGAAACACATCATCCATTTCACACTCCCCACCAACCAGGTCACTCCCCATCCACTTCCCACATTAGCCACCTCCCTTCAACCTTTATCAAAGGTGACCATTTCCCAGCAGATGACAGACCCTACTCCAAAAGATATCACTCCCAGTTACTCCCCCCACTGATTGATATCCCTCCATGACCACCCCACACCCCCCTGCTGACAGACCTCTCTCTCCAACCTGTCCCCACACACCCCCTCACCTGCTGACCTGTGCATGGGAAACTCCCCAGTGTTATTGTGTTCTGCCAGTGGGGAGCCTTCCCTACCCACACAATACAATGATCAGTGTTGCTAACTATAGCTAGCACACAGATTTTTGGAGGGAAAAACCTGATAGGCTGATTGTACTCAAGTTGATTAATAGATTGACTTGTGTACAACCAGCTAGACCATACATAGATCGACTATGGCTTGTCTCAATTGGCTAAATTTACACTTCCCCCATCACATACTGCCTGTTGTCATACCCTCCACACTCCTCTCCTGTACATACTGCTCACTGTCATATCCTCCACACTCCTCTCCTGTACATACTGTTCACTGTCCTACCCTCCACACACCCTCCACACTCTAAAGTCCACTCTCCACTGACATCACTGCCATCAGTCGAGGCAGCACGTCATCCCGACTTCTCAAGTCTGGATCAGCCAGCTGTCTTGTTTGAAGCAGTCTCAGTGTCTCAGCGAGCCGCTGAGATAGCCTCTCCCCACCCATCCATAGCTCAGTGCTCCAATGTGTGTGGAGGATCAGAGACAAGAGACGCTGACTGGCAGTCAGCAGCTCTCCACTCTGGGGTCTGTGAAAACCGAGCCATCGACAGTGTTCGGTGCCTCGGTTCTCAGTGCAGAGACGGCGGGGGGAAGCTGCTGCATTGGTCTGATGCTCCATCCACTGAGGTAAGTATGAATAAAAAAAAAATACTTCTCGTTTAATCAATGACTACCCAATACGATACTATATACTATATACGATATTACATTTTAGAAATATATGCAACCCTCACATTGTACACTCACTATGTTTAAACTTTGCTTTTCAAAAGGTGAATATTGATTACCCAACTCGAGAACTGACTAAACGAAATCTGCAGCACCCATCATTGTCCTGTTTTGACCTGGCCCAGTTGAGAGTACGCAGTCTAATGGAAAGGGATTCCTACCCAAGGTTTCTCCGTTCTCAAATCTACAATGACCTACTCAGCCACACACAGAAAAGTCCATGCTAGTTCTACATAGAGTTTCAGAGACTTGTTGGTCCATTGGTCCATCCCAAGAACAGTCTTGCACTATGGCAAGAAGAACAGAGGTGACCCAGAAATGACTGCTTCTGACAATTAAGCGTCTTCACTGCCAACAATAATATCTCATCATCATCTGGCTATGCTGAATCAACCTGTGGCTCCATTGGATATTTTCATCCTTGCAGATCAGTGGACAGAGAAAATTCTGGGTTTCTAAAGAGATGGAAGAAATGTAGAAGAGTCCTAATGTCTCCGACATTGCAAAGCATGTGTATCTTTACTTGTTGATTACCATAGCTAATGCTTGAATTCCATCTTTAACTATCACATTAATTCAATCAACATGTTCAGACGTACATTCTTAATTACTGCATATGTCATATCTGATTGTTATGTCTCATAGGCATATATTTCAACGAACAAGCCAAAAATGTTATAATTTAAGTTGACTTGAAATATTCGTTGTGTGTAGAAACAATGGAAGGTCTGAAGGGTAGAAAGTGGTTGTACGGCATTTGAGAAATTTAATTAAATGAATGTTACGTTTCTTTCGATAATTGGAAAGGCTTCAGAGTCATCTGAAATGTGACTATGTAAGGCTGTTTCTCCCAGGTCTGAGGGCACATTAGGACAAGAGCAAACTCGCAAGAAGGAGTACACTTAAAACAAAAAATATCTTATATAAAAAATAAGTTATTTATAAATTTATATGTACAAGTTTCAGAAGCTTTCTAGAAAGTAAAACATTTGAAAGCTGTCTCTATAAGATACGATATCCCATGGTAACTAGAATTCTTTAAAGAGGAAGTAAACCCTGATGAGTTTACTTCCTCTTTCATTCCCTGCAAAGGTAAAGCATAATGGACTACTATGCATCGCATAGTAGTCCATTATGTGTCACTTACCTGACACAGGAGCCAGCGAAGTCACCGCTGTCCCCTGTAGTCCGGCGCATCCATCTTCTCAGTGGGTCTTGCTGCCCCGCAGCTGTCATTCGGCGATGACGTCACTGCGCACAGGAGCCGCCACGCGCGGCATATTCGCTGTTGACGGTACCGCGCTCAGTGCGCCTGCGCGCGTAGACAGCGGTGCCTGTCTTTCGGCAAATATCTCCTAAACCGTGTAGAGTTTTACTAGCAGGATCACAGATGAAAATAAGGTAAAAAAAACAAATGCAGCCAACACATTTAAGAACTGATAATCTGCAAAACACTACACTTTTTTGGGTTTAGATACACTTTAAGGGCACTTTAATAGATTATGTGCAATATATTAAACTAAGGTCAAACCAGCATGGGAAATCACAGAAGGACCAATGATATAAGCAGCACTAATAGAGGAAATTGATGTTGTGAAGAGAAAAAAAAAAAGCTTAAAATCACCATTACTTAAAAAAAGGCAATAACAAACCTTGGCAATTCAGACTTGAGGATATGATATAAAAAAATACATATATTGATGATATTTCCATTTGCATTGCTGAGGTTTGTGACAGCTTTATTTAATTATAATATGAAATTAAAAGATGCTGCTGAATACTTTTTTTCCAATTTCAGCTTTATTGTTTGCTGAGCATTACAAAAGCCACCTATCCGTACTCCTTCCCTGATGTGTTTCTCCCCACCAGGGACTTAGTCATAGAACATCACAATTGCTATAGAGGAGCGCAAGTATGGTTTGGTGGCTCGGGTAATGCTCATCAAACAACAAGGCTCTTTTGAAAAAAGGATTTAGAGAATGTTTAGTTCATACTTTTTTGCCACATGCATTGAAGGGAGTTTACAGACCATGTTGAGAAGAACCAATAAGAAACAATTGTAAACTGGTCAAAGATGAGGTCTTCATGGGTGATAAAAATTGTAGCAATTATTGTTTGGATGATGTGTTCAAGCAAGGACAAAAAATTCCAAAAATATGGCAAATTATGTATTCTTCTTGTGCGCAAAATACACATGTGACAGGCTTACTAGACATGGTCATACATTGTGGGAACCAGAAAAGAGAAGAATAAAGGCTTTGTCTTTATCTGGCCCATTTTTTTGTAGTTATGCACTGCCTTGCTTTTCCTAGAAATGGAAATGATTGATGTATAATGATATCTTTTTTTCAGTGAAATTGGATTAGGAAGATCAGACAATCCATACGATATTATAACCAATGCATTCTGAGATGTAGCAATGACCTAATAGCAAAAATCAAATTTTAAGATTAATAAGCAATTAAATGAAATCTGAAAATTAGATAATGCAATTAGTTTATTTCAAAGTATACTTTGTGGTGGAATGAAGAGATAATTGTAGACTTTTGTAGCTAAAAGTATCCCAAAATGGACATCGACACTACTCTATTGTGGTACTGGAAATACAAATCTATCTACCTAAACCTACCAAAATCAGTTTTGGGAGTTGTAGATGTTCAAAGTGATGCATTATTTGTCAGTACCATGGGAGTTCATGCTAAGCAGTGGGAGTCAACTATTAGAAATACAACGTGTACCTCCCATATCGGTGTATGGACGGCTATAACCAATTTGGATGTTCAATGAGAAAGTTAATACTTTATATAGAGCATTCCAAGGACAATAAAATATGAATCATATGAGGATGGCAATGTAGTTATCTTATATGACTACATTATACATCCCATAAGTTTGATTGCCCTTTACAGTAATTCACACAACGGGTTTGGACAACAACTTGCTAATTTACCAGATAATAAAGACATATCATCCCTTTAAGAAATTGGATGCACACTTCAAGAGCAACTGCAATGTAATGTTAAATGTTTGAATAATAGTGCAAACATTTTAATTGCCTACTACATTATCTCAAAACAAACTACTGGAAAAGGAACTAAAACTTTCAACCGTGTAAGCACTAAACTGTGTAAGCACTTTTAAGGTTTTGACCACATTTGCATATTGCCATATTTACAGAATCTGAGCAGATTTTGTGGGAAAAAATGTCAAAGCAGAGCTGAAAATCAGAATTGGTCATATAATAACCAAATAAACTGATAAATGGCCCAATATGTGTATGAGCACTTCTGTCAAATCCCTGTGTCAAATATTGGGTAGAGACCTTTATTCACCAAGAAGAATTCTTATTTGTGCTGTAGCACTAATATGGGAAAAGGTTATTACGATCTAAAAATAATCTACAAGAACCTCTGTGATTGCAGCAGTTAAAAACCAACCCATACTATGCCCAGGTCCAATGGCTCCTTCTACGGTATTTAAGCAAATGGGAAGCAAGAGAGCCAAGAGAGTCTTGGCTCCTATGCAAATCCCTGGATTGAGATGCGGCTTAGGTATGTAGGGGGGCTGTGGAGGCAGCTGTATGCAGAAGGTTATTCTTTACCTTATTGCATACAGCACAGTAAGGTAAAAAACCTTCTGCCTTTACAACTACTTTAAAACCAAAGTAGACATAGGCTGTCCATACATGGTCGAATTTCGAAAGAATTTTCTTTTGAAAATCAGAAAATGTGTGCATTTTGTAATCCGATGGTGCCACCACTGATTTCGAAATTTGGCCAACCAAGCATTCAATTGCACTTCTTGTTGCAACAGAAAATATTTTTTGTGGCTGGGAAGTTTCTTTTCTTTCATGGAATTTTCTTTTCTTGCACATGCGCATTTCTTTTTCAATTACATTTCTCGCACGATTCTCCCATCATTGATTAGAAAATCTTTTGTTTTTAAAAAAATTTCCAACGTGTCCGATTACTCAAATTTGATGGCCGCACCAAAAGCCCACTAATGGTGATTTCAAAAGAAAATGAAATTCGACCCATGTATGGCCTGAGTCACAGGATCTTTATTTCCATGTAAGACATGCTATGAATATAAATTTCGTGCACTCGTAGTATGATCAATGGAAAAGTAGGGCAGCTGCAAAGTGGTCTGCATTCAACAAGTTTATTTAGGGTGTTCTAAAAGTGCAACCTAGAGTGCACCATTGCTCAAACTATGACATTTAAATAATTAAATAATTACCTATTTACCTAATTACCTATTCTCAACAAGAGGTTTTAAACAAATCATTGCAAACTTCTTTAGTTGCATGTGCTAACAAGTAATTATTTCTCTAAAATCCTCAAAGATCACAACAAAGACTAAAGTTGTGAATCAGTTGGTTACCAAAAGCTTTCAAGCTCCTACGGTGTGTATGGATTTTTCCACAATCCCCATAGTTGCAGAGGTGAATAAGGTTTGTTTTAAAGTATTTGTTCAGAATATGTAAATACTTCTAATGTGTAAGTATAGTCACGGAAAGTGTAAGAAAGATTTAGAACCCCTCTCCAGCTGTCAAGGTGACCACTATCACTGAGACAATAACTGTTAGGAAATCCTAAATTCTGCAGTTGACACCAGTGAAACAGGTGGACATTAATCTTCTAATGGGAGCCCTTATTCTGGTAACACTTCTTGTTCCATCCCTGGGAAGGGAAGAGAAGGGAAATTTCCCTGGTAGGATGCAGACAGCAAACAAGACACTCTCAAGGGTTTTATCTCTTCCCTATTCTATCCAAAACCAAAACAAAAAGCAAAAAAAAAATGTCCTACATACGGTAGCTTCAAAAAGTTAAAGCATGTCTAAACCCCAAAACTAAAAATGTCAAATATTGCAACTTGGCAGCTCTTAGATGTGGTGGCTGCATTTGTTTCCCTGTTTTAGGGCAAAAGCATTTTCAACAAGAAAAGAAAATTCAATACCTGTTGATCTTGCAAGAAAAGAAGGGTCCTTGTTACTTTCTGACAGCTGAAAAGAAAGCATAAACTATGATATATTTCTCTTGTAAACTACTAATCCCATAAAACCATCATGTAATGTATATGAAAAAAGGTAGGCATGCTTGATGTCCAGCCTGTGTGACAACCATGGTTACCTCTGTAGATGGAGAAGTTAGTCTAGACATGAAAAGACAGAAAATGCGTTATTTGCACAAACGCTACGTGAAAATAAAGGGAAAAAAGCTTGACAAAAGAAAACAAATGAAGTCACTACATCAAGGCTCAATACATGCTATAGGTTAAAAAAAATAGAAAAACGATGGATGAAAAATGCTTATAATAGCGTTTTTGCGCTAGCTTTTAGCAGTGTTTTAGAAGCAGTTAGGAGCATTCAGCGTTCTTTTCTGCTGGCAAATTACTCCCGAAAACACCAAAAAAATAGTTGTTTTTCTGTTTCTTAAAGATGCAGAAGCCAAAACGGATCTACACTAAAATATTCTGTATGGGCACATAGGATAACACTATTTGCTTTTAGATGCAGACAAAAAAAAAAAAAGTGCTAAAAATCTGCTGCTGAGAACATTTTTTTAAGTTAGTTTGCATGGAGCCTTATGGACTGGTAAGCTGCATTATAATACACTTTTATTTTTAAGTTTAGTTACGCTTAAACAGAAGTCAGGTAAGACTGGATTACCAACTGCATGTTGTTCATTAAAATGTTAGCAAGTATTGCTTAATTTCACATTCTACAAAACACAATAAAGCCCATAAGCTATTTTGGTCAAGTGATAATTACTCGGCAATACTCAAGATACTTGGCAATATAAAATGTCAACAAATATTGAAAGTATATGTAGAGCCAAACCTTTTTTTTTTTTTTTTAATGTAGTGGGGAGGATTAACCACTGTCAATTTTTGTTGCCCGCTATGTTTAAATAAGGGGGGATATTTTGAGGATATCTTTCCAATGTGAGGGAAATCCCCTCTTAGACAGTTCTCATGTGAACAACTGCCCCCACTGGAATCATTCACCTCTGCTCCTGTTCTGGTGGCAATTAAAAATTTTGGAATTACCTTTCCTTTTATTACTGGTGACATTGGGGTATTAGGACAAATAGGGAGGGTGAATCTCCTTAACAACTTGCCGACCGGCTCACCCTGATATACATCGGCAAAGTGGCATGGGTGCGCAAAACAATGTACCTGTACGTCTCTACGTCGGCATCCGCGGCTAGCGGACGCGCGCACGGCGCAGCATACTGCGGGAGCATTTCCGTGGGTCCCATGGACTCGATGTCTGCCGGTGGCCTGCAATCGTGGCACGGAGAGGCAGAACAGGGAGATGCCTATGTAAACAAGGCATTTCCCTGTTCTGCCTAGCAACATGACAAGGATCTACTGTTCCCAGTGATCGGGAACAGTGATCTCTGTCATGTTCTAGTGAGCCCACCCCCCCCCTACAATTAGAACACAGTTAACCCCTTGATCGTCGCCTAGTGTTTAACCCCTTCTCTGCCAGTGACAATTATACAGTAATCAGTGCATTTTTATAGCACTGATCGCTGTATAAATGCCAATGGTCCCAAAATAGTGTCAAAAGTGTCCGCTGCAATTTCGCAGTTACTGCAAAAATTGCAGATCGCCGCCATTACTAATTTTAAAAAAAATGCCATAAATCTATCCCCTATTTTGTAGACGCAATAACTTTTGCGCAAACCAATCAATATACGCTTATTGCAATTTTTGTTACCAAAAATATGTAGAAGAATACATATCGGCCTAAACTGTGGAAGAAATTAGTTTTTTTATATATTTTTGGGGATATTTATTATAGCAAAAAGTAAAAAATATTGCTTTTTTTCAAAATTGTCGCTCTTTTTTTGATTATAGCACAAAAAATAAAAACCACAGAGGTGATCAATTTTGTTTGGGTACAATGTCGCACGACTGCGCAATTGTCAGTTGAAGCGACGCAGTGTCGTATCGCAAAAAAAGGGCTTGGTCAGGAAGGGGGTAAATCCTTCTGGGGCTGAAGTGGTTAATGGCCAAACAGACAGTAATACAGAAGACCTGACAGCGGTTCCAACCCCTAACCATTCTACCCAAATCTTAAAAAAAAAAAAAAAAAAAAGTGCTGTTTTTATTTTTACTTTAAAGCGGACCTCTTTGAGCACTTTACATACTCCCATCCCCTACTCTCCCCAACCTCCTGATACAATGTCAGACATTAAAAACAAAATATTATTTTTTCTAAAATTCTTTTTTTTTTGTGGGACACAGTATTGCACTTTTGACTTTCTTGCCTGTGTGAGAATGACACCTCCCACCACCTGAACTCACAGCTTGCAGGGCAATCTACAGCACGCTTCAGCATCCCAGTGATGCATCATCAGGGGTCTACTTACAAAAACACAAAAGAGATGGTGGCTCAGGATCCACCATGCATAGGCAAAGCAGCAAGTCACCTGAGACAATGTTGGATTCACTGGGCATGTGAGAATTTTTTTGGAGACAACCCATGAGTCAGGGTAAGAGGGGAAAATATATATTCATATATATATATATATATATATATATATATATATATATATATATATATATATATAGAGGGAAGTGAAGTTCCTCTTTAAGTACTTTGTTATCTTTCTGCTTTTCATTGCAACTTGAGAATAAAAATAGTGCACGCGCCACATCAAAAACTATTTTTGACTACAGATTTGTTACTGTGTAATCAGTTACTTTCCAATATGGAACAGCTTGGCTTAACTGGTTTAAGCTGGGTCTTATCCAGGTCTTCCAAAGAATGCTGTGTCACACATGATAGAATATATGCTTGACATGTAAAAACATGTAGGTTGGTAGTTGCTTCCCAATACCCCTTGTGCATATATAAATCCTACCCGTTAAAAGACAAAAAGCTGCAGTTTAGGAAATATTGCAGTTCTTGTTTAAGAGTTGCATTAAGCTGAAATGAAAATACTTTGTTTAGATGTGAATTTGCTTCTGCTTTGCTATGCCGTGCTATTTTTTTTATTTTGCTGAGCTTTAGTCTAGATTTAGCTGCATACCGATCCAGTTCAGCCATTTCTGCTATCAAACATGTTGTGCTAAGCTCACCTGTGCGTTACAGCTGTAACTATAGAAACACGTCTAATGCACTGTGTAGTGAATCTCTGTATTCTTCTGTGGTACTGTATACAAAGAAGCAGGTTATTAATCTCTGTTTCTCTTCCATGTCTGGTAGTCCTGAGTGCAGAAAGCTATTTTTTGTAAAAGAAACATTTGTGTAGCATATTTGTGTCATGGTTTACACACTGCATATATGCAAATCTGTATAAGTAAGCCTAAGTCTATATATTGATATATTGCAAACTCATGTACTATAGTAGTGTACTATGAACTGTAGTGTACATAGTAGTGTACTATGAACTGAGTGAAAATCCTGGAGTATAAATGTACATATGTTGTCTATGTGTCACGAAATAACAATTTAACAGATTACATTGCTAATTGTTTTTTTAATGAGGTGGGCATTGGGGTTGGTAATCATGCAAATGCATGATACCACCTTCACCTTCACCATATTAGCTGCTATTTGTATAATGAAAAGGACAATCAATTTATTATAAAAATATAATTCTAGATATAATATAATGAAAGCAAAAAGATTCAGTTGACTGGTTTGACTTTTTCTTTTTTTTTTTGAGAAATTTTAGCCTAATTTGGAAATGTTGGCAGTGATTTCTCACCAGGCCGTGAATCTTGGGTATAATGGCTACCAAGGGAGGTGCCTACGTGACACCTGGTGCAGCATTATGACTGAGCAGCAAGCTACGGCAAGTTGTCCATGTTGCCCAGCCTGGGTGGAAGATTGGTGATTATCTGAGAGGTGAAGGTGGGATGGAATTTGAAGGCAGGAGGTTAAATGCTTAAAATACATGTGTGTTCTTCTTGTCTCAGGCATAATTCCTGAGTAATCTAGGTGGCTAGCTGCCACTCCTTGGCACCTTGGGTAGCAGACATAGAAAAAAATAAGTTTAAATCCAGCCTATTAATAGTAGTGGGTGGGATGAATGAGATCCAACATCCAATGTCCTAGGCAAAGCACTTCCTACTCCAAATTCCAATCTTTGTCTGTGTTCTGAACTGTGGAGATTTTTTCCCTGTGTCACAAGATCCAACACAGACTTTTATGGTGATATTTTCTCATTAACACAGTTGCGCATTAAGCAGTTGCTTGCATGAATGGATATACCTGTGCTTAGCGTAGGACATTTCAGCTCAGTTCATTGCTGGATCTACAACAGAATGGCATATACATCTTCTGTTGGCATATTTATCACTTTAGTTACTTGTTTGCTAAAACCAAATGTAGAAGAAGTTAGAAGAGTTAGAATCTCTTATGCCCCATACACACGATCAGAAATTCTGCCAGCAAATGTCGGATGGGAGCTTTTGGTCAGAAATTTTAACCCTGTGTATGCTCCATCGGACTTTTGCTGGCAGAATTCCAGTCAGCAAAAGATTGAGAGCAGGTTCTCTATTTTTCCGTCAGAAAAAGTTCAGATTGGAAATTCAGATCGTCTGTACAAATTCCGACGCGCAAAATTCCTACGCATGCTCGGAAACAATTTGACGCATGCTCGGAAACATTGAACTTCATTTTCTCGGCTCGTCGTAGTGTTGTACAACACCGCGTTCTTGACTGTCGAAAGTTCAGAGAACTTTTGTGTGTAAGCCAAACTTGAGCAGAATTCCGTCGGAAAAAACTTGGATGGTTCGTGCGTATGGGGCATTACAGGCTTTTACTGCTGTCTGTGTCCCTGATGGGGAGATTTCCCCTCATTTCCTGTGAGGACATAGACAAAAGTAAAAGCACATTTTAAGTAGTCTAACAAAAGGGTAAGAAACAATATTGTTTTTAATGGTGAGTGTGCCTTGCTATCTTGCAGGCAGCTGCTTTTCTTGTAGGTGATCACATGAGACATGGAGCATGGAAAAAATCTTCCCAACAGGGTCACAGAGAAATAGAAGTTTAAGAGAAGTTTGAATTCTTACGATATCCAAAACTAAAGAAGGAAAATGTGTCTGGAGTTAGTAATTAAATATCACATCCAGCATAAGATTGTTCACTTTTTTAAGAGTGGGCTGGATTTTTATCACTGGAGTCAGTAGGCGCCCATTTGTATTTGCATAAAGTGTATTGACATCTTTGCAGTCAGGAGGAATCCCCAATGTTTGTTATATGTTTCTATTCACACAGAATATACAAGATATTAAAAATACCTTTCTATTTCTTAGTTTAGAGCTGGTTTATACACAGGGCACTATTAGCAGCTTTTATTGTTTGGAAAAGCAGTGCAGTTCTGAGGGATACCCATTTTTTAAGTGCACCAATATATAATGCACAGCCCAAGACTTGAGATCTTTAAACCTTTGTAACAACAGACACGGTGCACATCTAGTTTACAACTGATAATCAGGATGTGCCAGCTCAGTACAGACAGTGTTAGTTATGGTAAACACAATTTCCCAGCCCCCTTCTTAACATTACATAGAAGGGAAAATCTAAGTAATGCTCTGTGCAACTTGTGCAAAGTCACATGACCAGTAGTACCCCATGATTTCCAATGAGTACCATTCATATCTGCGCGGCTTCAAAGTAGACCCTGCACTACTTTGGTCCCACTTTGATGTGATGTGAGGTCCACAGACTTCAAGAATACACAGGCATTGCTTCAAGTCACATCAAAATCGTGGCAAAAATCATGGCAAAATTGCGCAACTTTCGGTAAGCAATAGTGGAAACCTAGGCTTAGAGTAAGATTAGTATAAAATAGTTGATATCCCAATTTGGCTGCAAAAGTGGAAATACACTTTAAGTAACAACCCTCTGTTGGAATAATTTCTTTTACAAAGGATATTGTTTGCCTTAAACTGGCTTAGAATACTGTGATAAAATGTAAATAGTTTTATATGAGATAAATATACTGTTACTACAGATGGTGAAAACAATATGGGAAATTATATTACAGAAACTTTTACCACAGCCGATAGGCACATGCCTACTGTGTCCAATGGTCAATCCAGCCTTGAGTATTCCCCATTTCTTTTTTTTTTTTTTCCATGAAAAAATTTTTTATTCCCCATTTCACTCAATGCAACTAATTTCTTCACTTATTTTCCAGAAGAGATTTGATTAATTGTGGGTTCTTAATGGAATCACAGTTTGAGAATAGGGTTCGTGATGATGGGATGATGGTGGAAGAATGCAGCTTTCTTCCAGGTTGATTCCAGTTGCGTTTGGGTTCAGCTTAAGGCACTTTTGAGATAACTTAAAGTTCATTGACAGGTACATCTTTGTGACCTGCACTGGAGGAAGCTGGTCACCAACCTGTTATGAGCTGTGTTTGCATTCTATTTGACTTTTAGAGGGAGAAAAAGTTCAGATGAAAAGCCTGTGTATATTTATCCAGTGATACAGAATGCTACAGAATCATTAATAATCATTTATGTAAAACTACAGCAACATTGTATTTAATCCCATATACAACCAATGCATCTACTGTCCTCAAGAACCGTATGATCCTTTTCTCTTTAAAGTGCAATGATAAATACATTTAATAATATTACGGGTTGTTATTTATTTTTAATAGGAACTTTTGCAAGTAATGAGGGCACAAGGGGCTGAGGGAAGGGTCACAAATTATCGCTGGGTTCTCACTATGGGGTCAATTCACTAAGAGTTAATTAATGACTAAATAAATTTGGTAGGTTAATGCATGCTGTTGTTTTGAAATGTGCAATTCACTAAGAATTTTGCAGTAAATAACTCATGCGATAACCTTTTGTGAATTGAACCCTATATGCCGCCTAACCGCCGGACTCCATTTTCATGGATATTTGTAAAGACCACAAATAGGCATCCTCCACAATGTATGGTATGTACTGTTCAAAATTTGTTGTATAAATGGTAAGTAGGTTAATAGCGATAATGCAGTTCTCTAATGTCTCTAATTTATTGGCATGTCTATATTCAAATATATGTACCTCTTTGTGAAAAATGAACCAACCATTAACCAAATGATTAATTTTTAGAAAACTTTGCAATGTTTGATCACAAATTAACCAGACAACCCAAATGTCTTCCCCCAAAGGGCCTTCATACCATTTCCCAAAATGTGAGATTGTGTTTGGCATTACCTAAAGCTGAGTTGTCAACCAGAATATGCTGATTTCTCCTCATGCCTATGCATGGTAAGGTAAGGGATGTCATTGTCATCAAGCTGCAGCTAGAATCTCATGAGAGAGATCTCAACACTACTTAAAGCTCAACTGAAGGCATAGGAATATTAAAGTAGTCAGGTAGATACCTCCAGTTTCTTAGTCTTATCTTCACTTTCCCATTATAGCTATTAGGCATGGTGTCTAATATGAATGCGCAGTTCAATGGGCATCAGCGTTCGATTTAATTCTTTCAGATAGTAAAAGTAAAAGAACTCAATATATTACCTAACCCATCTTCTCTGCTCCTCCCAAGACCTCCTACCCTGTAGCTCCCTTGTCTCCTCCTCCCATGTTCATTTCCAGCACTTCTCCAAAGCCCCCCAGTCCTCTGTAACTCTCTATTCCAATCTGTCCTCTCTCCTGTTCTGTCTAATTTTAGGTGATCTCTGAAAACATATCTCTTCAAGGAAACCTATCCTGCTTGATTCCAGTATATTAATAGCAATAAAAATGCTGGCCTAACACATCCCTTTTCTCACTCTACAATGCAGGTCTATGAAAGGACAACTGTGATGAGGGGTGTGGCTGCTACTCAGCTCTGTCAGAATGCAGCACTGCAGTGTGAGAGCTAGGAGCTGCCATTTCACCGAGAGACCAACTTAAGGCACTTTTAAGGCATTTCTAAGGAAAATAACTGTTACAAAGGGATATTAATGTTTGAGGCTTCAGTTGGGCTTTAACCAGCTAATGGGTGATGAAATCTATCAATGGCAAGTTAGAGTGGATCTAGCATGTAACAGTTATCACATTAGATGTATCAACATTTAGAAATGTGGACTATGATTAATATAAGCACTTTAAACTGTATACAGTAACTGACTGGATTCTAAAAGGTGCAAAAGTCTCACGTGTTGCCCATGAACAAATGGAACTCTGAGATAAGCTAAAATAGGTGTTTTCATTACCATTTTCTCTTTCCTAGTGTAGAAGAATCTAGATGTACTTGTACTTTTTTCCACGTCATGTAGCGTCAAGCAAAAAGTCTTGTTGTCTTTTGTATCCAATTTACGTTTTCCTTTTGTATTATGTCCTTGCTGCTATCTGTATAAATGCTCAATTATCACTATATAAATACAAATAAAGCACTATTTAATGTATATATGTATTGCATTTGACTATATTATACCATGTTTTGTGTATTAAAAGAAGAACTAGAACTGAGTCACAATAAAATAAGACATCAAATATTCATATAGTTCCAATAGGCTTCTACAGGCTATTGAAGCATCACTTATGCCCAACAGTGGCGGCTGGTGCTCCATTTTTTTGGGGGGGGTAACCACCCGCCACCCCCCTATTCAGTGGGTTCATCAGTCAGTGCTCTGTGGCACAAGCCCATCCTTTTTTAAGCCAATTAGATCCTCATGTGCTTAAAAATATTGAAATCCCTGCACGTAGATCAGGGCTGCCACTGGTGCCCAATGAGAATGAAATGTTATCTTATGTTTTATGGTGGCCATGTATCTGCTGTGGTCTACATTTATTTAAAACGTATAAATTAATATACATTGTTTCTAGTGTCATCTGTAGATGGTTGTATTGCCAAGAGGTAAAATCGTTATAAACTCTTACATATACTCACTAACGTGACTAGATTTAGATGACAGACAGAGATAAAACAAATCCTTCAACATACTTTGTACCTGTTTATCTGCAGCCATATTTTCTCTACATTCATTTAAAGTCCAGAATTTACACAACTTTTCTGAGTCTCCAAAGGTAGAGAGCGGATATCTCATGTCACACACTACACAGCTCAGAGAGAAGAGCTGAGTGTGATCTGACACCTGGGAGAAGGAAAGGAACACACTCCCTCTCTAAATCTCATAGGGATACAGGCAAAGCTGAGGCTGTCACTCACAAGCTGTGTGCTGGAGCTCCCTTCTCACACCACCCTCAATCGATTGGTGTTAGCGCAGTCTGTCAGAAATGACTAATGCAGATAGTAGAAGAATGAGACTACAGATCAAAATTACAGTCAGTGCTTTGAATTGATGCAAGTGCACACTATAGAAAGTCATGCTTTGTTCGATTTTCATGTCAGAGTGGAAATTGTGAGGTCTGACTAATAATAAACTTTATGGCAAGAAAGGGGAAGTGATATTGCACTGACACAAAGTAGATCAACTTGAATGGAGTGCATAAACAATCCCGTTGATGAGCCTGGTCAATGGTCATAAATGACTGTCGTAAACTTTGTTTACAGATTCTCAATGCAGCCCTGCCATAAGACCATCTACAAGCAAATACACATTCTGGTCTGTTTTTTTTTTATTTACCAAAGCAGAGCTCAATTCATATCACATAATAATATTTCCATAATAATAAAGATACATTTATAAAACGTGATTACAGGGTAACATGAGAACATGCCAATCAGTTAGAAATCAACATGCTTATGCTACAATATTCAGCAGGCAGACTCAAGTGTGTATCTATATGTGTGTTGTATGTATGGTGTGCATTTGTGTGTCACATGCTATTTAGATTAATTTGTTGGGTCTACATAGCCAAATAGTTTTGTTGATTTTCTAAACATGGTGATTACGGTGTCTCTATTGTACTTTTAATGAAAAAATGAACACCAAGAAAAAAAAAAACAATATTCAACAGATGAATGAAAGACAATAAATTTGATATGCAACATATTTATATTGTATTTGGTATCTATCAAAGCATAATTTCATTCGGTTCAATAATATGCTAGCTTTGAATTGGCATCTGTAAATAGATGTAGACCCCCAAATTGGTTCACAGAATGCAGTCTGAACTGTGAAATTGGACGGAATTGGAATGCATGGGTCTGAACATCCAAACAAACTGTATGGCTGAATTAGCAGCGCACAGACATCGCATATGATGTGCACAGAAATGCGGTGCAAATCACATGCAATGTTTGCAATTGCATAAGTGTGAACTGAGCCTTAATGGATGTCTCTACTTAGCATCATAAAACACTTAAAACACTACAATAGCACACCTCTGAAACCTTTTGATTGGTTATGTTAACCACTTAAGGACCGGAAGGATTTTCCCCCTTAACGACCAGGCCATATTTTGCGATACAGCAATGTCAATTTAACTGACAATTGCACATTCGTGCGATGTTGTACCCAAACAAAATGTAAGTCCTTTTTTTCCCACAAATAGAGCTTTCCTTTGGGGGTATTTGATCACCTCTGCGTTTTTTGTTTTTTACGCTATAAAAAAACTTTTTGCTATAATAAATATCCCCCCAAAAAATGTAAAAAAAAAAACACTAATTTGTAATAAAAATAACTTTGCTATTCTAAAGCTTCCCTCTAACCACTTTGCATATTATTTTATATATACTGTGATTCTGTATTTGTCAAATATACTGCAGAAATCTCCCTCCACTAAGTCTGGCTGCAGCCATTTTAACTGTAGGCAGCTGAAGCTGCTGCCTATTCACTTCCTTGATTTACACAGAGGTACACCTCCAGCTCTGCAGCTCTCTTTTTCCCTCTTATGGCTTATCCCCTCCTCCCTTCTTGGCAAACGCTCACTAGAGCCAGAGCTGTGCATGATGTCATAAGCCTAGTCTAATAACCAGACAAGGAACAGGAAGTGGGCTGTATCAGGTATTTTTGGCAGAAAAAAAATATGTTTTACTATCCAAAAGTTAAAAAACAAGGGCAGAAGATTTAGAAGATGGAACGTTGAAGAAAATGACCGAAGGTCACATCGGCGCAATTCAACATGCCAAGTGGTAGCCTATTGGTGGCAACGGCACTGTTCCAATCAGTGCAATGCCAACCTTGCGGTGCCACACCGATTTCCAAAGATAGTTCCTACACTACTTTTGGCAATTTCAATAGCCATCTGTGCATGAACCCACACAGATGTCTTTCAAATCACCCACGGACGCGCACTGAAATGTGGCTTTGAAATCGTTCGAGTTCAGCTGAACTCACACGATTTCAAAGCCGCGTTCAGTTTGAATGAGGGCTAAATGCTAATCATTTCACCTGTGGCACCTGTGATGAGGATAGCCTGAAAATATGCCTAAATTAGTAATCTAGGAAACTAAAAGTTTTCTAGTAGCAGGCTTGCCAGTCTTCAGACTTTCCCAGATCTGTTCCCAAGCCTGGCTGAAAACTGTGACTCCATTCTCAGTGACATGATTGGGTCTGCATTTACTCTTAAGGACGTACTGTATATTCACGCTGCGTGACGCCAGCTCCTAAAGATAGATATAAATAAACGAGTAAGATGGCGGCAGCAGCCTCTCGTAAACGCTGTCATCCTTTGATCCACACTGGCAACTCATGATCTTTGTGTCGTAAATTTATATCTGTATTACTTTGCTGCTGTAATCTTTCTGCCAAGTACATTATTGTTGTAAATGATAAGCACAAAGGTTACATCATGATAATGATGTCTGCATCAAAGAGGGAACAAGTGTGCTCAGTATTTTCCATAGGATGCTCAGGGCTGTAGTCAGGGCTTTGCTACCAGAGGACAAAACAAAGGCGGGAGAAACAAGTTTAATGTGCATCTAAACCCAAAAACAAAAATGAAATATATTGCAGATTTCCAGTAATTACATTTGATGGCTGAATTATTTTATTTTTTTCAGGCTTCTTATTTAGATTTCCCCTAGTGATCCTGCTAGTAACAAACTTCTTGTTCTATGGTAACAACACTCACTCACTGTAATGTATCTATGGCGGAGCAACGCTGTAACCCAAAAATGGGACAAAAAAAACCCCACACTCTCATATTCTGCATAACAAAGAGTGAGGGAGTTCTGTAGTCATGATAACAATAATCACAGGCAGAGAGCAAAGAAATTAACAGCTGACAAAATTGCTGGCAAAATTTAAGTGTATTGTGTATGTTTTACTTATTCAACAGATAAAACAGCACTTTTAATGGTATGTTTAACAGATCAAAAGGAAGTAAATACAAGGGTTGTCTAAAAAAGCGTGGCTGGATACTGAAACTTTATCCCTGCACCACGCCACTCTCCTGCACCAAGCCACCCCCCGTAGTCAAGTCGAAACTGGAAAAAGTGGACGAAAAAGGCCTGGAGTGTTCCATCAGTGGGCAAAGCGATGGGAACAGGCTGCTGCACACCCTCATAGTCCCAGAAGACTGTTGCCCTCACTTTGCCTACTGATGGAACACTTTGAACCTTCTTCTTCTACTTTCTTCATTTCAAATGATGGGGGTGGGGTGGTTGGGGGAAGGGGGCAAGGCCTTTGCAAATAGTGCATGAAAACCATGCCCGTATAGCAGTATGATAATGATATAGTTTCATGGCTATGTGGTAACTCCTTTTGTGAAGGGCCATGAATGTTTCATCCAGCCCTTGTATAAATAGACTTTACCATTTAAGGCTTTATTGAAAGATAGATAGGAAACACTCATCAACAGATCTCCCAAAAAAGGTGGGGGTCTATATATGTCTAAAGCTTGTTTGAAAGCCCCCAAAACTTCATCCAGACCTCCTATTTTAATGGAATCCCAGACATATTAAACTTGTTTTATTACAATATGTAGAATTTTTTTGTAAACAAAGCCCCGTACACACGATCTGATTTTCCAAAGGCAAATGTTGGATGTCAGGCTGTTGGCGGAAAATCCAACTGTGTGTATACTCCATTGGACAAATGTTGTCGGACTTTCCACCAACAAATGTTGGATAGCATGTCTTCAAATTTTCTGCCAACAAATGTTTGTTTGTCGGATTTTCCGATCGTGTGTACACAAGTCCGTCTGACAAACTCCAAAGTACAAACACACATGCTCAGAAGCAGAACTGGTCGGTCTTGTAAACTAGCGTTTGTAATGGAGAACTAACATTTGTGACGCAGCAAATTATGAAATCTCCAAATGCAGCGCACAATTCTCTTCTTCTGTAACCTCCCTGGCGGTAATCCCGAGTCTGGCTCCGCCTGGAATTTGAGTACCATGAGCGGTAACCCCGAGCCAGACTCGGGATCGCATCTCTGGATACAGGGAGACTTACTTACCTTGTCCCCTGGATCCAGCGATGTCCCCCCGCTGTGTGTGCGAGCTGTCCTCCGCTCGATTCACACAGTGCCCAAGTGCCACCGAGCTCCGTTCCCTGCGACGTTACGACGCACGGGAGCGGAGATCGGCGCCAAATTCAAAAAAGTTAAAATACCCAATACACATACAGTACTGTAATCTTACAGATTACAGTACTGTATAAAAAAAAAATACACATCCCCTTTGTCCCTAGTGGTCTGTCCAGTGCCCTGCATGCACTTTTATATTATAAATACTGTTTTTTTCTGCTTGGAATTTGGAGATTGTCCATAGCAACCAAAAAGTGTCCCTTTATGTCAAAAGTGATTTTAGACCAGCTAGAAAATAGCAATAATAAATTAGAATCACTTGCAGAATTGAGCGATAGCGATTTGTGGGGAGATCCGTCATCAAACACTAAATCTAATGACAGCGACAATTCTGCAAATGAGCAAATTTCAGTGTTTTTGTATTTGATTACATTATTGAATAATTTTTATTATTATTTTTTATCATTATTTATAGTTATTTATTATATTATAAACTTTATCATACCCGGAATGTCTACTAGACTCTTGTTTGAACAGATTTAAGAGAGTTATTCCTAAGAATTGCAGGCCTACAATATAAAACGCCAAATTTCCATGCAAAATAATTGTACCGCTTTCAGCACCTAAAATCAGAATTTCAGAAATAATCATACCGCCAGGGAGGTTAATGGGATTATAATGAAGTTGCTTTGCTGGTGATACTGATGGTGTTATTGCAAACACATTTCCAAAGGCTTTTTTTTTCTAGTGATATCAAAAATAATATTAATATGCTTTTTTTTGAATTTGTGCAAGTTACCACAACACCATTATCCCGTAGTTTTTAACCACTTGCCGACCGCCTCACGCCGATGTACGTCGGCAGAATGGCACGGGCAGGCATAAGCACGTAGATGTACGTGATTTGCCTCCCGCGGGTCGGGGGCCCGATCGGGCCCCCGCCCGGTGCCTGCGGCGGTCGGTTTTCGTTCGGGAGCGATCCCGGACGAGGGGACGGCCATTCATTCATGGCCACCCCCTCGCGATCGCTCCCGACGAATGGAAATCCCCGGTGACATCACTTCCTCTCCTGTAATGTAAACACAGGAGAGGAAGTGATGTATTCTCTCCTCCGTGTCGGTATTTTTCGTTCCGACACGGAGGAGAGCGGATCAGTGAGTTGCACCAACACATCCCACACACAGTAGAACATGCCAGGCACACTCACACCCCCCCTTTACCCCCCGATCACCCCCCCAATTACCCCTGCCCCCCAGTCACAGTGACACCAATGTCATTTTTTTTTTTTTTTTTTTTTTTTTTTGCATTGGTGTCATTTGTGACTGTAATAACTGTTAGGGCAGTTAGGGTTAGCCCCCTTTAGTTCTAATGTACCCCCCTAACCCCCCCAATAAAGGTTTAACCCCGTGATCACCCCCCGTCGCCAGTGTCACTAAGGCTGGGTTCACATTGCAGCGGTTTATGAGAACGAATGTGATTCGCACCGCACTGCAGTGCAAATCACATCCGATCTCTGTGCGATTCGAGTTCAGCCATTCGCCGCACCCGCCGCACCCGCCACACCCGCCGCACCCGCCGCAAATTCGCACGGGACCCTTTTTTTGGCCCGCAGCAGAATCGGATCGCATGGGTGTTCACACCATGCGATCCGAGTTTGCAGATCGCACTGCGATATGCGAACTGATCTGGGGGTGTCAGTAACATTTCACTGACACTCCCAGCAGTTCGCATAGGGCAGTGTGAACTGCCGCCGGGAGGCATGCGATGCGGGAACCCGCCGCGGATTCGCGGCGTTTCCGCATCGCTCCAGTGTGAACCCAGCCTAATAAGCGATCATTTTTCTGATCGCCGTATTAGTGTCACAGGTGACGCTAGTTAGGCAGGTAGGTATTTAGGTTCGCCGCAGCTTTTTATAGCGCTAGGGACCCCCATATACTACCGCATAAAGCCCCCTGATTGCCCCCTAGTTAACCCTTTCACCAGTGATCACCATATAACTGTTACAGGTGACGCTGGTTGGTTAGTTATTTTTTTATAGTTTCAGGGCACCCGCCATTTATTACCTAATAAAGGTTTAACCCCCTGATCACCCGGCAGGTGTCATTTGTGACTAATAACTGTTAGGGCAGTTAGGGTTAGCCCCCTTTAGTTCTAAGGTACCCCCCTAACCCCCCCAATAAAGGTTTAACCCCGTGATCACCCCCCGTCGCCAGTGTCACTAAGGCTGGGTTCACATTGCAGCGGTTTATGAGAACGGATGTGATTCGCACCGCACTGCAGTGCAAATCACATCCGATCTCTGTGCGATTCGAGTTCAGCTATACAGATAGTATGGCTGAATTCGTGTCGCACCCGCCGCACCCGCCGCAAACTCGCACGGGACCCTTTTTTTGGTCCGCAGCAGAATCGGATCGCATGGGTGTTCACACCATGCGATCCAAGTTTGCAGATCGCACTGCGATATGCGAACTGATCTGGGGGTGTCATTAACATTTCACTGACACTCCCAGCAGTTCGCATAGGGCAGTGTGAACTGCCGCCGGGAGGCATGCGATGCGGGAACCCGCCGCGCATTCGTGGCGTTCCCGCATCGCTCCAGTGTGAACCCAGCCTAATAAGCGATCGTTTTTCTGATCGCTGTATTAGTGTCACAGGTGACGCTAGTTAGGCAGGTAGGTATTTAGGTTCGCCGCAGCTTTTTATAGCGCCAGGGACCCCCATATACTACCGCATAAAGCCCCCTGATTGCCCCCTAGTTAACCCTTTCACCAGTGATCACCATATAACTGTTACAGGTGACGCTGGTTGGTTAGTTATTTTTTTATAGTTTCAGGGCACCCGCCATTTATTACCTAGTCTCACTAGTGTACCCCTAAATTTAGGGGTGTCTACTTTCTAAAATGGGGTCATTTGGGGGGGGGGTTTGTGCCATCTTGGCATTTTATGGCCTTCAAAACTGTAACGCCCTTAGAAAGCCTGAAGGCGGTGCTTGGTTTTTGGGGCCCCGTACGCGGCTAGGCTCCCAAAAAGTCCCACATATGTGGTATCCCCGTACTCAGGAGAAGCAGCAGAATTTATTTTGGGGTGTCATTTCACATATGCCCATGGCATGCGTGAGCAATATATCATTTAGTGACAACTTTGTGAAAAAAAAAAAAAGTTTGTAATTTTCCCGCAACTTGTGGCAAAATATAAAATATTCCATGGACTCAACATGCCTCTCAGCAAATAGCTTGGGGTGTCTACTTTCTAAAATGGGGTCATTTGTGGGGGTTTTGTGCCATCTTGGCATTTTATGGCCTTCAAAACTGTAATAGGTAGTGAGAAGTGAACTCAAAAAATTACGCCCTTAGAAAGCCTGAAGGCGGTGCTTGGTTTTCGGGGCCCCGTACGCGGCTAGGCTCCCAAAAAGTCCCACATATGTGGTATCCCCGTACTCAGGAGAAGCAGCAGAATTTATTTTGGGGTGTCATTTCACATATGCCCATGGCATGCATGAGCAATATATCATTTAGTGACAACTTTGTGAAAAAAAAAAAAAAAAAAAAAAGTTTGTAATTTTCCCGCAACTTGTGGCAAAATATAAAATATTCCATGGACTCAACATGCCTCTCAGCAAATAGCTTGGGGTGTCTACTTTCTAAAATGGGGTCATTTGTGGGGGTTTTGTGCCATCTTGGCATTTTATGGCCTTCAAAACTGTAATAGGTAGTGAGGCGTGAAATCAAAAATTTACGCCCTTAGAAAGCCTGAAGGCGGTGCTTGGTTTTCGGGGCCCTGTACGCGGCTAGGCTCCCAAAAAGTCCCACATATGTGGTATCCCCGTACTCAGGAGAAGCAGCAGAATTTATTTTGGGGTGTCATTTCACATACGCCCATAGCATGTGTGAGCAATATATCATTTAGTGACAACTTTGTGTAAAAAAAAAAAAAAAATTTTTTTTTTGTCATTATTCAATCGCTTGAGGCAAAAAAATAAAATATTCAATGGGCTCAACATGCCTCTTATCAATTTCCTTAGGGGGTCTACTTTCCAAAATGGGGTCATTTGGGGGGGTTTTGTACTGCCCTGTCATTTTAGCACCTCAAGAAATGAGATAGGCAGTCGTAAACTAAAAGCTGCGTAAATTCCAGAAAACGTACCTTAGTTTGTAGATGTGACAACTTTTGCGCAAACCAATAAATATACAATTATTGACTTTTTTTTTACCAAAGACATGTGGCTGAATACATTTTGTCCTAAATGTATGACTAAAATTGAGTTTATTGGATTTTTCTAATAACAAAAAGTAGAAAATATCATTTTTTTTCAAAATTTGCGGTCTTTTTACGTTTATATCGCAAAAAATAAAAATCGCAGAGGCAATCAAATACCATCAAAAGAAAGCTCTATTTGTGGGAAGAAAAGGACGCAAATTTTGTTTGGGTACAACATTGCATGACCGCGCAATTACCAGTTAAAGCAGCGCAGTGCCAAAGTGTAAAAAGACCTCTGGTCATTTACCAGCAAAATGGTCCGGTCTGAAAGTGGTTAAGAACAAAGATGCAAAGATATATTGGTGTCCCTTGTCAATTTTACATTGTATTTTTTTAAATGTACCTGCCTACTCCCAAACTGTCATTTGAAGTAAAACACATAGTATTATTCTCCACATTTTCTTTTATTGTGCATTAAAAAAAATAAAAATTAGACATGCTATCTGCCAATAGAACTTAACCAAAAGTGCATTCTATGCATCCAAAAATATAGAAAATATACTAGATCAAATCATTATTCAACCAAAAAAAATATGTCAAAGCAATAACTCCAAGGCCAATAAAAAATAACATGTTATCTCCTCCGATTCCGCAACATGTCTGGTTGACGAACGACTGTTCAGAAATTAACTGAAAATCGCTAAATGAAAAATGCGAATCAACACTCACCAAACTTCTACTAACACATAATTATCAGAAGGAGCCCAAGGGGTGGCGCTGAAGAGCTGAAAAACCACGTAGTACGTCTAGTACATCACTACGCTCGTAATTGTTGGCCAACATTTGTGTATGCATGACAAGTTTGAGCCAACACCCTTCGGACAAAATTCCACGGTTTTGTTGTCGGAAAGTCCGATCGTGTGTATGAGGCATAAGAATTGCATTTGTTTGAGAAAAACTTTCTATTCTGCTCCTTTAAATTTTCTCACTATTGCAATTGAAAATGAACATCGATTTGAACCCACTAACCATTATAAAATCGAATGAACATTCTAAAAACAAAAAATATCTGAACAAAATTCTTCTGGTGTATGGCAAGTTTTAATCTGAAACAAATCACTCTGCCTCTTGCTTGAGAGTTGCTTTTATGAGGGATTTGTCATTTTTTTAATGCGGATTTAGACCTCTAGAGTTATAGAATCTTTGGATTTGGTAAGGGGTATTATAATCACTTGTTGTTGGTGCACCGCAGCTGCATGAAGATTTGTACACTTTTGGTGGACGTTTTCAGGACTTTATTATGTTTTAATGTGTTTGTTATACATTATATATTGAATTAAAAGTTTTCCTGAAAGCTCAACACTATTTTTTCAAATGTATATCTACAGTTTAAAAAAAAAAATTGAGGCTGGGTTCACACATATGCGTATTGGATGCAGCTTATACTGTAACCAATTCGCAGAACATTCAAAAATATGTTCTTTTCAATGGGTCTGGTTCATGTGCGTTGCATCTGCACTCCGCATTGCACAAAAAAAGTTTGCTTTTTCTGCTGTTTACTTACGATTTCGTTCATCATGCCCTCCCAGAACTCGATACGCACACCACAATTTAGATCTCTCAAGATAGTATCACTAAATGCGAAAGGTCTCAACACGCCCGAAAAAAGATCTCAACTTCTGGCCCATATGAAATCTATGAAAGCTGATATCATTTTTATTCAGGAAACCCATTTTAGCTCTCAGGCCACGCCTAAATTCTCCAACTTACACTACCCTCATGGTTATCACTCCACCACTCCGAACTCTAAAACGAAGGGTGTATCCATTCTCATATCCAAGCAGACTCCCTTACAAATTACTGATACCAAGGTCGATGATCATGGTAGGTACATTTTTCTTAAGGGCTCTGTACACGACAAACCGATTACATTAGCAAATATATATAGCCCTAATTCGGCACAAGTCCCCTTTTTTAGGTTAATCTCGAATCAACTGGCTACTTTTCAATCAGGTATGTTGATTCTAGGGGGCGACTTTAATGTCCCCCTAGATCCTCTGATTGACACCTCGACCGGTTCCTCTACTCTCCCTTACAGGGCCCTAAAACAAATTAAACTGACGCTACAAGATCTCCTTCTCCACGATACTTGGAGAACCCTTCATCCGACCGAAAAAGACTTCACCTTCTATTCTAACCCTCACGACAAATACTCTAGACTTGACTACCTTTTCTTAACCCAGTCTGATCTATCCTATCTCAAACATGCGACTATAGAACCTATGGTCCTGTCGGATCATCACCCTATTTCGATCACTCTGACATTCCCTGAGACTCATGACCGCACATATATCTGGAAATTGGATCCAAGTATCCTGACTGACACTATTCACACTACTCAACTCCGACAATGTCTCACAGATTATTTCACTGAAAACACTACCCCAGATACCTCTTCTGTCACTCAATGGGCAGCTCACAAAAGTGTTATCAGAGGGAAACTCATATCTATTTCTGCTGAGATCAATAGAGAACGAAAACGTCGCCTATCCGATCTTTTCATGCGCCTTAGAAAGTTAGAGACAGCACACAAATGTACGCTGGCTGAGCAGACCCTCCACGATTTACAAGCAATTCGTTCCTCCATTCGTGAGGAATTGGGGAAATCTATCCGGAAAAAATATATGCTCTCTCAGAAACTCTTTTACCAGTTCGGCAATAAAAGTGGTCATCTTCTAGCCCAAGCCTTGAAAGCCAAACGGTCGAAGACGATTGTACATTCCTTACATACTCCCACAGGTAAAAAACTCACATCGAACGAAGAGATAGCTAAAGAATTCGAATGCTTCTACTCTAATTTATACAATCTTAAGAACTCTGATGTACCCCCCTTAGCTAAACTTCACAGACAACGAACGATGGAGGGATTTTTACACCAATTCTGTCCCAAAATTCAAAACCCAGACATCATATCCTCTCTAGAGGACCCGATTACCCCTGTAGAATGGAAGACCGCCCTTAAGCAGACCAAAACTGGAAAGAGCCCAGGCCCAGATGGACTGCCCGCGGTTTATTACAAAACCTTTTCGGACGTTCTCTTAGATTCCTTCTGTAGAGCCTTCAACTCCATTTCAGACACTACCCCCCTTCATCAGGATATGCTAGAAGCCCATATAGTGGTAATTCCGAAGGGTGACAAAGATCCAACCAAAGCTGAAAATTATAGACCTATCTCACTACTTAACGTTGATTTGAAACTTTTCTCTAAAATTCTTGCTAACAGAATTCTTCCTCTTGTCCCTAAATTGATCTCTTGTGACCAAGTCGGATTCGTCCCTGGCCGTGAGGCCCGGGACAATACGATTAAAGCCATTAACTTGCATCACTTAATCAAAACCTCTGGACAAAAAGGTTTTTTCCTTGACGCGGAGAAGGCATTCGATAGGGTAGCATGGGATTACATGCACTGTGTTTTGAAAACCATCGGATTAGGACCTCGCTTTCTCCGCTTTATTGATGCCCTATACATTAACCCGAAAGCGAAAATCAGAGTGAATAATACCTTATCGAATGCCTTCTCCATACGAAACGGGACCAGACATGGATGTCCCCTGTCCCCTATTCTATATATTCTCACCTTGGAACCTTTCTTAAATAGCTTAAGATGTAACCCAGATATCAATGGAATAAAATCTAAAATAAAAGAATACAAAATCGCAGCGTACGCTGACGACATCTTACTATTTCTCACCAATCCCCTTATAACGATTCCATCCCTCTTAAAAGCATTTGGCTCATTTAATACCTTGTCCAACCTAAAAATTAACTTTAGCAAATCCTATGCCCTCAATATCTATCTACCCCACAAATTGGCCGAACAATGTAAACTTAACTTCCCATTTCAATGGACAAATGAGACTATTACCTATCTGGGCATACAACTCCCAAAAAATTTAGACAACCTATACGCTAAAAACTACCTACCCATCCTACATAAGATATTGATGGACTTAAAACTATGGAACAAACCAATCTTTTCGTGGTTCGGTAGGGCTTCTATTCTCAAAATGAACATCCTCCCTCGCATCCTGTATCTTTTACAAGCCGTCCCGATTAAACTCCCCATAGCTTTTTTTAAATCGTACAAACGAGCGTGTACGAATTACTTGTGGAATACGCACAGACCCAGAATTAGCTATCACCAACTCTCCCTACCCAAAGCCAAAGGTGGCATAGGTCTCCCTGACATCGCTAACTACTACAAAGCCACTCATATGACGAGGATAATTGACTGGAACATCCACTCACCTTACAAAGATTGGATTGCTCTAGAAGCTTCGTTCGTAGACTCCCCTCTTCGACATCTTCCATGGGTACAGCGTTCACACATGTTCGCTTCGACTAAATCCCATCCATTAATAGCCCCAACTTTACAATGCTTCTCTACTATATGCGCTCAAAAGGAAATTTCATCTAACCCTGGACCACTGACTCCACTGAAACAGAACCCACTTTTCCCACCAGGCATGCACGAATCCTTCCTTGTTAAACATTGGACAAACGATCCGATTCTCATTAACTCCTTTTACAACAAAGGAAGACTGCTCACGGCACAACAAATCGCAGAGAACTTACAAATGCCCCCAATCCCCACGTGGACCTACCAACAAATTAGACATTACCTGCAATTCACGAATAAACAAAGTGACTGCACTAGATCCCTGACTCCCTTCGAGAAACTCTGCTCCTCACAGACCCCCCTGACTCACCTCGTTTCTTCGACTCATTCCCTTCTATTTCAGAATTACAATCCTGGCACTTCGTTGGCTTGCAAGGCGTGGGAGAAAGACCTGGAATCTTCCTTTTCACAGGAAGATTGGGAACGTATCTTTCTACATATTCATAAAGGTTCGCTGAACGTCTCAACGCAGGAAAATGGATATAAACTACAATGCCGCTGGTACAGTACTCCTGCCCTGATCCACTCCTGGGATGCAAAGACTCCGGATACATGTTGGAGATGCCACAATCCGGGTGGCACCCTCCTACACTTGTGGTGGCTTTGCTCAGCCATACGTCCTTTCTGGCAGATAATACATAGGAAAATTGAACAAATTACGAGCTCGACAATACCCTTCTCTCCAACGCTTTTCTTGCTACATCACGATGCCCACTCTAGCACGTCTTACCGAAAATCTCTCACACTCCACTTAATCAGCACAGCGAAGCAATGCATCCCGATCTATTGGAAGTCTCCTACCGTCCCTTCCATTGCGGAATGGCTTCGTAGAGTAGACAAGATAGCAAACATAGAAGAACTGATCCACATTCATGCTGACACTCCGACGAAGTTTAGCTCCAAATGGGCGCCTTGGATCCACTTTCGGACTACTGCTGACTTTCACGACCTGATTCAAAATTCCTCCTGACTAACCATCGCATATTTAGGTACCCGTAATTAACACCGAGTACCCCCTGGGTTTCCTACCATACGACACCACAACCGTCCGCCCTAAAAGGGTGTTAGTTCGTGGACGGCGAGTAGCAGATCTCCTGAACCCCTGTCTGATTCTTTTACCTAAAGACACAACCTCCCCTCTCTCTGCCCTTTCCCACTCGTTCTTTATCCCGTCTCTCTTTTACATAGTTCCCTCTCCCCACCCTTCTCCCTAAAAGGATACGCATCTCCAGAATAGAAGGTGTAAACCTATAGCATCCCCCCTTACCTCCTTCTCGATCTTTCCTTACCTCGACACGTTCTTTGTTGTCGCGGTCGGGCAATCCAACTTTAGACCTGTTGATCATAGTACAACTCTACACCTAAGCAATCAAACGCTCTGATTTTATCTGCATTTGGAATCTCTCCCATAGATTTCTACATGTTGTTAACTGTTTACTTAGACCTAAGGTTCCATTCTACATCTACTGTATAACCATATCCAACTTGTTTGTATTATTCCTGCTCAACATGGATTGCCTGTTCTATATATATATATATATATATATATATATATATATATATATATATATATATATATATATATATATATGTTATTATTCTTCTGTATGATGTATTTTGAAAACCAATAAAAACCTTTGGAAAAAAAAAAAAAAAAGTTTGCTTTTTCTAGGCAGTGCGATGCAAATTGCAGGCACATAATCTTCAATGGGAACAGATCTGATTCGCAGATGTGTTTTGTTGTGAACAGGAATGATCTCTCCCTCCTCACTACACTTCTCCCCTTTCCCAGGTCAGCTGATTGGCAGCTACAACAGAGAGGAACCGCTGAATGAATCATTTTTATCCTCGCAGGGACACCGGAGTTGCAATTCACACCAGACTAGTGTAAATCCAGCCTTAGCAAATTGCACTTCCTGTCATATAGTCACAACAGGAACCAAGTGGAACCCCCTCCTCCTCTTAGACAGCTGTCACTGCATTATTCCCATTTAAAGATTTTCTTCACCTTCTGTTCTGGTGAATTTTAGATTTTTTATAGTCCTTAGTTTCAGTCCTGGTAACAATGGTCACCATGACAAATAAAGATGTAATTTATTATTAAATTTAACAAAGTTTCAATCATTTTTATTAATTTTCAATGGAAAAAAAGAATATAAAACAATATGCTTGTACAGTGCTAAGCTGTCAGGAGGTAATAGAAACCAAAAATAATGCTGCGTACACATGACCGGACTTTTCGAGGGACTAGGTCCGACGATCTTTCCGACAGACTTTCGGTGGAGTTCCGATGTACTTTCCGAATGAACGGACTTGGCCACACACAATCACACCAAAGTCTGACAGATTCGAACATGATGACGTACGACCGGACTAGAATAAGGAAGTTCATAGCCAGTAGCCAATAGCTGCCCTAGCGTCCATTTTTGTCCGTCGGACTAGCTTACACACGAATGGATTTCTCGGTCCGGCGGAGTTCCGGTGGGAAAATTTAAAACATGTTCTATTTCTAAAGTCCACCAGATTTTTGGCAAGCAAAGGTCCAATGGAGCCCACACACGATCGAATTGTCTGACGAACTCGTTCCATTGGACCTTTGCTGTCAAAAAGTCCAGTCGTGTGTACGTGGCATTACAATAACATCAAGAGCAAATGAACAATGATACAGACTCATGTCATAGTCCAGCATAGATAGTAACAGCAAGATAAACATAAGATAGTTTGCCGGTGCATTAGGGGACTAGCCCAACTTAAGCATACATGATAAACTGACGAACAATCCCTAGACCTTATTTCCAGTGTGGTGACTTTGATGGTGCTGATAACTGCAGATTTAATAAACTTAAAAAGTTTATAAACTACGCTGTATCACATGAGAAAAGCAAACAACAAGAAAACCTAAAGTCCTGACATCAGTTTCTCAAACACTTGAGAAATAGAAAGTTACAAAAAGAAGAGAGAGAGAAAGAAAAAAGAGCAAGAAAAGAGGGAATCAGGGGTGTGCCTGTCCAGGAATCAATCATCATCGCACCAAAGGATCACCTTGGGGTATCCGACAACCTGTAAGTAAGAAATCCAGGGGTTTCATATCTTGTCAAATAATGATTCGACACTTACAATAATGATAAGAACACTCACATTCTTTTCATTAAGCATAATCTAGGTCAAATTGCGCTTGATCAAGCCCAAGTCAATCACTGGACTTTTCCAAGCCGTAGCTATTGCAATTTTGGCTGCCAGAAAGTATATCCGAGTTTGAGTGTGTCTCAGAATATTATTCACTAGCTCGTTTAATAACGCTATCCGATTATCTTTAGTAATGTTGATCATGGTCACGGAGTGTACTAAGGAATGGTTCCATTTCTAAAAGCATCCGACCTTGGGACAGGTCCACCAAGTGTGGAAGGTCGTCCCCACGTCACCACAACCCCGGAAGCAGTAGGATGAAGCACCCGGGTACACTTTAGCAAGGTGTTCTGGCACTAAGTACCACCTAGCATATACCTTGTATCCTGCCTCCACTAAGGCTACATTCATGGTGCCCTTATGGACGTGAATGTTCAAGTCCTGCTAATCCTCCATCTCAGGGGCCATGCCCTGATCCTTTTCCCATGCAATTTGATAGAAGAGTTTTGATGGTGGAGTAACAAATGATTTGTACAACGTCGAGATGCTTTCCTGCTGGAGAGTCCTCTACATGCACCTATTTTCATACATTGTTTGTACTGTTAAATTGGGACTCATTGGCTGCAGAGAATGTAACTAATGTTGAATTTGTTGTAAGTGGGAACTCTCAGAAAGGGGCATCTCTAAATCCTGCATAAATTATGAAGAGGGACAAACCCCTTTTAGATCAAGGAGATGTACTATGCGATAAAGGCCTTTGTCCAGCCACCAATGAAATTAGAGCCTGGTGGAAAGAACGGATTTGACAACATTTCTAAAATGGCTTTAGATATCATTTAAATCTTAAAAGTGTATGTGTAATAAGATTAAATTTGTTTTTGTGACAGTTTCAGTCTAATCAGTCATCAACCTTATTATCAGTGTTCTCTATGACATCATCATGAGTAGCAAGATGATTTTGAATTGACCCTCTACATCAGGGTCCATATTTGGACCATTTTGCAAGCTTTCTCGTTGGTTCTTATCAGCCTTTAAAGTCTTGGATTACTATTATTTTCATGTGTTTTGCTTAAAACCACGGAACATTACAAATTTGGACAGAATGTTCTGTAACTCAGCTATGCTCACCCTTTACTTTTAGGGCAGAATTAGGGCAGAGTATGTCATATTACAGCACAAAGAGCACCTAAAGCATGCAAGCTGTCTGTTCTTACTGCTGCCGAACAGTGATTGTGGCTTACTTTTCCTCTATCTCAACACAAATATTTAAAGCGGAACTAAAGTTAAACAAAAGATTAGTAGCAGGTAAACTTTTATGGCAGGAAAGAGCTATTTCTTCCACCATAAAACCTCTTTCCCTTCCTGCTATCACTTTTTAATTAATTGTACTCTGATTGTGGCGCCTCTTTGCATATTATGGAAAGAGCGCCAGGGACCACGCAAAGACAGTTCCTCTTTAAAACAATAGTCTTTCTATGTGGTTTATATTTAGGTTTTACCTTCGCATTTGTTCATGTACTGGCTGCCATCTCTCAGTAGGTCATTAACCACTTCAGCCCTGGAAGATTTGGCTGCTCAATCACCAGGCCATTTTTTGCAACACGGCACTGCGTCGCTTTAACTGACAATTGCGCGGTCGTGCAGCGCTGTACTCAAACAAATTTTTTTTCCCACAAATAGAGATTCATTTTGGTAGTATTTGATCACCTCTGCGGTTTTTATTTTTTGCGCTATAAACAAAAGAAGAGTGACAATTTTGAAAAAAAACACAATGAGGGATATTTACGAAAGGCAAATCCACTTTGCACTGCAAATGCACTTGAAAGTGCACTGAAAGTGCACTTGGAAGTGCAGTTGTTCTAAATCTAAGGGGTAGATCTGAAATGAGTGGAAGCTCTGCTGATTTTATCATCTAATCATGTGCAAGCTAAAATGCTGTTTATTTTCCTTGCATGTCCCCCTCGAATCTACAGTGACTTTACTTCCAAGTGCACTTGCAGTGCAAAATGGATTTGCCTTTAGTAAATAACCCCCAATATCTTTTACTTTTTGCAATAATATCCCAAATTTTAAAAAACAAAAACAATTTTCAGTTTAGGCCATTATGCATTCTTATACATATTTTTGTTTAAAAAAAAAATTAAAAAAAACGTATATTGATTGGCAAAAGTTATAGCATCTACAAAATAGGGGATAGATTATGGCATTTTTATTATTATTTTTATTTTATTTTTGCTAGTAATGGTGGTGATCAGCGATTTTTATCAGGACTGCAGTATTGCGGCGGACAGATCGGACACTTTTGACACATTTTTGGGACCAGGGACACTTATACAGCAATCAGTGCTATATAAATGCACTGATTACTGTATAGATGTCACTGGCAGGGAAGGAGTTAACACTAGGGGGCAACCAAGGTGTTCCCTAGGTGTGTTCTAACTGGGGGGGGGGGGGGGGTGACTGACTGACTAGGAGGAGAGAGAGAGATCGGTGTTCATATTTAATATGAACATATGATCTGTCTGAGAGAACCGGGATCTGTGAAAACACACAGATCCCGCTTCTCCCTCTGTCACGATCAAACTCGGGCACTCGCATTGGCTCCAGCGCCCCTTAGTGGTCAAAGGGTGAAGTAAGGTAGCATAGTTTCGCCCAAGGGAGCCAACCTGCCACAGTACAACTGTGGCGGCTGGTTGGGAAGGGGTTAAAGGAGAAGTATAAAAAAAAACAAGCATACATACTCACCTCCATTTGTGTGATGCTGCTGCTGTCCCATATCAGTTCTAAAATCGAGAATTGAGCAATAGTGTGGATGTTAGTTGCTTAGCTCTCAGTCTTCCAAAACCTATGCAGATAAACTAAAAGATAAAGATACTGAAGTAGGTCATACAGTATGCAATTTTCTTTCCTTCAACCACAGGTTGAAGAAAAGAAAATTGCTTGTTTCCCCATCAACACAGTGGGGCTGATTTCCTAAAACTGGAGAGTGCAAAATCTGGTGCAGCTTTGCATAGAAACCAATCAGCTTCCAGGTTTTATTGTTAAAGCTTCAATGAACAAGCTGAAGTTAGAAGATGATTGGCTACCATGCACCAGCTGCATCAGATTTTGCACTCTCCAGTTTTAGTACATCAACTCCAGTCAGTGTTGATGGGGAAATCACTCCTGCTACGCTATGGTATTGTGACATATAGAGGGTTTCCAACCATCAGAATACAAAGATCACTGGTGGTGGCTAAAGCCGCCGGCGGTGATCGAACAAAAAACCCACAGGCTGGTTTTACTAAAGTAGATAGATAGATTGACTTCAGTACAACCAGCCTGCCCATAGATGGATTGAAATTCAGCAGGACAACTATGGCCAACTTTAGGCTAATCCTAATTGAATACAATGCTTATAAACACACTGAGGGAGATTTACTAAAGTTGGTGCACTCAGAATCTGGTGCAGCTGTGTATAATAGCCATTCCGATCAGGTTTTAAGGTGGGGTTCCACCCTAAAGTGGAACTTCCGCTCATCGGAACCCTCCCCCCCTCCGGTGTCACAATTGGCACCTTTCAGGGGGGAGGGGGTGCAGATACCTGTTTAAGACAGGTATTTGCACGCACTTCCGGGCATAGACTCCCACGGGAGTCTGTGCCTCTTCCTGTCCCTGAGCGTTGTCTGCTGGGACACACACGGGTCCCAGAGACAGCGCAGACAATTCCTATTGCGCTCAGCGACTCGCGAATGCGCAGTAGGGAACCGGGAAGTGAAGCCGCAACGCTTCACTTCCTGATTCCCTCACCTAGAATGGCGGCGGCAGCAGCCGAGAGCCGAGCGATTGATTGGCCTCGGTTGCCGACATCGCTGGATCCTGGGACAGGTGAGTGTCCATTTATTAAAAGTCAGCAGCTGCAGTATTTGTAGCTGCTGGCTTTTAATATTTTTTTCACAGTGAAATCCCTCTTTAAGTTCAATTAAGCTTTGACAATAAAACCTGGAAGTTGATTGGTTTCCACGCAGAACTGCACCAGATTTTGCACTCTCCAGTTGTTGTAAATACCCCCAATGTACAATGTATCAAACAAGTGCAGCATCTAGTCAAATAAAAGTCAAAGTAAACTAGAAAACTAAACAAAAACAGTGTTAAATAGACAAATAAATCTTCTTACTCCATTTGTAAAGTGACTTTCCAAATGTGCTCTTGAACAAAAGCCACATGACACCTCCAAGTGCAGCCCACCACCACTGAGTGGAGACACACTCACCGATTTTAATTGCCCAACTTTCTAAAGTTATGCCGCGTACACATGATCGGACTTTCCGTCAGACAAGAGTCCGTCGGACAATTCGACCGTGTGTGGACTCCAGCGGACTTTTTCTTCCCAAAAGTCCGGTGGACCTAGAAATAAGACTGGCTTCAAACTTGTCCGCCAGACAATCCGTTCGTCTGTGTGCTAGTCCGACGGACTTAAACCGACACTAGGGCAGCTATTGGCTAATGGATATGAACTTCCTTATTCTACATCATCACGTTCGAATCCGTCTGACTTTTGGCGTGATCATGTGTGGCCAAGTCCGTTCGCTTGAAAGTCCGGTGGACCTCAGCTGCAAAGTCCGTCGGATTGTCCGCCGGACCAAGTCCGTAGAAAAGTCTGGTCGTGTGTACGCGGCATAAAGAAAATCAGCGCGATTCATTATATAAAGATCTCAGCTCTGCAGTCGCTGAACCCTCTCCGTAGCTTACCCGGATTACACCAGGTAAAGTTTCTAATAAGAAACATAGGACCAAATAGTGTGATATTGTAAAAGTATAGACGTTTATTAAGAACACAAATCTACACACATAAAAATTAAAAGCACCTAAAAAGTATGCAGTGAGTTTGGTGTCCCGCTCACTCCACACAGGCAGATGCAATGTTTAATTTCCTACTATTTCAACAACAGACTCAGACTCCTTAATAAAATAATTATGCCTTAGATGCCTGCTATTTTATGCTCCCAGAACATTTATTTATAGAGATAATTATGCCATTGTTTAAACTAAAATATCAGAGAATACGATTTTCCTCTGAATTTGGTAAAATCAGTCAGGCTTGGTTGGTGTACAAGACTTATCAGAGTCTTGTACACCTCAAATAATACGAAAACGTGATGAGCAAACTGTCAGATTTTCTCTATTGGTTATCAAGGGAATCAGAAAATGAAGATGTCTAGGCTACGTGACAAATATGCCAACTTTACTAATACTTGGAGCACCTGGATTGCGTCCTCTACCTCAGCTCTTTCCCCACCAACTGCCTCTTCTGTTACTGAAACTGACTAAGCCCCAATTTACACTGCTGTGACTTCGAATCTGATATGCCGACATGACTTCATTGCATCTTGCATATGACCGTGCAGTAGTGTGAACCAAGGCTCAAGCAAGTCAAAACTTCAGACCTGCCCTAGAGTCCCCAAATCCCTCTCCTTCACCCCTCTACTACTATCTATCTAATTCCCCAACTGTCTCTGTTGGGAATGTGGATGTTCTTCCCCCTTCTGCTCTACCCCCAATAATGATGGTGTTGTCACATTGTATTCTTAAAGTGGTTCTAAATGCTCAAGGTGTTTTACCTTCATGCATTTTATGCATGAAGGTAAAAAACCTTCTCTGTGTAGCAGCAACCCCCCCCCCCCAATAATCACCTAAGCCCCATCGCAATCCAACGATGTGTATGACAGCCCTGGCTCTCCAGGAACTCTTGCTCCTCATTGGCTGAGGCAGAAATGTGAGTCATTGGCTCCTGCTGATGTCAATCATAGCCAGTGAGCCAATGAAGATAAATAAGGGGCGCGGCCAAGCCTTAGCTCTGTGTGTGAATGGACATGCAGAGCCGTGGCTTGGGAGCGAGCCTGCTCAGGTGCCCCTATTGCAAGCTGCTTGCTTTGGGGGCACTAGGCAGAAGGGAGGGGCCAGGAATGCCAGCGAGAAACCTGAGAAGAGGAGGATTGGGGTGCTCTGTGCAAAACCCCTGCACAGAGCAGGAGAGTATGACATGTTTGTTATTTAAAAAAATAAAATAAAAACCAAGCCTTTAATATCAGTTTAATTCTTGTCATGTCATGTTATGTATTCTTTCTCCGCTCCCTGTATTATATTTTTCATGGACTTGTACGTATGTCTTTCTGAGAGGAGGCACTGCCCTCTACCCTGTACATGTGTTTTTTGTATATTTCGCAAGCCTAAATAAAAATGTATTCTCTCAAATTTTACACACTATGAATTTTGTTAGCAGGAAGCAAAATGGACAGGGTTTCAAAGCATTTCTTGGCCAGTTCACTGAATGAATTGTTTTGTCAGAGTCTGTTATGTCAGTGAATACATGGAGTGGGAAATGATCCTCTAGGGGACTGGCACATTGTAGCGTTGATAGAAGCCAGTGAGATTCACACATATCCGGGGCTTGGAATGGCGCTGTTAGAAAACAGATTTTAAAAAAAGATGATGGAATGAGGGGCAATCTGTACCCTTGCCCCTCAAATAAAAAAAATGTGACCAACCTATGCTGCTATGCCATCCAGTACTCAAATGTAAAAAAAACTGTTCTCCTTACATTCTGTCTTAAAATATATCAAATAAAATTGCCAGTACAGTGCAAACACCCCCAAAATGGCCCCCTTTTTTTAAAAGTAAATGCTTCAAGGTGATCTCTTTTCTTTTGAACATTTTTTTTTTTTGGAAATGAAGAAACATCCTGGTATTAACCACTTTCAGACCGGACCAATTTGCTGGTCAAAGACCAGACCACTTTTTGCAATTCGGCCCTGCGTCGCTTTAACTGACATTTGCGCGGTCATGCAACGTGGCTCCCAAACAAAATTGACGTCCTTTTTTTCCCACAAATAGAGCTTTCTTTTGGTGGTATTTGATCACCCCTGCGGTTTGTATTTTTTGCGCTATAAACAAAAATAGAGCGACAATTTTGAAAAAAACGCATTATTTTTTACTTTTTGTTATAATAAATATCCCCCAAAAATATATAAAAAAACATTTTTTTCCCTCAGTTTAGGCCGATACGTATTCTTCTACATATTTTTGGTTAAAAAAATCGCAATAAGCGATTATTGATTGGTTTGCGCAAAAGTTATAGCGTTTACAATATAGGGATAGCTTTATAGCATTTTTATTAATAATTTTTTATTATTTTTTTTTTTACTAGTAATGGCGGCGATCAGCGATTTTTATTGTGACTGCGACTGGGGGACCCATCGGACATTTTTGACACATTTTTGGGACCATTGTCATTTATACAGTAATCGCTGCTATATAAATGCAGTGATTCCTGTGTAAATGAAACTGGCAGTGAAGGGGTTAACCAGTGGGTGGCAGTGTAGGGGTTAAGTGTTCCTAGGAGTGTGTTACTAACTGTGGGGGGGTTGGGCTTTCATTTAGTGAACACTGATCTCTGCTCCAATCACATGGAGCAGAGATCAGCGTCACTAGTTGCTAGGCAGAATGGAGAAATGCTGTTTACAACGGCATTTCTTAATTTGGCCGCTCCGTGAGACGATCGCGGGTAGGCCCACGGCGATCGAGTCCGCGGGTCCCGCGACCGGACTCACGGGGGTCCTGACCAGCGCGGGAGCGTGCCGCCGGTGGCGCGCTCCCGATGGCAGGGCGGCAAATTTAAAGGGACGTACATGTACGCCCATTTGCCTGCCTGTGCCATTCTGTTGACGTACATCGGCGTGCGCTGGTCTGCAAGTGGTTAAGGTGGATAAAACACAACGTTTGTTAATGGTGCACTAGATGCATTAAATAGATTAAGATAAATAGATTTAGATCACACACAGTATGAGGCTGGAGATGAAGGGGTTATTGTTTAGGATAAGAGAGGTGAAGCCATTAAAATATAGGTCACATACAGAGACAGGATAGGGATGAGATGTGCAACTCACACTCAATGAAAGATGGAGGGAGTGGAAGTGTTAAAAAAAATTCCCACAATCCATTTATTAGAACTCCCCACCTTAAACCTGCTGCTCCCTTGTCTCCCAATAAAATATGTCCCTGACTGTGTCCCTGGTTAAAGAGTATTGTCTCCTGCTGACTGGCAGCATGTCGCTGATATGCCACAGCTCCACCTGGTCTCCACCTTCCCCTGGCTGGCAACGTATTGCTGATATGCCATAGCTCCACCTGGTCTCCACCTTCCCCTGGCTGGCACTGTGCTGCTGATATGCCACAGCTCCACCTAGTCTCCACCTTCCCCTGGCTGACAATGTGTTGCTGATATGCCACAGCTCCACCTGGTCTCTACATTCCCCTAGCTGGCAACATAATGCTGATATGTCACAGTTCCACCTTGTCTCCACCTTCCCCTGGCTGGCAAAGTGTTGTTGATATGCCACAGCTTCACCTGGTCTTCACCTTCCCCTGGCTGGCACTGTGTTGCTGATATGCCACAGCTCCACCTGGTCTCCACCTTCCCCTAGCTGGCAACATGTTGCTGATATGCCACAGCTCCCCCTGGTCTCCACCTTTTTCTGGCTGGCAATGTGTTGCTTATATGTCACAGCTTCACCTGGCTTCCACCTCCTTACAGCTAGCAATAGTGTGCCAGCTATCAGTTTAAAAATGTGCTGTAATGCTGCCTGGTCTGTCCTTACCCCCAGCAGTCATCAGTCTCAGCATGAAGAGTTCAGCGGGTTTCTGCTCTGCCTCCTGTCTTCTCCCACCACAAAAGTTTACATATGGTTTATTGGTTCATTATTTTAACCACTTTAAGACCACCCCATAGCAGATGCAGAATCACATATATATATGTATATATATATATATATATATATATATATATATATATAACTTCCGCCTGCATTGAGTGCTTGTGCGCCACCGGAGGGGGGGGGGGGGTTGGTGCTTCTGCTGTGATTATTCACAGCAGAAGCCGATCTGTGGGTGCCGAGTACTGGAATACACACCTAAACAAGGCAGATCTCAGTTCTGATAGTTCTGATTGTGTACATCACATGCAGTACACAAAACACTGGCTAGGCACACATTTAACCCTTTGATCACCCTAGATGTTTAACCCCTTCCCAGCAATGTGTCAAACGTGTCAGTTAGATGTCCGAAAGTCCGCCGCAATATCACAGTCCTGCTATAAGTCACTGATCGCTTCCATTACAAGCACAAAAACTTAAATTCCATAAACAAATGCTATAGTTTGTAGGCTTTAACATTTGTGTAATTCAATCAATATACACTTATTGGAATTTTTTTTTATAAAAACGTGTAGCAGAATACATATTGGCCTACATTTATGAAGAAATTTGACTTTTTAATTATTTCTTTTGGATATATTTTAGAACAGAAAGTAAAAAATATAGTTTTTCTTTTTCAAAATTGTCAGTCTTTTTTTGTTTATAGCGCAAGAAATAAAACAACGCAATGGTGATCAAATACCACCAAAAGAAAGCTCCGTTTGTGGGGGAAAAAAATGCATACATTTTATTTGGTAAAGTGTTGCATGACTGTTCAATTGTCAGTTAATAACCGTTAGTGCCATAAAAAAAACAAATAGCCTGTTCATGAGGGTTGGGTAAATATTCTGGAGGATCAGTGTTCAAAGGGGCACATGATTGTAAGGTGTGGTAAACGTGGGTGTGGTCAATAGGGTGTCCTTACTGGTTTGGTGATCTACTGATCTTATCCTTCCTTCAATTCTTCTTTCTTAACTTCCTTCATTGTGGGAGGAACATGGATGACACACCACATGGATGATTGTTTTCATTTGTGATCACTGTGATTGACCGTCATAATGACCACAAGGTACAGAGCCACTCATATTGGCTATGTGCAATTTGCCTATGATCTGCTTTGTCCAATCACAGCTGGATAAAACATTCAAAGGGTGCACGGTACCCATGTGTGTTTTCTGCAGTGCCATTTAAAAATGGTGTTCTATAAAACATTTTTCCTAGTTTTGGATAGAGTGGGGGAGGATTGTAAACTTTGTCAGTATTTTACAAAACATTTGGGGCTCTGTTAGAGATTTATCTCCTCTCCTCCCCCAGCAACACAGATAGAAAAAAAAATCTGTAGGAGAGTGGGGGAAGCCTAGAACCCCTGTCAGATGTTAATTTTTTGTCTTTGTCCCAGTTGCAAATTTTGCTTCACTTCCTGTCTGGTGAAACTGTTATCATCAGGACAGGAAGTGAGTTTAAATGTCTCTGAGAGTGTTCTAATCCTTCACCACTAAACAAACTTGAAAAAAAAAAAATTGAACAAAGATAAAATCACCCTACATTTTTATAATAATTTTCCTCTTATACCTGTCCTACACAACATTAGCCCCAGGGTACCATATGAGAATCAACTGGCATTTAGCATTATCAGAATCACATTACTATCACGTCTATATGACAAGCAGAGTCACTTGAGTTGGCAGAAATAATTGGCAAATACATAACAATACTTATACATTGATTTGCTTACTGTAAGGTCACTGGCATGGTTACATTCCATTATGTCAAGCTTTCCTTTATTCATTTTGCCACCACTAATACCAGGTTCCCTATTCTCATCTTGTCAAAGCAATTTTACTGCAACACAAAGGAACACATTGTTCTTCAGTATCTTTTTAGAAGCATCAGTGCCAAAATGTTCAGGGCTGATGTGAGGAAGTGGGGCAGCTGGTGACTACAACCCATAAACAGCATTGCGGATGGTGTCAAATATGATGAGCCACAGCTTGTATAATACATAGTTAGGTTGAAAAAAAAAATCACTTGTCCATCTCGGTCAACTATTCAAAATAAATTAACTGCATTCTCAAAACCCTAAATCTTTACATGATAGAGAAAAGACAAATCAACAGTTATATAGTCCATGTTGCTTTAAAGTGGACCTATTATTACAGTTCACAATGCTCCCAGCCTAGGGAGGAGGTATATGCAGAGGGATTTCATCAAAACCATTTTCGCCTCAAAATGGATGATCTCGTTGTTGCTAGAACTCTCCTTTTAGCTCATGGAGCTGCTTAGGTCAAAATTTCCTGGAAAGAAATGAAAGGATCACTAAAGATATATATATATATATATATTTAAATAACAAACATGTTATACTTACCTCCACTGTGCAGCTCGTTTTGCACAGAGTGACCCCAAACCTGGTCTTCTGGGGTCCCTCGGCGGCTGTCTCGCCCCCCCCCCCCCCCCGCAAGGACCCAACACCTTCATGCGAGCTCCCTCGCATGGTGTGGAGTACTTGCGGGGGCACGCTCCCGTGATACAGCTGGAGGCCATAGCCGCTCACTGTATCGCTCGGCCCCGCCCCCGTCCCTCAGCGTCATTGGATATGACTGACAGCAGCTCGAGCCAATGGCTGCGCTGCTTTCAATCCATCCACTGTAACCAATGAATGACCAGGGTGAGCGGCGAAGAGGATGTCGGGGGCGAGCACGGGAATTTTGAGGGGTCAGGTAAGTAAAACGAGGGGGGGGGGCTGGTATTGTCGGTTGTTTTTTCACCTTAATGCATAGAATGCATTAAGGTGAAAAAACACGTACCTTTAAACTATTATTTTTTTATTCTTTATTTAGAGGATGTGTCTTTTTTGGGGGGGGACAATGCAGGATAGGGTAGTCTAGTTTATTGCCTTTAATGCTCTCTGTATTTGTATTTTCCCCTTTGTTGTATATTTAATCATTTTTATCTGTTTAGGCTTTATGCATGAAGACATAATAAAATGCTCCTGTCTGCACTGAATCTTTCTGCCAGGTGCTGGCCAAAAAATCCAGATTAAAAAAAAATGCTGTATGCACATAAATTCACTCAGTTGGCTAGAATATTCATTTATTCTAGCCACTGGAATGAATTTGCATGCATACGTACACGTTTACATGTGTTTACGTACATATATGCGTAAAATATGCCAGTAAGATCCTCTTTACTGTTTTATTATTTCTGTGTAGCCACCTCTACATAGGGTAGGTACTAGATAGAGTTTTGTAGAACAGGTAAATTTAGGCAGGCCTAGCTAAAGGCTAGGCCTGTTTGTTTTTTGATCTGTGTGGGCTGTGAGGGACTTTGGTTACCTCCCTTCTGCTTCTAGAGGATTCTAGAAGGAAGGAGTGGAAGAGAGGTGGAGCTGTTTCGGGTGTTTTGAGGAGCCCTGGCCAATCTCCAATCTAGAGTCAGCCCAGCTGGGGAGGAGTTGTTCGGGTGGAAGAACTAGAGATGGAATATTAGGCCGACTGACCTTTGAGGAAGCCCCCTACTATGGTGGGGGTGACCTTGGGCTAAGGGGCTTGGAGCTGAACAGGAACCGCACACAACCCAAGGGGTGCACTGAACATGAGCAGGAGAAGACAGCTGGAAAATACTGCCTGCCAAGTCTCCAGGAGGGATCCATCAGGTGTCTGCGAGTGACAGGCACAGTAGGGAGAGCTGGGAGAGGCAAGCCGGAGAGGACTGGGAGTGTGCAGTCTGAGATGGATGTTGAGCCAGTGGGAGAGACTGTGATGTTACTGGCAGTGAAGTCAGGCCACTGCAGCCAGGAGGGCTGTCAGGGTCTGCAAAGGGCTGACTGGGATCTATAGTCCACCAAAGTGGGCGGCTAGCATTCAAACTTTTGTTGCTACACTATAGGGGCCGTGGTCCCTGCCTGTAGAAAGGCACTTTTGCTAAGGCCTAGCTGAAACCAGCATTAGGCCTAACCATATGCTAGCTGTGCCCCAAACCATGCAAGAATCTCTTTCTGGGCATCCCATGAATTCCCTAACCCCATCCAAGTTATAATCCCTCAATAAAAATGCAAAAACAAAGCTGATGGACTTATTCATTGTCTTGGAGTGTCTGGAAGTGAATGCCGGGCTGGGCAGGGTGATAGGTGGGCCACATCACTCAGCAGTCCTACGGGGAACCGCTAGATCTGTAAAAAAAAGGAAAACAAAACATAATATAATGAGGCCACTGAGGAGCAGTTTCTTTGGCACAAGAACAGAACTAGGATAATTGAAATGAGATATTTAAATCCTACTGCACCCTTAAAGCTTACGTTTGCTTTCCCCGTTTACTACAATACCTGATGTGTGTGCGATAGTACTGGAACAATAGAAGCAACAATTGGTTCTGAAGGATCTACCATTAAATGACTTCAAATAAGCAATTCCATGATTGAAGTCTAGTGTGGATGGACCTTGTCCTGGTCCTAGGCTGCTACCTCTCTGATAGAAGGAAGCACTTGCCAAATGGTAGATTCTTGAATGTGCTTGGAGAAGTACCTGGTACAAAAGTTAATTTTATTTAAAGGACTTTTTGAAACATTTATGGTTGAGAGCATCAGATACGAACAACCCATTTCAAGGGAAAAGCCTCCCCCTTCTTCAGGGCTTGAGCAGAAGTTAGTCATCATCATCAAGCCTGCAGAAAGCAGAGCCTGCATATGTCATGAGCAAAGCTGACCTCCTTATGTACATATATAACTACAAACTATCAAGAAATAGAAACAAAATTACTTGCATTAAACTAATTATTTTACGTCTTTTAGAAGAATGTATTTCAAGTTATTGAATTAACTAATTAATTAACTAATTAATTTAATAGGTATTATGTAACGAGAACATCACATCTTTATTTACACAGTTGCTCACAGTTAAGCACTCAGAATTTCCTTTGATGTATCCATTTGACATTTTCCAGAACATTATTGAGCTTAAAAAGGCAGTGTATAGCAATGCAATTGCATACTTTCTGCCCAGGGAGTAAACAGCGGTGAGAGGCCCATGAGCGCATAATAGCAGCTCCATGTTTACTATAACAGGGAATTATGGGAAAAATACAGAGGCAGCGCTATCTGGCTAGTTCAGCAGTTTAATGCTTCTGCAGTAAAATTTGGGAGACTGCGAGTCTGTGTGCTCTGTGCTAACAGCCTCTCCAGTAGGCTGCATGTTCTGTTCCCATAGTCCAAACTGTCCTCTTTTTTTTTGGGACTGTTCCTCTTTGGAACTCAATCCCTGTGTCCCCCTTCCTCATCAGTGTCCATTTTTTTAATAAGATTTATTGGCTATTTAATTACCAAAAATGTTATACTACAGCCATGGCCTAGAGTTTTGAGAATGATACAAATATTAATTTTCACAAAGTCTGCTGCTTCAGTTTTTAGTGCAGATCTTGCTAAGGCAGGTGTGAGTGCATCTGCACGCACAGTGGTGAGAAGATTTTAGACGGATAGCCTGGTGTCAAAAAGGGCAGCAAAGAAACTACTTTTCTACAGGAAAAATATCAGCAGCAGACTGATATTCTGTAAAAGATACAGAGATTGGACTGCTGAGGACTGAGGTAAAGTATTTTTTTCTGATGAATGCCTATTGTTTAGTGCCTCATTGTTTGGGGCAGAAAAAACCTGGCCATGGAGATGAAAAGGTGAGAGCTACCATCAGTCCTGTGTAATGCCAACACTAAAGCATCATGAGAGCATTCATGTATGGGGTTGCTTCTCAGCCAAGAGAGTGAGCTCACTCACAATTTTGCCTAAGAACACAACCATGAATAAAGAATGGTACAAAAACCTCCTCCGAGAGGAACTTCTCCCAACCATCAAAGAACAGTTTGGTGACGAACAGTGCCTTTTTCAGCATGATGGAGCACCTTAGACCCTAAGGCAAAAGTCATAACTAAGTGGCTTGGGAACAAAACATTGAAAGTTTGGGTCCATGGCCAGGAAAGTCCCCAGACCTTAATCCCATTGAGAACTTGTGGTCAATCCTCAAGAGGCAGGTGAACAACAACCCCCCCCCCCCCCCCCCCAATTCTAACAAATTCCAAGCATTGATTATGGGTTGCCATCAGTCAGAATGTTGCCCAGAAGTTGATTGGCAGCATGTCAGGGCAAATTGCAGAGCTAAGATCAAGTGTAGTATCTGTTCTTATCAGTTGCCAGAAGATGGCGCTTGCTTCCGTCCCTGCTCTACGGCGAGGTGGAGCAGGGTGGCGGTTGCTATGCAAAACCTGCTGGCGTGAAGGTAACCTGGAGCAGTTCGTAGCCAAAAGGGAAGCCTTCTGATGGAGATGGAGAACCACTGGTCGACGCTGAAGGGTCGGGACCCTGGCCTTCTGGCCTGGATTGGGGCAGCTCTAGCTCTGGTCAGTTTTTTGGGAGGGAACACAGGTTCCCCTTTCTCCCACTGGGGGAACGGTTAGTACTTCCCAAATGTAATTAGGTAGGAGTGATGGGAGCGAGGGTGGGGCCTGATGGCAAAGGGCTCTCACTAAGCTCCTAGATCTCCAAGCCTTTCTGCCTGGGGTGGGGGCTGCTGTGGTCTGGGCTGTGGGTCGGGGTTTCTTTCAAAAGCCTGTGGTGATGTGCCCCCTGAAGTGGCAGTTCAGGGATGCCTTATCTTCACTGTGAGAAATCACTCTGATGTTTGGCACCATGGTCACTTCACCACAACACACGTTTTTCACACCTGCCTCTTGGGCCCGACCTTTTAGCTAGGACCAGGGGAATTTTTTTATTCCTGGCCGGAGGGCTGGCCATTGTATATCACAATGGTCACTTTTCACTCACTCTCCCACTTCCTTCTCCCTACTTTCTTTTTATTTATCCCCTGTGTTTGTCACTTTTTTGTATTTTTATGTTTGGTGTGTTACAGTTTTGTCACGTGTGATGGGTGTCGGTCCTCGGGCCAACCCTGAAAGTCTTGGGAGGGGGTGGACATAGGCCTTCTGGCTTGGTTCGCCCTCTCTCTCAGGGGTTCTCACTTAGGGGGAGCCCCAACCAAATACTTGGGTGGGTCTGGTTCGGCAGACCTTCCAGAGAAAGGTGGTTGTCTGGTTTCGGCCTAGTATGGTACCTCAGTCCCTGTCTGGAGCCTAACGCCCCTTGGGATCAGGGTAAGGTTCTTCCTCATGGAGGACAGTGGTACACCCGTTGCACGTTTTTGTATCCACTCTTTATGTGTGTGCACTTTTTTTGGCACCAGGTGGAAGTTTTTGGGTGTGTTCTGCACGCCATGGGCTTTAAAAAAAAAAAAAAAAGCTCTTGAAAAAGAAGGGTCAACACTGCAAATATTGACTCTTTGCATAAACTTAATGTAATTGTCAATAAAAGCCTTTGACACATACAAAATGCTTGTAATTATACTTCAGTATACCATAGTAATATCTGACAAAAAGATCTAAAAACGCCAAAGCAGCAGACTTTGTGAATTGTTGGCTCCAGTAAGTTGCATTGTCCTAAGTAATACTCTGGCTGACTTCAAGCCTGTCCTTTGATCTGTTACTTTGACCATTTACCTCCCAACTTTTGAACTTCAGAATGAGGTACATTTAAGGTAGGAAGTGACTGGCAGCGTGCTACACTCACCAGGGCAAAAGTGGGTGTGGTCAAACGCTTAACAGTGGGAGGGGCTTAATTGGTACAGGTTTAGGAGAGTGCTAAATACAGAGTGCAGGGTCCTGGAGTCCGTTATGTACAGGAAGGTGGGTTCTGGAGTGTGTTATGCACAGGGTGCAGGGTTTTGTAGTGCATTGTGTACAGAGTGCAGGAGAGTGCTAGGCACAGAATGCAGGGTTCTGGAGTGCGTTACGTACAGAGTGCATGGATCTGGAGTGTGTTATGTACCAAGTACAGGGTTCTGGAGTGTGTTACGTACAGAGTGCATGGATCTGGATTGTGTTATGTACAGAGTGCAGGGTTCTGGAGAGCGTTACATACAGAAAGGTGGGTAAGCGATGCATAGGGTTCAAGAGAGCGCTAGGAACAGAGTTCATTCATCTATTAACATCTCACTATTGCACCTCTCCTCAGCTAAAACCTCCACACATACAAAACACACACACACACAAACATACAAACCATTTATAGGCATGAATACTGTATTATCGTTTAAATCTTTTTTTATAAGGACTGCTCTGTAGGCTACTATATATGCATCTTTGTTGATCCCTATAGGCTATACTAGGCAGTATGCTGTGATCTATGTAGAAGTAACTAATTAGGCAGCCATTTATACTTACTACTGTTCTCAACATACTGTTGTTTATTATTATTCTTTTTTTTTCTTTTTTCTTAAGTACTTGTATTATGACGGATATCCGTTTCATAATTTTTATTTTTTATTTTTTCTAAAATATCTTGCAAAAATGATCTTTGATCGCTTACACATCATTGAGAGCAGATGGATTGTCTCTAGTGTTGGTTATATTGTTGAATGTTTGAGTGTCCCCTGGGAACGGGGAGGCTATTGTCTCCTCAATTGCCAGCTGCCTTCTCCCTTTGGCAGCTGGATGGCGCCTCTAGCTCTGGCTCCCTTCTCACCGCTATTGCGGCAACTGGGGAGTCACTGCGCATGTGTGACCCGGGGGACACTCACACTGGAAGTGATGGCAGCGAACTGACCTTGCTCGTTTCACTTCCAGTTGGAATCATATGTTAAATTTCTTTCTTATTTATCTCACATCAGGGATGTGGATGCAACATTCTGTCTCTAAAATCTGTCCAAAACCATTTTCATATATATTTTAGGAAGTGAAAGGAAATCTCCGCAATGGGACACAGATGGCAAAAAAAATTAAAAATCAGACGGGGGTTGTAACCCTCCGTTGCTCTATCCAAAATGAAAAAAAAAAAGTTTTGCCTGTAGTTTTACTTTAAGCCCTGAAAAGGGCCAAACATGTCTGAGAAATCCTCTACAGGTGGAGTCTTGGAGCTGAAGCCATGTTTCACTCATGTCATTCACATTCATGCAACAGGGAGTTGGTGTCTGTGTGTAGATGCCTGCCATTATACTGAAGTCTACTGAAGCCTGGCAATCAGATCCTGTGTGTCTTGAACCACTCACCAGTCTACCCACATAGTAATCCAACTGATACTGGTTTGGGGGTATTTGAGAAGTACTATTTTCATTGTTTTAGGGCTGATTGGTGCTTGCCTTGAATTTTGTTTTCAACTTGCCTATATTTGGTCTCTCATTTTAGTACTTTTACTTATCTTCCACACATTCTTCAGAGGACATTGGTGTGACTGCCACATAGTCCAAAACAACTTTCTTCACAGGCTTTAAGTGGTTGTAAAGGCAGAAGTTTTTTTTTATCCTAATGCATTCCTTTCATTAAAATAAAAAAAAACATTCTGTGTGCAGCAGCCCCCCTCAGCCTCCCTAATGCTTACCTGAGCCCATCTCAATCCAGCGATGTTGTACAAGAGGCTTGGCTGTCTGGTACTCTCCCTCATGAGACACATGGCACCATTGGCTCCCTCTGCTGTCAATCAAAGCAAGTGAGCCAATCAGGAGAGAGAGGGGACAGGGCTGGGTCATGGTCTTGTGTCTGAATGGACACACAGAGCAGTGGCTTGGCTCATGTGCCTCCATAGCAAGCTGCTTGCTGTGGGGGCACTCCGCAGAAGGTAGGGGCCAGGAGCGCCCACGAGGGACCCAAGAAGGGAAGGATTTGGGCTGCTTTGTGCAAAACCATGGCACAGAGGAGGCAAGTATAACATTTTTGTTATATTTAAGCAAAAAAACAAGACTTTAGTATCACTTTAAAGTTTGAAGTTAAGGCACTCCTTAGACTGCATCTTGATCGATGTAAGTTTGTGTATACTAATAACATATTCTATGTAGTGGTGCCGCAACAAAACACTTGCAAGATATAAAATTCACAACGGAGTACAAAGTATGAATGTGACAAGATTGTGCCAGAAATATGTGCTATTCACCATTCGTGTCAGAAGCAAGCATACATGACACACTAGTTTCAGGGTCATTCATTGAAGTCAGAGGCAAACAGTGCAGCTGCACAAGGACCCTGTGGAACTTGAGGGCTCATTTACACAAGTTGGTTGGCTGAGTACTGGAACACCATATTATCAACTAGACACTAGCTTTAAGGGGCACCACAGTGGTGTAGTGGTTAGCACTTTCACCTAGAAGCAATAGGGTCACTGGTTCAAAACCCAACCACAACACCATTTGTCTGGAATTTGCATGTTCTCCCTGTGCTTGCATGGGTTTCCTCCCACACTCCAAATACATGCTTGTAGGTTAATTGGATCCTGTTGAAAAATTGGCAAAGTATGTGTATGTAAGCTAGCTGGGACCCCATGGGGCAAAGGACTGCACTATACTACAGATGGAGACCAGTGACAAAAGCACCCTGAGGCAATTCAGTTCACATAGGTAGCACTATACAAGTCACTCATTCATTCATTAGCGCAAGTGAAGAGTGGGATTCATTCATCATAATGCCCTATCAGGCCACAATCAACTCCTTCACTGCCTACCTAAACAGCACTGGGACATGCCTCTCTGATTTCCTCTTGGCACGATTAGCCCTGTAAGTGAAAGGGGTGCCACTGTCTGACCCCATTTGCATATTATGGACCATAAAGTCTTTTAAATATTCTACTGGAGTATAGTTTTCCTACTTGGGAGGTCCTGTTGCCTCTCTTCTAAAGACAATGAAGTAGTAAATTATCCAATACTATTGAACAGTTAATCAGATTATTGAATGAACTGGCCCAATCCACATACCTCTGATTGATATTCTCTACCCTTTATCAGCCCATCAATGGAGCAATACATTCCTATGTATATCATGCTCCCCTGCTGTGAGGAGGTGATGTGCTGTAACCTCTAGCAACTAATCAGTGAGCCGAGATGTGTGCTGTAACCTCTAGCAACTAGTCAGTAAGCAGTAATGATATGCTGTAACTGCTGGCAACCAATCTCAATTGCTGCCTGATCTGATACAGAAAACTGATTTTAAGTCTAGCTGCTATTTATTGTATGTCTCAGAGTAGGCGGAGAGGGAAATTGCATGGGGGGGCCCCAAGAAAATGTATGCCCAGGGTCCAATCAATATTAAAGACGGCCCTGTCCACATACCTTTATTTGAAAGACACTAATAATGATACGGTAATTTGTAGCTACACCATTGCTGTTCTTCATGGTTTCAGCAGGTTAAAAATAACAGAGGTTTTATATTAGATGATGGTGGTGTTACATGAATGTTTGTTTTTAAAAAACAGAAATGAAAAGTTCTGCGAAAACATCAAATTACACAAATTACATTTTTATCTTTCATCTCAATTCCAAGGAAGGGGTAGCATGAGATTACATAAAGACTGAATTGTTTTCAGTTTAGCATTTTCTTAGTACACACAGAACTTCTCTGAAAACTATTGATTATTGTTGAACACTATAAATCTAGACGTCACTCCAGTTGAAAGCTTAATTACATTAAAAAGCTCCAGGCTAGGGTGACCCAAAAATTCATGGCTGATTTGGCTTTTAATCTATACAGCATTCCAAATCAGAAGTGGTTGCACAAAATTCAATTCAATAACACATAATCATTTGTGTGATGCTCTACATTAGTAAGGAAACGCTCTGACACATATTTAGGACCCATCATCAGCTTTCAGTTTTTTCAAATAATCAAAATGTATTTTACATTTTAAATATTTTACATTTTAAATATTAGTTGCACTCACCTACATATTGGCCTTGGAGATACAAATGGTGTATTGAGCCTTTGCCCATTGATGAGCTCCTTCTGGAAATACAGCTGCCTGGGAGTTAGCTGACTCTCTGTCTTCACTACTTTTTTAGTTAAGCCTAGTACACATGGGCCGAAAGTTGGGTGACATGGGGCAGTTCAATAAAAACCACCCGACATTCGGCCCGTGTGTATGGCAGCCAGCCTTTTGACCAGCTTCTGTTGGACGTGTTTTCTAGGGGATCAAGCAAAAAAAAAGAATAGATGTTTTACACATTAAGCCCTTGTACACACGGTCAGACATTCCGACAACAAAATCCGTTGGATTTTATTCCGACGGATTTTGTCTGAAAACCGGTATTGCATACACATGGTTGGACAAAGTTGTCGGAAGATCCAATCGTTCTGAACGTGATGATGTTATTTCGTTACAACAGGACTACGTTCAGGCTAGTAGCCAATAGCTTTGGTCTAGGAATTTGATCTGAGCATGCGTGGCACTTTGTCCGATCGAAATTCTCTACACACGATCGGATCATGCTGTCAGAAAGTTTTATAGCCCAGCTCTAAAACTTTGTCTGTTGGATATTCCGATGGAAACAGTCCGATGGAGCCCACACACAGTCGGATTATCCGACAACACGGTCCGATCGGACATTTTCCGTCGGAATGTCCGACCGTGTGTACAAGGGCTAAGAGGCTGCCATCTGTTTCCTTTGCCGGTTAATTCTATTGGTGAGAAGATGGATGGACTTTTATGATTATTTCACAAATGGTGTTAGCACTGCAAAGTGTATGAGCCTGAGGCCAGTGTTGACATACTGGAAAGTGTATGATGCAAAGTGTATGAGGTCTCAAACCATATGATGGAGCACCTTGTGCTCCATCATGTGGTTTGGGGTCTCATACACTTTGCAGCTCATAAACGCCTGTTTTACAGGCATTCGATTTTTTTTTCCTCTGCCTTTAAATGCCCCTCCATGTTAGCATATGTGTTCATGCACACATAGGCATTTACAGGCGTTTAGAAGCAGGAGTGTTTAGAGGCAGAAAAAAAATCCATCACTTGTGTATTCTGAAGAGGAGTGTTTTGGCTGAAAAGATGGGCATAAACGTGTGTTTATGTACGTGTTTATGTGGATTTGCACATTGATACACTCTAATAACTTGAATTAATATTCTGGCCAATAGAATACATTAAAGCCAAACATATGAACGCACATAAACGTGCATTCAAAAACACAGCTTCTACCATGTTTTTTCAGCTGCTTTTCTTCTAGTTGTCCTTTGGAGTACAGTGTACATGGAACTTGAAACAACAATTGCAAAAGAATCTGAGGTTTCCTGATTGTAAGGCCCCTTTCACACGGGACGGATCAGTAATGATCTGCCCTGTGATGATATGCTTGCTCAGCGGGGATCGCTCCGTTGTCCCAGCTGAGCCGGCGGATAACAGGGCGGTCCCTGCACACTGTGCAGGGACCGCCCTGTCAGCTCTCCATTCTCCTCTATGGGGGATCGGACGAACACGGACCGTCTGTCCGTGTTCATCCGATCCGCTCTGCAGACGGATAGAAAAATAGGATTTTCCTCCGTCTGCAGAATCGAACAATAGCGGAGGCGGACGATATTGGGTGTCTGTGGATGTTCATCCGCAGACACCCGCTATCCCATACGAATGCATGTATGTCCGTATTTCATCCGCAAACGGATGGATGAAATACGGACATACTGTCCGCATGTGTGAAAGGGGCCTAAAATGTTCCATCATTTATGATTCACATTCTCAATTCTCACATTCTCAATACTTCTTAGAACACGTGTCAAACACAAGGCCTGGGAGCCAAATCCTGCCCATCAGGTTATTTCATGTGGCCCAGGGCTTTTTTTCTTGCGGAACGTGGTAGAACTCTGTTTTACCTCCAGCTCTCGCCCTCTGCTCCTCACACACCATTGTCACTTATGAACACAGAAGGCTTCTGTGTTTACAAGGACAGCTTTCCTCTTGGCGGCTCTCACAGATCCCTGCCTGCCCTGCATTCACAGCAGGGACAAGGCAGATGCAGGGGCAGTGAGTAATGGGGTATCGCGTGGTAAGATTCCATTATGTGCCCGAGTGCACAGATTCTGACCAATGAGGTGAGATGCGAGGAAACTTTTTTGAGGGTGGGGGGAGATGAAGGCCGTGGAGGAAAATGTGTGCAGAGATATGAGAGATGGGGCAGATGTCAAAGCCAAGGAGGGGTGAAAGTGGAATGTGGACAGCCTGTAAAAGACAGCTGAACCCTGCACACTGTCCATAGCACACCTCTAAACCCTGCAAACTGCATGTAGCACACCCTAAACTCTGTACTCTCTATGTAGCGCCTCCCTGAATTCTGCACTCTGTGCATAGGGCACCCCTGAATGAATGAATGAATGAAATACTTATATAGCGCACAATGCGAACTGAATCGCCTCTAGGCGCTGTGGCGAGCTTTGATCATCTGCTAAAAGAGGAAGGTCTTGAGTTTTTTCCTAAAAGCCAGGTGATTTTCTTCCAGGCGGATGTTGATTGGTAGAGCATTCCATAGCCGAGGCCCTTGGACAGCGAATCTCCGATCACCCTTGGATTTATACCAGGCTTTGGGCACGAGGAGGAGGTTTTTGTTGGCTGATCGAAGACTGCGGTTTGGTGTGTAATGATTTATTTTCTCCATTAGGTATTGCGGAGCTTCTCTATGCATGCATTTGTGGGTGAGGCAAAGGGTCTTGAACATGATCCGATTTTTTACGGTTAGCCAATGTAAGCTCCTCAGTGAAGGAGAAATGGATTCCCAGGGTTTTTGTCCTGTTATCAGCCTTGCCGCCGTGTTTTGGATCAGTTGTAATCGCGCAAGTTGATATTGTGGTAATCCTATGTAAAGCGAGTTTGTGTAGTCCAGTCGTGAATTAATGATTGTTCCAACTACCACTGCTTTGTCATTCTTTGGGATAAAAGGGATGAGTCTGCGAAGCATGCGCAGCAGATGGTGAGATCGACTGACTACAGATCCTATTTGCGCATCCATTGACATTTGTGCGTCTAAAATAACCCCGAGACTCTTCGCTTTGGTCTTTGGGGAGATAGTCTGCCCAAAGACGGTTGGTGGAGACCAGGAGGTTTTGGTTGCGGGCTTATGATTTGGGTGTAAGATAAGAAGCTCTGTCTTTGATTGGCTCAGCTGGAGCCTGAAACTGCACACCTAAACTCTGCAATATGTACATAGCACACCCCTGAACTCTGCACTATGTACACAGCGCACCCCTGAACTCTGTACTCTGTGCAAAGGGTACACTTGACACCTGCACTCTGCATATAGCTCATCCCTGAACTCCCCAAATAATGCACTCCTGGTATTTTGCCCCTTTAAGATCCTCCCACTGTTAATGCAACTTGACCACACTCACCGATGCGCTGCGGGGGGGGGGGGGGGGGGGGTTGTCTGGCGTGGTTGAGTTCCTGCACCTCAACCTCAACATTTTTTCTGATGGATTTTGGCCGAAACTTGTGTTGCATACACACGGTCGGACAAAGTTGTCGGAAAAAACTGATCGTTCTGAACGTGGTAACGTTTGTTGCGTACGACAGGACTACGTAAAGGGCAGTAGCCAATAGTTTTCATCTCGTAATTTATTCTGAGTATGCGTGGTACTTTGTCCATCGGAATTCTCTTCAAACAATCGGAAAAAGTCAGATCGTTTTTTTGTTGTCGGAAAATTTTAGATCCAGCTCTCAAACAGAATTTCTGACGGAAAATGTCCCATAGAGCCCACACACGATCGGATTTTCCGACAACATAATCCAATCAGACCGTTTCCGTCAGAATTTCCGACCGTGTGTACGGGGCATTACAGTAATGCCCCGTACACACGACCAGTTTTCCCGGCGGAATAATCTCCGAAGGTTTTTCCGACAGAATTCCAACGGAGTTCTGTTGAAATTGTCATTCGTACACATGACCACACCAAAGTCCGATCATTAAAAAGGCTGTGACGTACAACTTGTACGACAGGACTATAAAAAGGAAGTTCAATAGCCAGTAGCCAATAGCCTCCATCTCGTACTTGCTTCAGAACATGCGTCGCTTTTGGTGCGTTGGAACAGCATACAGAGGAGCGGTTTTCCCAATAGGAATTGGTTCCGTTGGAAAAATTTAAAACATGTTCTATTTCTAGGTAGGTTAGAATTTTCATTAAAAAAAAGTAAGATGAGGCATACACACGATCAGAATAAACTTCTGCCTTTACAACCATTTTAATCCTACCATCAAACTCCCTTGAAATATGTAAATTACAGAGTAACTCTAATTTGTATCCCTCTTCTACTATCCTTATTTATTGAATGACCCTGATCCCAATTCAGCACAGCATTTGTTCAGCTTCCACATTGCTTTGTAGGCCTTGGGAGGGGGTGTTCATTTCACAAAACCATTTAATGAGAGGCTGCGAAAAGCCTGTTGAAAAAAAAAAAGAAAAACACAATCCATCAATACTCCCGTCTGATAGCACAACACACTGAGAAGTAAAAAAAAAAAAAAAAAAGGCACTTTAGATACACTACCCATTCGAATGAGTAAATGATAATTACACCACACATTGCAACATAAAAAAAAAAACAAAAAAAAAACAAACACTATAGCTACACTAACCATCTGCATGAGCAAACGATAATTATACAATGCTACAATTTAACGGGAACCTGTAATTATGAATGACTGATTAAACTGCAAAACTGATAATGAAGATTTGTGATACATACAGACCACACTGCCTTCCTGTTCAGCACTTTAGTTTTTCATCCAGGCATTGCTGCAGAATACCAGCCAACCCACTCATTATTGTTGGTAATGATGTGATCTTGGAATACAGCTGCTAGTTATGCTGGACTTGTTCTTTGCTGCCTCTCACATACAGTTAGCCCAATGTAAAAGGAAAGTCTATACTATTTCTCTCTTGTCACTAAATTGTTTAATACCAGCTTTGGAAGTTAAATTGCGTAGACTTCAATGGCGCTCACCTCTCCCAAAAACATGAAGCACCAGCCGCCACTGGTTTCAGATATATATTTTTCTAGCATAATAAAGATGTTTTGGTTTGAATTAAAGTGGTTGTAAAACTTAGACATGAAATATGAACAAAGAACATCCTTCTATGGCAGGGTCTCCAAACTTTCTAAACAAAGGGCCAGCTTACTGTCCTTCAGAGTTTGGGGGGGGGGGGACCAGACTGTGGCCAATGGGACTAGAAACTTCCCCAGCTTCAGATGCCCAATCATTGGTTTTAGGGGGAGCAATAGTGCCCCAATCATTGGTGTCTGTGGAAGGAATAAGTGTCAGTTGGTAATGATAAAGTGCCCCAAGCCAGTAGTGTTTTTAGGTTGTGTGCTGCCCTAGGCCTGACTAAACTCGTGCACCCTTAATTTATATACTTCCTGTCAAGGCCACACCCCGTGCTGTTTAAGACCCATCCTGAAATTTTTGCATGGGGTCACTAGTTCTGAGGGCCTGGGGAGGTGGGGCAATGGATTCCCTTAATTTGCATAGATTTCCTCTCACTTCCTGTGTGGCTATGGAGCAGGAAGTGAAGGGAAATCTCTGCAATGGGACAGGGATGATAAAAAATAAACTGACAGGGGCTATAACCCTCTAAAATGAGAAAAAAAAGTGTTGCCTATAGTTCTACTTTAAGCACAAATTTCTGATAATTTGATGTAGAGGAGTAAGAGGGCTAAGAAGATATAACCATGTCAATAGTGCAGCAGAAAACATATAGTACAGTGAGGAAGGTTTGTGGTTCTGGATGATTGGACAGTCAAAATTAGAAGTGGCGCCCCCCCCCACAGTTGCGGAATCCCGGCCGTCTGCATACCGGAAACAGTATGCCGCTTTATGGGGCGCTAGACTAACCTGCCTCTCAACCCAGTCCGTTCCATAAGACTGGCGCTACACTAACAGTGTAGCACAAGCCGGCGGAGACTCTGTCCGTGCTGCCCCCCTGCAAAGTGCTGCCCTAGGCCTGGGCCTTGTTGGCCTAGGCCAGGATACAGCATTGCCCCAAGCCCGGATAGAGGCAAGCAAAGGGCCACATGAGGGCCCAGGGCTGCAGTTTGGAGACCACTTCTCTATAGTATATACTTGTCTCAGGAGCACTGTTTTCAAGTTTTTCAATTTCTGTCTGCTGCCTTGTTCCTCTGCTACCAGCATTAATCGCTTCAGACATGTTTTCCTGACACCAAAAAAAAAAAAAAAAGGTGACAGGGAAGGGACCTTCTGCTGATTGACAGTCTCATCATCTCTGTTTCTGTGTGCTGTGTGAAGAAGGCGGGGGGGGGGGGGCAAATAAGCTCTCAGAGCTCTCCTCACTGAACTCTGCAGGGTGTAACTTCAGCCCGCCACCTTCTTTTTTGTGACAGCTCAGACAAGCTTTATAAATTACGGACTTTGAATGGATGTAGAGAAAATGAGACTGCAGATAAAAAAGTACAATTTATGTAGGAGGATTTGTTTAATCTCTGTGTATCACCCGAGTCCAGTCACTTCACTGGATATATGTAAGGGTTTACAACTACTTTGATTTTCTTTTACATGATGGATTCATTATAAAAAAAATATATTATTTTCTTTTAGCTCCCTGTGTATAAATAAACCTTTTTTCCTTAGTTCCCATGCTCACTCCTACTGACCTTGTTAGATGGTTTGTGAAATCTGTCTGCAGTGGATTACAAAGATCTCAGATTAGGACAAATTAAGTGAGCATTCTTAATAATGGACAGTAAATATATACTTAATAGCATTAGGAGATCATTGATTGTTTTTACAGATTTTTTTGTATTGATCGTATTACTTCTAAATAGTAGCCAAGTGCATGGAGTATAAATAATGACTTACATCTCATAGTGGTATAACATACATGTGAATCTGAATGTGACTCTTTGGGCACTCAGAAGATACTTAGGGGTGGATTTACTAAAACTGGAGAGTGCAATATCTGGTGCAGCTCTGCACAGAATGCAATCTGCTTATAACTTCAGTCTGATAAAAAAAAAACCTGGAAGCTGATTAATTACTATGCAGAGCGGCAGCGGATTTTGCACTCTTTTAGTAAATCAACCCTTTACTGTATAAATGAAAAATATTATATCCAGGCAGGTTCTCTTTAACCCCTCTTTTTCCCCACTGTCTCACGCAGATATACTGCGGCAGAAGGGCACGTACAGGCAGATTAACTTACCTGTACATTGCCCTTTAAGAGGCGGCTTGTGAGCGCACATACCCCACTTGTGATCTGCAGACTCGATGACCACGGGCATACCCGCGATGGTCTCGCGGTGAGGAAGAATGGGGAGATGCTAATGTAAACAAGCATCTCCCCGTTCTGCCTAGTGACACTGTCACTGATCAGTTCTCCCTGGGGGCGCTGATCAGTGACGGGTCACACACAGCCCCCCCCCACAGTTAGAATCACCCCCTAGGACACACTTAACCCCTACAGCGGCACCTAGTGGTTAACCCATTCACTGCCAGTGACATTTTTACAGTAATCAATGCAATTTTTTAGCATTGATCGCTGTATTAATGCCAATGGTCCCAAAAATTTGTCAAAATTGTCCGATGTGTCCGCCATAATGTCGCAGTCAAGATAAAAATCGCTGATCGCTGCCATTATTAGTAAAAAAATATATATCAATAAAAAAATATATAATAAAAATGCCATAAAACTATCCCATTTTTGTAGACGCTATATTTTGCGCAAACCAATCAATTATTATATTTATTTATTTTTACCAAAAATATTTAGAAGAATACATATCAGCCTAAACTGAGGAAAAAAATGCTTTTTTAAATATTTTTGGGGATATTTATTATAGCAAAAAGTAAAAAATAATGCGTTTTTTTCAAAATTGTCAGTATTTTTTTGTTTATAATGCAAAAAATTAAAAACGCAGAGGTGATCAAATAGCACCAAAAGAAAGCTCTATTTGTGGGGAAAAAGGGACATCAATTTTCTTTGGGAGCCGCGTCGCACAACCACGCAATTGCCAGTTAAAGCGACGCAGTGCAGAATCGCAAAAATTGCTCTGGTCAGGAAGGGGGTAAATCCTTTCGGGGCTGAAGTGGTTAATAGCTCTGCATAGTCCTTATTACATAAACCCTGTCTATTGGTTTGACAGTAAGGAAGTTAGTTATATATGCTCTGAGCATATTTCCTTATTCCTTCTTTTGTAGATTAAGAATACTCTTGTATCACTGTTATACAATCACATGGCATATAAATGAAATTTTAAATAAGATTCAAATTTGACCAATGGGCTAACAGATGAAATTGTTATGTTCATCTTGGCAAGTTGTGTTGTTACCGGCAGAGTAAATATAAAAATGTAACGAGGAATAACTAGCAAAAACAAACAATGGATTTTAATTTTGACTTAAACAAACTACAGTTATAAATATAACGTCCTGATGTTATGCAATGAACAAACTTATTACTTCCTTCATAAAAGAAGGAGGTAAATGCTTCACTTTTTTGGCCACCTTTTTGTAGTTTCAATAATACTGAACATGCCAAAGCCTTGTATAACACCTATCAGCACACCCTTACCCATTGTATGAACCACGCAGATCTAGTTTATATAATTTCCTTTGTAAAATTTGAATTAAAAAGGTGGATCTTGTTCACTAGTGGGGGGATTTACTAAAGGCAAATAGACTGTGCACTTTGCAAGTGCAGTTGCTTCAAAGCTTAAAAAAAAAAAAAATGGGTAGTGGCGCTGCTAAATAATATGAGATTTATTACATTAGTCCATCAATAAGTCCTTGAAGTGTATACTCGGGGGGAGAGATGAAGAGGGGAGACTTACTTTAACAGTCCAAAACTACCTTGGCAGCCTTTGAGGGGGAGTTGAAAGCAGACTCCAGATATGCCAATGTAGCAGGTACCTCTCCAGGCTGATTGAGTCCATGGGGGAGAGCTGCCTGCTAGCAGCTGTGTGGGCTTTTTCACCCTTCCTTTTTCTCACACCCACAGAAACACACAGAACTGCTTGCTCTGTAGCCTCCCTATTGGAAGTCTGACAGACAATCACCAGGAAACAGCAGCAAAGCATTGTGGGAGATATAGTTTGCAGGAGGAAGTGACCTGCCCTGAACTACAGGACAGACAATGCAAAGTGTGCAGATAGGGTTGTCACTTTTTCTTCAAGCCAAACCCGAACACTTTAGCAGTGCACAGAAAAAGTGTATTTTTTTGGGCATAAACTATATTATAGTAACAGACCTGGGACACCTTTGGGTTCTCCAAAGAGAATAGTAATGTGGGTTCATAGTGCCCCCTCACCCTCCTATCAGGCACTATTCTGAGCCACATTCCTGTCTGAATATTGTGTCTGGGTTTCAGGTGGACTGAAACCTGGACACATGATTCCAAACCCGTCTGGGTGAATCCCGAACAGGTGGCAACCCTATGTGCAGAACTGCCTGCTGGGAGGAGTGATAAAAGGACAGTCATGGCCTGCTTTCAGCCTCTTTATGCCGCGTACACACGGGCGGAGAATCCGTCGGAATGCGTCTTATCGGACCGTGTCGTCAGATAATCCGACTGTGTGTGGTATGCATCGGACTGATTCCGTCCGAATCTCCGTCGGACCCAATTTTCCAACATGTTGGAAATATTTCCCGACCAACTGGGCTGGTCGGACGTAATCTGATCATGTGTAGAGAATTTTGATTGGACCAAGTGCCACGCATGCTCAGATCAAATTCCTACATCAAAGCTATTGGCTACTAGCCTGAATCTAGTCCCATCGTAATTAAATTACGTCATCACGTTGTGAAAGATCAAATTTTTCGACAACTTAATCCCACCGTGTGTATGCAACAGTTTCGGACACAATCCGTCAGACTAAGGCCGCGTACACACGAGAGGATTGTCCGTCCAACTTAGTCCGCTGAAACGTGTTTCAGCGGACAATCCGCTCGTGTGTGGGCTTCAGCGGACTTTTTCAGCGGACAGTCTGGCGGACTAAGTCTTTCGGAATTTCCGTAATTTTGTCCTTCCAAACTTGGTTTCAGCGGACAGTCCGCTCGTGTGTAGGCAAGTTGGACGGACTAAGTATGGCGCATGCTCAGAAAGGATTTACTTGCCGAAGGTTGCATTGCAGTGTATTGGACGTCGTATTTCTAGTCCCGTCGTACGTGCTGTACACGTCATCGCGCAAGCTTTCAGCGGACTGTCTGTTCATCGTGTGTGGTCAAGTCCGTTCATTCAAAAGTAGGACGGATTGTCTGTCGGATTGTCTGTCGAACTTAGTTGGGCAGACAATCCGCCCGTGTGTACGCGGCCTTAATCTGACGGACAAAATCCGACGGATTTGGTTGTGGAAATCTACGACCGTGTGTACAGGGGCTTAGATGCCATTCATCACTGGTCTGTGCTTCAGAGCAACTGGAAGCCACCTGCACTTCAGTCCATCGGGAGCTACAGCACAGCATGGCGGCACCATCTTCACCAGGCGGAGACACCAGGAGGGGATTCCGGATAGAGCCTCACAGCCATTGGGGTCTATTGTGCTGAGAGGGCACCTGCCCGTTCCAGTAGAGAGTACAATATTGCTGAATGAGTTCTTTCTACAAGACTGCTGGTGAGACTTGTAGTTCCACGGAGGTCAGTCTACTTTTTCTCAGGCATCATATAGCTGGACTTTGGGGCGTTGTCTTTTTGCCCTGCATTGTAAGGTCAGTACTGTATTGAACTCACATGTAAAGTGGTGGTATTTCTTCAGTTAAGCAATCATCAGCATATCTTTTGTTCTACAGTAATTTCTTCCCCTTTGTCTCTGTGGATTACAAATTACAGCATTATACTGCAGTTTAGCCATCAGGCTAGCTGATGATATCTGGAGTTTAAAGAACTTTCACCGTCTTCTTCTTTTACCAAGCATTGCTGCTCTACTCACAAGTCTGAATTATAGCCTGGGGGGGGGGGGGGGGGGGGGATGGGGGCATTTGTGTTTGTGTTAGATTTTACACTGTGTTCCTGAATGTAAAGATTATATACTGCATTTTGGTCTGTGTGTTGAGGCCTCAGTGGGAAGATATTTAGTATATGTTTTGAAGATATTGAGTACCTATCCCTCTGGGCACCTGTTCACATATACTCCTTAAAGAGGAGGGCCGGTTTAAAAAAAAAAAAATTTAAAGTCAGCAGCTGCAAACACTGTAGCTGCTGACTTTTAATAAGCACACTTACTTGTCCAGGGCGCCTGCGATGTCGACCGCCCGAGGCTGACCCGTCCCTCGGTCTCAGGTCCCGGCGCTGCCATTTTGGCTAAGGGAAACAGGCAGTGGAGCCTTGCGGCTTCACTGCCCGTTTCCTACTGCGCATGCGCGAGTCGCGCAGCGCTTTGTGAATGGGGCGCGCTGTGTTCTGGGACACACAGTTCCCAGAACACAGCACGACCCATTACCCAGAAGACGCCGCAAGGAGGAGAGAAGACAGAAGATCTCCGCGGAGGAGGAAGAGGCAGATTAGGATGATGTGCCTAGCAACAGGCATTTCTGGTAAGTTAAAAAAAAATATGTTTTTTCATTTTTTTTTTCTGATTTTTTCTAATTTTTAATGTATTTTTTTTTTCAGGGTGGCCCTCCACTTTAAGGTGCTTATAAAGTTATAGGTTCTGTATATGTGCATTAAGTGATAATCGTTGTCAATCATAACTTGTGTTCATTCATGCCCTTTATTGTGTTCCATTACTTATCTCAGTAAACATTTCTGAGTGGTTCAGTGATATTATGTGAGTTTCTTATTGCTAATGTCACGTTGCAAAAAGGAGGTGTCAGAAGTAAATGATTTGGACCAGTGCACAAAGCAAGGTCCATAGACATGGATGAGTAAGTTTGGGGTGGAGGAACTTGACTGGCCCGCACAGAGTCCTGACCTAAACCCAATAGAAGACCTTTGGGATGAATAGGAGTGGAGACTGCGAGCCGGGCCTTCTCATCCAACATTAGTGCCTGACCTCACAAATGTGTTTCTGGAAGAATGGTTGAACATTCCCATAGACACACTCCTAAACCTTGTGGACTGCCTTCCCGGAAGAGTTGAAGCTGTTATAGCTGCAAAGGGTGGGCCAACTCAATATTGAACCCTACGGACTAAGACTGGGATGCCATTAAAGTTCATGTGTGTGTAAAGGAGGGTGTCCCAATACTTTTGGTGATACAGTGTATGTATATCCTAACAATGTGGACCGTTTGTTTGCTCCAATTTGCTTTGTTAAATTTACAGTTGAAAATATTTTGGCACATCTGTTTAACAGTAGCAAAGAAATCAGGTGAGCTGATAACTTGCTGTGCTCTTGCCTCTGCTGTCTGTCTTCAATTACACTGTTCTAGTTCTCACTGTGGACTACAGAACAACTTCCCCTATGTTACAGGAAAGTATAGAGGGAGAGGTGTTCTGTAGTCCCGACCTAGGGTGACAAGACAGTTCTTCCATAGATACAGTATAGTGAGCAGAGGTGTTTCTACTATGAGGCAAGTAGAGTGGGGTGCCTGAGTGGGCATTCATGGAAGGGGCAGCACTAAAGACAGAGTGTCCACATGGACACTCCAGTCTCACCACTGTTCAGCATCTGCCCCTGAAGGTGGGTTCAGCAAAAAAAAAAAAAAAAAGTTACCTACAGCTACTCACATCACTTACCTGTAATGAAGGATGTCCCAGGTTGTGCAGGCAGGTGAATCCTGGAGAAGTCTTCACTTGAGGGATGCCTGTTTTCTTCCTGTCTCTGTATTTTGGCACTGCAGGGATTGATAGCTTCAGGTCTTCAGGCAGAACAGCAGTAGAGATGTCCCCTCTGTCCTCCTCCTCTGTTGAGAAAAGTTCATTCAGTAAATATACTGCCTGTAACATGATTTGTGAATGGAGGAGAGTCTGGTGAGTCACATGATTCCCTTCTCCATTCACAGACCATAGTACAGGCAATGAAAGAAACTTTCTCAATGACGGAAGAGGGAGAAGGGGGTGTGTCCCCAGTAGAGTATCTCTACTGCTCTTCTACCCCTGACCTGAAGCTGTTAACCCCCCTCAATACCCAAACTCCAGAGCCAAGAAAAACACGGGGCATCCCTGCATTAACATTTCAGGATCCGGCTGCCTGTACAACATAGGACAGATTTCAATACAAGTCAGTGATGTGACTAAGCAACAGAAGGTCAACAGATGATCACCCAACAAGTAGTTGTTAATGAGAACCAACCACTGTATTTTAGAAATTTAGAAAAAACTTTATTGTATTACAAAAATGACAGAGACAACCGGCATCCAATCCTCCAAATACCAAATCTAAAACCATTGGACAACGTTGTCACAGATAAAAATACAAAAGGCCCAAAACTGCACACATGCATACCAACAGTCACCCAAGCAAGCAATATATGCAATATAGTTTGTAACCAGTGTCCTCTGGCACTAATGTGGTAGAAAACTCTGATTTTGCCTGAAGGCTCTCACCACTCCGACTCGCTACAGCTTGCCCGTTCGTGCTTGTGAAGACTATCAAGCCTGGACCGGGCAATGAGTCTTGATCTACCCGCTTCTAGCCTTGTCTACTTGTCCTATCAGTTTTGGGCCCAGTTGTGTGTATTTTTAATTCTGACAACATTGTCCCATTGTTTTATACTTGGTATTTGGAGGGTTTAGGACCATTTGGCCAGTTGTCTTTGTCACTTTTTTGTAATTCAATAAAGTTAAAATACCGCAGTCGGTCCACATTAACAACTACTTCTTGGGTAGTCTTCGGTCGATCTTCTTTTGCTTTTTGGTTGTTGAGGTTGAAGTTGTTGAGGGACCCCACCCTAAGACCCCTTTCACACCACACCGCCCATAGCATCGGCGGTAAAACGCCGACATTTTTAGCGGCGTTTTACCGCCGGATTTGCGGCGCATTTAGGCCGCTAGCGGGGTGCTTTTACCCCCCCCGTTAGTGCCCGCGAAAGGGTTAAAACCGCCGGCAATACGCCGCAATAGCGGCGTTTTGCCGGCGGTATTACAGCGCTGCCCCATTCATTTCAATGGGGAGCAGCGGTGGAGGAGTGGTAAACACACCGCTCCTTCACCGCTCCAAAGAAGCTGCTGGCAGGACTTTTTTCTGACGTCCTGCCAGAGCACCACTGTAGTGTGAAAGCCCTCGGGGCTTTCACACTACACACAATGGTGCAGCTTCTTTAGGGCGGATTGCAGGCGCTATTTCTAACGCTATTGCGCCTGCAAAACGCCCTGGTGTGAAAGGGGTGTTAGGATGAGCAGGTGATTGGTCCGCTTGAAGTGACATCTTTTGTAATTAACTCCATGGTGAGAACTTTGACCCCTTTGTTTTATTTTTTCATAGTTATCAGTGATGTGACTAAAGCTGCAGGGATATTTTAGTAGTTAAACTTCAGTTTAAAAAAAAAATAGAAACCAAGCTGAATTTTATGCTGCATTATTGCGTCGGTTTATGTTCTTTATCAGAAATCTGATTTCTTTATACCACTTCTTTCCTGTTGGCATGGTGACAGACAGCTAACAGTTGTCTATGAGGTGGAAGCAGCCTTTTTCGAGAAGCACTAATGATCATATTGCTTTGCATTGTTAGGGCGGTCAGTAACGGCCAGCTGTTTACCGTTCCCCTAAGTGACAGTTGCATCTGAATTCATTTGGAAAGCTTGTAAGCACATTATTATTTCTGGCCACTGGATAAGAGAGGGTGTTCCAGTCAGTGCTCGCCATGAAGTAGTCTAGTAAGAGATGATGGAGAATATTTCCTGTCTCTTTCCTGTCACTGTTCACGCTCAGTCACAATCATACAATGGTTCCAGGAAGGTGACTTACATTACCCGGCGTCTGTCCCAGCTATCCATCACTGGAACGGTGGCTGATCAGAGTGCTGTGTGTGGCGGAGGTGTGTGGGTGGCTGTGAAATATGACTGATGGAAAGAACATGTAGTGGTATAGCTGACACCTTCTAATATACTCCCCCGTTATTTTTTCTCAACAGGCGAGCGTGAAAAAGGTGAAGCCATAGGCAATTGCAAGGGGGTCACAAGTACTAAGGAATCAGGATGCCACTTTATTATGGGAAGCGGGTGAAATATTAAAGTGTTACATAAACCCACAACAGTAAAATCAGTCTGTAGCGTGGGGACAACAAGTATTGGATACACTGCCGATTTTACATGTTTTTCTACTTACAAAGCATGTAGAGGTCTGTCATTTTTATCATCAACTGTGAGAGATGGAATCTAAAACAACAATCCAGAAAATCGCATTGTATGATTTTTAAATAATGAATTTGTATTTTATTGCATGATATAAGTATTTGATCACCTACCAACCGGTAAGAATTCCAGCTCTCACAGACCTGTTACTTTTTTCTTTAAGAAACCCTCCTGTTTTCCACTCATTACATGTATTAAAGCGGAGGTCCACCCTAAAGTGGACCTCCGCTCATCGGAACCCTCCCCCCCTCCGGCGCCACAATTGGCACCTTTCAGGGGGGAGGGGGGTACAGATACCTGTACAGTACAGGTATCTGCACCCACCTCCAGGATAGCTCTCTGCGGAAAGGGGCGTATATTACGCCCCTTTCCGCAAGTCCCGCCCCTTTCCGCAAGTGCCCCGCTGCCTGCTGGGAAAACACACAGATCCCAGAGGCAGCGGGGACCGTCCTTATTGCGCAGCGCGGCTCGCGCATGGGCAGTAGGGAACCGGGAAATGAAGCCGAAAGGCTCCATTTCCTGATTCCCATACCCAAGATGGCGGCGGCAGCACCCGAGAAACGATCTACCGATCGACTTCGGGTGCCGACATCGCGGGCGCGCTGGACAGGTAAGTGTCACTATTTTAAAAAGTCAGCAGCTGCAGTATTTGTAGCTGCTGGCTTTTAAAAAAAAAAAAAAAACGCGGAGTCCCGGTGGACTCCCGCTTTAACTGCACCAGTTTGAACTCATTTCCAGTATAAAAGACACCGGTCCACACACTCAATCAAACAGACTCCAACCTCTCCACAATGGCCAAGACCAGAGAGCTGTGTAAGGACATCAGGGACAAAATTGTAGACCTGCACAAGGCTGGGATGGGCTACAGGACAATAGGCAATCTTGGTGGGAAGGCAACAACTGTTGGCGCAATTATTAGAAAATGGAAGAAGTTCAAGATGACGGTCAATCTCCCTTGGTCTAGGGCTCCATGCAAGTTCTCACCTTGTGGGGCATCAATGATCATGAGGAAGGTGCGGGATCAGACCAGAACTACATGGCAGGACCTGGTCAATGACCTGAAGAGAGCTGGGACCACAGTCTCAAAGAAATCTATTAGTAGCACACTACGTTGTCATGGATTAAAATCCTGCACGTAAGGTTACCTTGCTCAAGCCAGCGCATGTCCAGTCCTGTCTGAAGTTTGCCAATGACCATCTGGATGATCCAGAGGAGGAATGGGAGAAGGACATGTGGTCTGATGAGATAAAATTAGAGATTTTTGGTCTAAACTCCACTCGTTGTGTTTGGAGGAAGAAGAAGGATGAGTACAACTCCAAGAACACCATCCCAACCGTGAAGCAAGGAGGTGGAAACATTATTCTTTGGGGCTGCTTTTCTGCAAAGGGGACAGGAAGACTGCACCGTATTGAGGGGAGGATGGATGAGGCCATGTATCACGAGATCTTGGCCAACAACCTCCTTCCCTCAGTAAGCGCATTGAAGATGGGTCGTGGCTGGGTCTTCCAGCATGACAACACCACGAAACAGACAGCCAGGGCAACTAAGGAGTGGCTCCGTAAGAAGCATCTCAAGGTCCTGGAGTGGCCTAGCCAGTCTCCAGACCTGAACCCAATAGAAAATCTTCAAAGGGAGCTGAAAGTCCGTATTGCCTAGCAACAGCCCCAACACCTGAAGGATCTGGAGAAGGTCTCTACAAGATCTGGACAAGCTCCGTGAGTCAGATCGTGTGTCCCGCGGACATCGGATACCCGCAATTGTTTCACGAAGAGGAAGAACGGGGAGATGCTAATGTAAACAAGCATATCCCCATTCTGCCTAGTGAGAGTGTCACTGATCGCTGCTCTCTGTGATTGGGAGCGGTGATCAGTGACGTGCCACACGTAGCCATACTCTTCCACAGTAGAATCACTCCCAAGGACACACTTAACCTCTTAATTGCCCCCTAGTGGTTAACCCCTTCACTGCCAGTGTCATTTACACAGGAATCAGTGCATTTGTATAGCACTGATTGCTGTATAAATGACAATGGTCCCAAAAATGTGTCAAAAATGTCCGATGTGTTCGCCATTTGCTGATCGCCACCATTACTAGTAGAAAAAAAAATATCAATAAAAATGCTATAAAACTATCCCCCATTTTGTAAACGCTATAACTGCGCAAACCAATCAATAAAAGCTTATTTCGAAATTTTTTTACCAAAAATATGTAGAAGAATACTAATCGGCCTAAACTGAAGTTATACATTTTTGGGGGATATTTTTTATAGCAAAATGTAAAAAATAATGTGTTTTTTTTCAAAATGGTGCCTCTTTTTTTTGTTTATAGCGAAAAAAATAAAAACCACAGGGATGATCAAATACCACCAAAAGAAAGCTCTATTTGTTTGAAAAAAAGGACGTCAATTTTGTTTGGGAGCCACATCGCACGATCGCGCAATTGTCAGTTAAAGCGACGCAGTGCCAGATCGCAAAAAGTGCTTTGGTTTTTGGCCAGCAAAATGGTCCGGGGGTTAAGTGGTTAAGAATCATGCAATGGGGGTTATTTACTATCCACTTTGCACTACAAGTGCACTTGGAAGTGCAGTCACTGTAGATTCGAGGGGGACATGCACGGAACATAAAAAACAGCATTTTAGCTTGCACATGATTGGATGATAAAATCAGCAGAGCTTCCCCTCATTTCAGATCTACCCCTCAGATTTAAAGCGACCATGCTTCCAAGTGCACCTGTAGTGCAAAGTGGATTTGCCTTTCGTAAATAACCCGCAATGTGATTTTAGATTCCGTCTCTCACAGTTGAAGAGTACATATGATAAAAATTACAGACCTCTCTACATGCTTTGTAAGTAGGAAAATCAGCAAAATCGCCAGTGTATCAAATACTTGTTCTCCCCACTGTATGCAGTAAAGTATGCTTGTTATACTCACTGTGGCTCCTAAGGGGTTAATCCTCTGCAGTGTGTAAAAAAGGTTGTTTGATCTTGTATGCACAGATCCCCCCTCCCCCGCACTGTCCCCTGGACAAGTCTGGGCAAGATGGAGCCTTTGTTGTCAAACTGCACATGCTCAGTTTGGTGTGTATTGGTGGAGAGGCTTTGTGGTCAGCACAGGGCCAATAAGCACTGTCCAGACATGTCCAGACAGAAGGTCAGAAGCCCCGCAGCCCCATTGGACAGTCAGTGCTGTATAAAAACTCCTACAAGATTCACAGGGAACTGATAGAAATCACAAGACTGCTGATGAGAAAAGGTATTTATCCATTTATATTTACTAAAATAATTGCATTTCCATGTTTTGTGTACTGTGGGAGACCAGATATAGAGAATGCAGGGTCCTGGGTTCAGTAACACTTTAAGGACAATTTCACACCATATGTAATGTGGGAAACGCAAGTTTCCGTGTGCGTTTCCTACACTGCATGGTAACATGCTGCCCTTATTAGATGCACGCAGGTGCCAATAATTGTTAATGTCACCCAAACACATCTAACAAACGTGTGTTTTTGCGGCCACCAAAATGCAAGGTACCGCACAATTGTAAAAGTTGCGCTTGCCATGCTCTTTGCGCATTCCCGCTTATTTGGCGGCTCATTCAAATCAAAGGGCTGCCAAAAATGGAATGCGCGGGAATACAAACTTGAACAGATTTTTTTTTTTAACCAGAGTGTAATGGCAGTTTCAAATCTGATTATCCAATCACTGTGTAATCTACTTTACATTTACCAACACCTAGGTAATGAGATGGACTGCCTAAACAGTTCTTAGAGATCCCATTTACATTTTTGTGGATGTGTCAAACTACATGGCTTTTACCAAGAAAATTCGTTAGAGCCCCCAAACATTATATATATTTTTAAAGTAGAGGCTCTAGAGAATAAATTGGTGCGCTTTGCAATTTTTTTTTTATGTCAAACGGTATTTGTGCAGCTGTTTTTCAAACACAGTTTTCAGGGAAAAAAAAATACACTTTTTAAAATTTTAATGCAAAGAAACACAATACATAACCCAATTTTTTTGTAAATGATAAAAGATGTCACTCTGAGTACCAAACATGGCACACTTTAAAATTGTGCACGCCCGCACAATGGTGACAAACGATGTCACAAAGCATGGTCCATAAAGATATGGATGAGCGAGTTTGCGGTGGAGGAACTTGACTGGCCTGCACAGAGTCCTGGCCTCAACCCAATAGAACACCTTTGGGATAAATTCGAGCGGAGACCTTCTCATCCACAACAGTGCCTGACCTCACAAATGCACTTCTGGAAGAATGGTCAAACATTCCCTTAGACACACTCCTAAATCTTGTGGACAAGCTACCTAGAAGAATTGTAGCTGTAGAGCTGCAAAGGGTGGGTCAGCTCAATATTGAACCCTACGGACTAAGACTGGGATGCCATTATAATTCATGTGTGTGTAAAGATAGGTGTCCCAATACTTTTGGTAATATAGTGTCTATCAGATAATTACAGTTTATCATTCAGTGAGAACTTTTGACTACCTGGAATCCAGAGAACTCAGTGAAAGGTGACAGGTGTAATTTTAGAATGTAGTCATGTTTGTCCCTCCACATTTATTTCTACAACATGTTTCTATAACACGAAGGCGCACATATTTGACATAGATATTGTCATGTATACCTTAATGTAGACCTCTCAGTACTTTTCCAAGCCTACATATATAAATTCCTAACGTGTTCAATATACAGCAACATTAGATTGTAACATTGTAACTGTGTAGAAATTTTCAGGTGAGAGGTTGCAGCTGGGGCCGATCTGTGTCAGACATTTGTGAACAGCACAGGCAACATAATTTACATGATAGTGCCATCTCTGAGCCAGTATCTCACTGCAGTAGATGCAGTATATGTTGATTGTGAATACAGAAGAAGACATTGGGGTCGATTTAATAAAGGCAAATAGACTGTGCATCAATGGCATTGTTAGGGGGTGGCTTTTGGGGCTATAGCCCCGAATCTGGGGCCCATAGCCCACAAGTCTCTGCAGGGGTCCCCAAGGGGAGGGGAGGCTCTCTGGGGACCCTGATATAAGTGGGGGGCTCTCGGGGACTCTGATGTAAGTGGGGGGCTCTCTGGGGACCCTGATTTAAAGGGGAGGCTCTCTGTGGACTCTGATGCAAGGTGGATGCTCTATGGGGACCCTGCTGTAAGGGAGGCTCTCTGGGGATCCTGATGTAAGGGAGGCTCTCTGGGGACCCTGATGTAAGGGGGGGCTCTCTGGGGACCCTGATGTAATGGGGAGCTCTCTGGGGATCCTGATGTAAGGGAGGCTCTTTGGGACCCTGATGTAAGGGAGGCTCTTTGGGGACCATGATGTAAGGGAGGCTCTCTGAGGACCCTGATGTAAGGGGGGGGGGGCTCTCTGGGGACCCTGATGTAAGGGGAGCTCTCTGGGGATCCTGATGTAAGGGAGGCTCTTGGGGATCCTGATGTAAGGGGAGGCTCTTGGGGACCCTGATGTAAGGGGAGGCTCTCTGGGGACCCTGATGTAATGGGAGGCTCTTTGGGGACCCTGATGTAATGAAGAGCTCTCTGGGGACCCTGGTGTAAGGGGAGCTCTCTGGGGACCCTGATGTAAGGGAGGCTCTTGGGGACCCTGATGTAAGGGGAGGCTCTCTGGGGATCCTGATGTAAGGGGAGGCTCTCTGGGGATCCTGATGTAAGGGGAGGCTCTCTGGGGATCCTGATGTAAGGGGGGCTCTCTGGGGACCCTGATGTAATGGGGAGCTCTCTGGGGACCCTGGTGTAAGGGGAGCTCTCTGGGGATCCTGATGTAATGGCGAGCTCTCTGGGGACCCTGATGTAAGGGGAGGCTCTCTGGGGATCCTGATGTAAGGGAGGCTCTTGGGGACCCTGATGTAAGGGAGGCTCTCTGGGGACCCTGATGTAAGGGGGGGGGCTCTCTGGGAACCCTGATGTAAGGGGGGGGGCATATACACACACGTATATTACTGTATATACATGTGTATGCCCGCCCAAGCGTATGACTTTCTTTACTACGCTGCTATGGGCTCTAGCCCCAGATCTATTGTAGACCTAGCAACGCCCCTGCTGTGCACTTTACAAAGTACAATTGCATGTTACAAGTGCAGTTGTTTCAGAGCTTAGTAAATTAGGTAAAGCTTCACTTTGCAAATAAAACCCAATCATGTGCAAGGAAATTTTTTTTTACATTTGGGGCATTTTACAGAGCAGAGTGGACAGTCTATTTGCCTTTAATAGATAAAGCACTTTGGGAGCCCAGGTGTGTGCAGACAGCCCCTGTCTGTAATGGTGGCCATGCATGGATCGAAATTCAGCCAGTTCTGGAGATTTGTATCCATGTATCCGATCTATTGATTGACTTCTGTAAGACCAGCCTATCCGGCTTTTCCTGAATGGTCAGTGTCCTTGCTATTGGCGTCAACACTGATCATTGTGCTGTGAAGGCGGGGAAGGCTCCCTCCCATCTGAATACAATAGCTTAGCGAAACTGATTCTTCCAGCCACATTGAGTGTGTGGATGGGGGAATTGCGTCTCTTTTCTTTTCATTGAACCCTCTAGTTGAACAAAATAAAGTAAATAATATATGGCCAGCATTAATCTATATTCAAATTTAAGAGGGCTATTCAAGGGCATGTAACAAAAGCACAGCGCTCAAAAGATCACATTTGAGAAAATTCACTGAGATTTTTATTACAGCCATATTGGTTCATTTTCTGTATTGATATATTAGAGTATAATTTTGTTTACTCATTTTGGATCTTTTTTTTGGGTTGTTGTCCTTATTTTTGCTGCAGTGCTTCCTTTGGAGTGGTCCCTGCGCTCACACATGGGGGGACATGTTGTCACACTCCTCGTCCTCTATTGGTGTCTGGCCCAAGATTGGGTAGGTGTTCTCCCATAGGCCCCTTTCACACTGGGGTGGTGGGTGTGTCGGTGGTAAAGCGCCGCTATTTTTACCGATGCTTTACTGTCAATTTTGCTGTGCTATTCGGCCACTGGTGGGGCACTTTTACCCCCCCCCCGCTAGTGGCCAAGAAAGGGTTAAAACCACCCGCAAAGTGCTGCTGCAGCAACGCTTTGCCAGCGGTATAGCTGCGCTGCCCATTCATTTCAATGGGCAGGAGCGATGGAAGAGCGGTGTACACACCACTCCAAAGATGCTGCTAGTGTCCTGCCAGCGCACCGCTCCAGTGTGAAAGCCCTCAGGGTTTTCACATTGGAGACACAGCAGCGGCTCTTTCAGGGCGCTTTGTAGGTGTTATTTTTAGCTATGTGGCACTTGCAAAGCGCCCCAGTGTGAAAGGGGTCTTAGATAAACTGTAATTATCTGATAAACACTATATTACCACAAGTATTGGGACGCCTGCCTTTACACACACATGAACTTTAATGGTATCCCAGTCTTTTGTCCATAGGGTTCAATATTGAGTTGGCCCACCCTTTGCAGCTAATAACAGCTTCAACTCTTCTGGAAAGGCCATCCACAAGGTTTAGGAGTGTGCCTGTGGGAATGTTTGACCATTCTTCAAGAAGCGTATTTGTGTGGTCAGGAACTGATGTTGGACGAGAAGGCCTGGCTCACAGTCACCGCTCTTATTCGTCCCAAAGGTGTTCTATCGCGTTGGGTGCAGGCCAGTCAAGTTTCTCCACCCCAAACTCGCTCATCCATGTCTGATTTGTGCATTGATGTGCAGTCATGTTGGAACATGTTGTGCTGCAGTAGCCCCCCAGAGCCCCCCTTTTTTATACCTGAACCCAATCTTTCCAGCATCGAACAGCTCCAGCTGCTGTCTCGGGTCCTCATTGGATAACTGCAACTGCATTCATCTGTATATGCAGTAAAGCATGTATAACACTCACCGTGGAACCTAAGGGGTTAATCCTTTGCATTGTGTAAAAAGGTTGTTTGATCCTGTCTTCTCTGATCCTCCCCTTTTTCCTCTGTCCCCAATCCATCTCCTGATAGAAGAGAGACTTGGGGGGCAAACTGCACATGCTCAGTTTGGTGTGTATTGCTAGAGTGTTTTTTTTTTTTATTGGGTGCATGTGGTAAGCACAGGGCCAATCAACACTGTCCAGACAGAGGGTCAAGGGTCCTGCAGGACAATCATGGGAGAATGAAAACTCCTCCCACAAGTTTTAACCATTGCTAGGTCGGACACAAATAGAAGTGACAAGACTGCTATGTACTGATGAAAAAAAGTATTTAGCAGTTTCTATTTATTAAAACTATTGCATTTCATGTACTGTGTACAGTGGGAGACCAGATATAGCAAATGCAGGGTCCTGGGTTTAGTAAAATTTTTAAGGGCCAGGAGGCATTGGTGGAAAGAGGTTATTTTCTTTTGTGATGACATCTAAAAAAAAAAATAATTTGTATGATTTTAATGTGAGAAAGTTCCCCAGTTTTTTATTTCTTGTGGTAGTGGTGGTGTTCCGTGAGCACCTCTTAAGTCCTTCTAAATTTGCTCATACTGTACACAAGGCAATAACAGGCTGACAGCACACGCAGCAACACAAGGAGCGATTACCCGGGACCTGCACTCTAAGGACAGGTTATGGTTCCTCCGCTGTTCACATGCAAACAATTAGATGTGAATAGGGCCACTGATTGTCCATAGATGTTGAAAGTTTACACCCAGGGTCAACATTTATAACCACTTACAAACAGGTTGCTGTAAAACATCCAGCTTGTACAAGGCCACAGCACGAATGTTGCAGCATCCAGTTGCAGAGTTCAAATGCAATTGAATGCTGCAATCTAGCTGCCCATATTCGGCGGTCTGAATGAACTCCTATTGGTTCAAACAACTCCTGCCCTGCAGCACTGAGGTCTCTGGTTCAAATACCACTCAAGACACTAGGGATATGGAATTTGAATGTTATCCCTGTGCTTACGCCAGTATCCTCCAGGTGTTCCAGTTTCCTCCAACACTACAAAGACATGGTGGTAGGTTATTTGCCTCCTGAACTGGCGGCCCTACAGCTGTTGCAAAACTACAAGTCCCATCGTGCTTGTAACTGTCAGCCTTGCAATGGCTCATTATTATTATTAATATACAGGATTTATATAGCGCCAACAGTTTACACAGCGCTTTTCAATATACAATGGAGACAATACAGTTATAACACAATAAAATACAAGAGGATTTAGAGGGCCCTGCTCAGAAGAGTTTAAAATGTAATAGGGTGGGGCAGGTGGTACAAAAGTTTGTAACTACGGGGAATTAGCTGATGGAATTGGTAAAAGATTAGTTGGAGACATGATAGGCTTTCCTGAAGAGATGAGTTTTCATGGATCGCCTGAAGGTAGCAAGAGTAGGGGATAGCCGGACCGGTGGAGGTAGTGAGTTCCAGAGGATGGGAGAGGCTCCGGAGAAATCCTGGAGATAAGCATGGGAGGAGGAGATGAGAGAGCATGAGAGTAGGAGGTCTTGAGAAGAGCGAAGAGGATGATTTGGGTGATATTTGGAGACAAGATTGGTGATGTAGCTTGGGGCAGAGTTGTGAATGGCTTTGTATCTTGTGGTTTATATTTAAAATTTAATTTAGTGGGTGATTGGGAGCCAGTGTAGGGATTGGAGCAGAGGGTCGGGAGACACTGATCGGTTGGTAAGGTGGATAAGTCTGGCAGCAGCATTCATGATAGACTGAAGAGGGGATTGCCTATGGAGAGGTAGGCCAATGTGAAGAGATTTGCAATAGTCAAGGTGAGAGATTACAAGGGAGTGAATGAGGAGCTTGGTAGTTTCACTTGTTAAAAAGGGGCGATTTTTAGAGATGTTACGGGGTGGGGGGGGGGGGGGATTCTACAAACTTTTGACAATAGGATTTATAGTTTTGCAACAACTGGAGGGATGCCAGTTTGAGCCCCCTGCCCTAGGATGTTTATGTACTGTATATGAGGGTAAGGACACAATACTGTGAAAACTCCCCGAGGGCAAGGAATGGTATGAATGTACAGTATGTAAAGTGTTACATAAATTGTCTGTGCTCTATAAATAGCTGTAATAAATAAATAACTCAAGAGGCACCATACGTGGTTTGAGATTCACCTGTATCGACCAAGGAGCTGGTCGGAAAATTTTCATCTGAACAGACAATGTCACTGCTGGGGATTTAGCAACCGCTGGAGCAATGGCCACTGAATATGATAGTCAGCACCATCAATTCCCCCATCAGTATCAATAGATTTTTATTGTCCAGGGTGACTAAACAAGAGAAATCTACACATGTATGGCCAGCTAAAAAAATAAATAAAAAGTCTATTCAAGTATATACAGGCATACCCCACTTTTAAGTACACAATGGGGTTTATTTACTAAAGCTGGAAAGTGCAAAGTCAGGCTCACGTTAGCATAGAAACCAATGAGCTTTTAACCCTAGCTTGTTCAATTAAGCTTTGGTAATAAAACCTGGAAGCTCATTGGTTTCTATGCACAAGTGAGCCTGATTTTGCACTTTTCAGCTTTAGTAAATAAACCCTATTGCGCAAAAGTGGGGTATGCCTGTATTCTTAACTCAAAAAAGTGCCTTCTATTGCTCTCAGTCTCCTCCAAATCTCCAAATTCCTTTTTTTCTGCTGTGATCCGACTTCTTGTTAAAGGGTGGATATGTTCTCCATGGCCCACTGTATGTAGTAATGTAGCCACCCTTCTCTTACTTGCTCCTGAGATGGACAAGGGGCTATGGGATGGGCATGTACATAGATTAGTACACTCGATCACAGCTAACATATACTACTTGTTCAAAACAAGCAGAAGCGATGGGAAAAGGGGAGGTTTGGGAGCTCACAGGATGTTACAGGAGGCATAAAAAAACATTATGTAATTATTTTGTGAAAAAATTGATTACAGGGCCATTAAAGGAGAAGTACAGCCATAGCTCATTTGACTGTAACTTCTCCTGTGGGTTACAGGAGTGCAGTTTGTTCTACACTCCTGTGACCCATTTTCAGCAGACAGCGGGCTGAAACCCGTTGTTTGCTGACATCGCAGGGCCGATCCAAGCTCAAGCAAGATTGCGACCATATGGTTGGGATCCACCCACATACCTAGACCAGCACTTGGCTCAGCCTCTCAGCGAGCCGCTGACAGCCCGAGCCAGCCATTCCTGCCCACTCCACAGCCTGTTTCTCCAGTGACCATTGGGGGGAGGGGGGGGGCAGTCACCAGCTCTCTGCTCAGGGAGCTGTGAGAACTAAGAGACCGGCTGTGTTAGATCACTTGGCCCCGAGTGTTAGAGACGGCAGGGGGGGGAGGGGGGGTCTGGACAGATGCAGCATCGGTCTGATCCAGCTAGGTAAATATGATTAAAAAAAAAAACAGATACCTATACTTTTTTTTAAGTAGTGGATGTGTATGGACTATTTTTGTAGAATATAGATATCGTTTAGCCTAGGTTTGCACTAGTGCTGTTGCTGCATGATGCATTTTTCCATGCATTTTTGTAGTGCGACTTTGAGCATTTTTGACCCATTTTTCATGCTGATGCTTTTTTGTAGGAGATCTATTGGATCTATTGTAGTCCTCTATTGGTGTCTGGCCCAAGATTGGGTAGGTGTTCTCCCTTAGATAAACCGTAATTCTCTGATAGACACTATATTACCAAAAGTATTGGGACACCTGCCTTTACATGCACATGAACTTTAATGGCATCCCAGTCTTATTCCGTAGGGTTCAATATTGCGTTGGCCCACTCTTTGTAGCTATAACAGCTTCAACTTTTCTTTGTAGGCTGTCCACAAGGTTTAAGAGTGTGTCTATGGGAATGTTTGACCATTCTTCCAGAAGCGCATTTGTGTGGTCAGCATGCTGTCAGCATGAGGAGAAAAAAAAAACGATTACCGATCTTCTGTTTGCATCACGTGATCACGTGGTAAGGGGCCAGTATCAGCCTCTTACTCCAATCTGTGATCACTAGAGTCTCATTGACTCAGTGATCACAGCACGCACTGCGGAGCATGCAAAGGGGGGGTATTTATTAACAGCCCCCCAGCAAAGTAGGTCCGCACTGTAGCATTCATTCGGCTAGAGCGCGGACTTGAAGGGGTTAAGCTTCTAGGAGCAGAAAAAAAAATATGCAAAAAACAGCTTCTAGGAGCTTAAAAAAAACGCTAGTGTGTATGGAGCCTTTAAAGAGGGATTCCACTTACAAAAAAATATTAAAAGCCAGCAGCTATAAATACTACAGCTGCTGACTTTTAATAAATGGACACTCACCTGTCCCGAGGTCCAGCGATGCCGGCAGCCGAGGCCGATCGATCGCTCAGCTCTCGGCTGCTGCTGCCACCATTCTAGGTGAGGGAATCAGGAAGTGAAGCGAATCGGCTTCACTTCCCGGTTCCCTACTGCGCATGCGCAAGTCGCGCAGCGCAATAGGAATTGTCCGCGCTGTCTCTGGGACCCGTGTGTGTCCCAGCAGACAGCGCGGCAGGACAGGAAATGACATAGACTCCCATGGGAGTCTATGTCCGGAAGTGGGTGTAAATACCTGTCTTTGACAGGTATCTCCACCCCCCTCCCCCCTGAAAGGTGCCAATTGTGACACCGGGGGGGGGGGGGGGGGGGGGGGGGTTACGATCAGCGGAAGTTCCACTTTAGGGTGGAACCCCGCTTTAAGTTCTTGTAAACGATCACCTTGTAAAACAACCCATTCCGATTAAAATAGAAATGAAATACAAAACATTTTTGCATAAATATAAAAAAAATATAAATACCTTTTTTCCCTTTTTATATAAGTGATCACATTCCCTCTGTTCTCAGCTGCATAAGAGCTGGGGGGAGGAGAAGCAGCAGCACACTATGTTGTTGCCCAGTGTATGACTGTGCAGTGGGGGCATGTCAGGACAAGTCTGATCATTGGAGGAGAGTACACTGAGCTCCCAGCATAGCTAGAGAACTGACCACAGTGTGTTCTCCTTCTTAGTGTGGTCAGTTTTTAGTAGGAAAGCAGAGGGACTGGCAGGAACACCAGAGAATTCACACAAAGGAAGCAATACAAAAAAAATAAAAAACAGGATATTTTCTCATACAAGTACATGTTACAGCAGGCACATAAAAGGAATGTGAAGTATTAGGGAAACAAAGCTTTAATATCACTTAGGTTACTTTCACACTGAGGCGCTTTTGCCTCTCCTGTCTCTCCAGTGTGAAAGCCCGAGGGCTTTCACACTGGAGCGGTGTGCTTTCAGGATGGTAAAAAAAAGTCCTGCAAGCTGCATCTTTGCAGCGCTGTAGAAGCGGTGTATACACCTCTCCTAAAGCAAGGGGGCAGGGCTGCCAAACCACCGGAAAAGCACTGCTTTGCCGGCAGTTTTAACCCTTTATCGGCCGCTAGCAGCTGAATAGTCCCGCCAAAATGACAGTAAAGCGTTGCTAAAAATAGCTTTAGTTAGAAGCTGATTGGCTACTATGCACAGCTGCACCATATTTTTCACTCTCCAGTTAGTAAATGAACTCCTATGTGTTTGTGTTGCTAAGAGGAGAAATCTGTTGAAGAATCTGTTGAGAAATCTGCAATTCTACTGATATCAAAGGATCCAAAAAGGCACCATGCTGCATGTAAATAAAGTCCCTGCATCTTTCCAAAAACCCATTGCAGGAAACTGCACAGATTTGAATGAGACCCATAAGAAAGAAGGATAAATGGATTGTAGTGCATTACTGCAAATAAAAAAAAAACGCATAGATGTGAACCTAGCTTACATGTCACTTTAAGAAAGAAGAAAAACCATAAAGAGTAACTACGGATGCTCTCCTGTACATTTATAATTACAAACAGTACATAGAAATGGGTTTTAAAACACAAGTACACAGTGGTGGAGACTAGAGCTACTAAAACTGGAGTGTGAAAAATCTGCTGCAGCTGTGCATAGAAACCAATCATCTTCCAGTTTATAGTGTCAAAGCTTAATTGAAGAAGCTGACGTTGGAAACTGATTGGTTGCCACGCAGAGCTGCATCAGATTCTGAGTACTCCAATTTTAGTAAATTAAATCTCCCCCAATGATCCAATTATTTCTATCAAGCTAAGACTGTTTACATGGAGATCTAAAGAAAAAAAAAAGCTAAAAAACAAACAAATAAAGAAATAGCTTCCCTTTAAAGATCAAAGAGTTAAAATGCAGAAAGCTGAACGAATAATCAACCACATTAACTTCCTGTTATCAGAGTCTCAGCAGTTAAAGAGAAATGCGGTATAATGACATTTGAGCTGAAGGGATTGTTCAGATAAAGAGCTAAAAAAATAAAAAAAACATAAAAAAACTAAAAACTAAAAAACAAACAAATCAAATATTAATTAGTTTCCCTTTAAACATAAAAGAGTTAAAAAGCAGAAAGATGATAGAATAATCAACTACATTATCTTCCTGTTATCAGTCTCAGCAGGTAAAGAGAAAGACTGTATAATGACATTTGAGTTGTAGAGATTGTTCAGATGTAGAGCTAACAATAAAAAAAACAAACAAACAAAAAAACAAACAAATGAATTATTAAGTAGTTTCCCTTTAAACATAAAAGAGTTAAAAAGCAGAAAGCTGATAGAATAATCAACTACATTAGCATGCTGTTATCAGTCTCAGCAGGTAAAGAGAAAGACTGTATAATGACATTTGAGTTTGGGGGATTGTTGTGCTCTTTGGATGAATGTCCCCCTTTGTTGAGCGGTAAGGTGATTGCGTCTACATATCTTTATTTGTCAGCAGTGGGCTCCATTCGGTTTCGCTGTGCTCCTCTTATTATGCGAACACAATAGATCTACAACGGCTAAATGTGAGAAGAGCGGAATGTCAGCTTGTCACATAATAACAGGGCACAGTCTGCACTGGCACAGCTGGCTTTGGAGGAGGTTTTGCTCCTCATGTCCCTTTTTTTTTCCTCCCATGGATGTCACGTTATGATCCTCCTCCTAGGGAGGCTGGGCTAATCTGCATGCTCTCAGATAAAAGGCAGGATGCCAGATTCTGGAACCAGTTTCAAAAAGCATGCACAAAGGACTAGCAGACTTCCATTGTTCTCTCTTGGAACAATAAGCCGTCCGCTCGGCAAGGAACCCTATTGAACTACTCTCGCCGCTTACTAACTGGGCAAACACGCCGGACAGCATAGGACTCCGTGCAAAACAATGATGTATCTGAATTCCCTCAATCCTGACGCCTTTTTGTGTGATAAAGCCAAGGACCTGCGATCATCGATCAGCACCCTAATTCACAAAGTGGACGTTGGGCACAAACTGGTCCCATCCAACTTTTACAAAAAGAAAGACGGTCACAGGTAAGCCAAGGGGTCGCCCATTCGAAGATCGCTTGCCTATTGTGTTCAAATATCATTCAAACCTAGATTTACTAAAACTGGTGCACACAGAATCTGGTGCAGCTGTGTATTGTAACCAATCAGCTTCCAGGTTTTATTGTCAAAGCTTCATTGAACAAGCTGAAGTTATAAGCTGATTGGTTAATATGCACAGTTGCACCAGATTATGTGTGCACTCGTTTTAGTAAATCTCCCCGATAGATGCATTGGGAGGTGAGTTAAAAATCAAACATTGAAAAAAAAATTTTTATTTTTTTTTGCCGCCAAAAATTGCTAAATCCCTTAAGAATTATTTACAGGTTATTAAATTATGCACTGACGTACTGCTATTGCAACATTTTATCTCACCTGTTGGGTTGTGATTGCAAGTTTGTCTCTGACGTGAGTGAATTGTGTCGGTGACACGTACAGTACGCCGTGGTGCAATGTCCTTTCTATTTATAGACAGGCTGGTTTAATAAGCCAATGCATTACTTGTATTTGAGTAAGTGACTAATGACTATATTGGATGCTATGGGTCAGAGAGGTTTGCATTATTAAACAAGACAACATCTGTTGCTATGGAACATAAAGAAAGTATAAAATAAAATGTATAAAAATCTTATTATTTTTATCTCTCTCCAGAAGCTGCATGAAGGAGGTCATGAAGTGGAAAGAATCATTCAATCAACTCCTGAGCAGCAAAGGTGAGCAGGGGTTTGGTGAATCCTTAATTTGGTATGAAAGGTGTGCATATGGAGATACAACACAGAGAATGCTATAGGGGGGATAATGCAAGGGGCTATAGGGGGGATAATGCAAGGGGCTATAGGGGGGATAATGCAAGGGGCTACATATGTACTAACCAAAATCACGCAAGAACTGAAAAGTACTAAAACATAGGTAGGATTTTTAACCAGGCAGTAATGATTTGCTGTGACTCAGACAACAATTACTTTTTACAAGTTCGAAAACAGTTAAAATAACTATTTTTAGAGGGTTACTATCATGGTTCCCCGCACACTCTTTGTTCAATTTAATATTCCAAAAGCCATAAAGTCTATTTGTATATCAGAACATTTTTATTATATTTTCTATTAATGTCTTTAAAAAGTCTTGATCTTATTCATGCATTTAAGTATAAACCAACCACAGTGTTCTAGTCACATTTAGTTTAATGTATTTATATTGTATTTGTCTACTAAAAACTTTGGGCAGAATTTACTAAGACTGGAGCATACAGGGTCTGGGGCAGCTTTGCATAGTAACCAATCAGCTTCTAGCTTCAGCTTGTTCAGTTGAGCTTTGAAAATAAAAGCTTGAAGCTGTTTGTTTGTCATGCACAGCTGCCTCGAAATTCCATCTGCTGCAGTTTTGGTAAAGCCTTAATAAGTCGTATATACAGTATGTTGTTCAGACCGTTACAATGCAATATATATATATATATATATATATATATATATATATATATATATATATATATATATATATATATATAGGCATACCCCACTTTTAAGTACGCAATGGGGTTTATTTACTAAAGCTGGAAAGTGCAAAATCAGGCTCGCTTTTACATAAAAACCAATGAGCTTCTAACCCCAGGTTGTTCAGTTAAGCTTTGGTAATAAAACCTGGATGCTCATTGGTTTCTATGCAGAAGTGAGCCTGATTTTCCACTTTCCAGCTTTAGTAAATAAACCCCATTGTGTACTTAAAAGTGGAGTATGCCTGTATCAAAGTCTTGAGGGTGAGGTGCACTATGGTAATTAGCATCAATGCAAAGCAATCAGGCCTTCTGTGTTCTCATCTATGGTTCTCTGGTGACCATTGTCACTGGGACTAAAAGTGGGGGAATAGAGGGGGGAAATTTGCCATTTGGGACACTTACTCCTGTGAATTATGTCTGGACATGTTTCTTCTTTCTGTTGTGTCCACATGAAATAAGAGTGGATTTTGTAACCATCCCAAAATAAATGGGGATTTGGCTTATATATATATATATATATATATATATATATATATATATATATATATATATATATATACATTTTTTTTTCATGCATATAAGTATAAGCCAACCACAATGTTCTGCTTACATTCATTATGGATTTTGAGTATTTATATTTAATTTGCCTGCTGAATACTATATATATATATATATATATATATATATATATATATATATATATATATATATATATATATATATATATATATATATATATATATATATATATCAGATGGCAAATAAAATATAAATAATCACAATACATTAAATGAATATAAGTAGAACACTGTGGTTGGCTTATACTTAAATGCATAATATATATATATATATATGCGCCAAACCTCTTTTATTTTGGGATGGTTAAAAACCATCCCACTTGGTAGATTGGTAGACAACAGAAAGAAGAAACATGTCCAGACATATGCCACTGGAGTAAGCGTCCCAAATGGTACATTTCCTCACTTTTAGCCTCAGTGACAATGGTCACCAGAGGACCCTAATCTTCCTAACAGGGACACAAACAGCAAAAAAAAAAAAACATGACAGAGGTTCTAACCCCTCACCAGTCTATTCAATGTATAAAAAAGAGTTATGGCATAGATACACTTTAAATAGCATGGTGGGCTCTCCATAGGAAGTGAATTGAGTGTGGGAGGTGATTTGTGAAGGGCTCCTTTTAACGTCTGCCTCTCATCCTGTCTACAGATGGACTCTCAGCCTTCCGCACCTTTCTAAAAACAGAGTTCAGCGAGGAGAATCTGGAGTTCTGGGTAGCTTGTGAAGAATACAAGAAGACGCCTTCGGTCAATAAGCTTCCTGCCAAAGCTCAGTGCATATTTCAGGAATTCCTGCAGACTGGAGCCCCACGAGAGGTAAGCAGTGCTTACTATATTTAGCATCCTGATAAGAAGATACATCACACACAGCTGGAATTCCAAGGGTCAGACATCCAAAGTTTTAAATGGGATTAACTCATGTATGCAACTCATTATGCATGCACAGTCTAAACAAAGCCCCGGAGACTTGAGACTGTTCAGAGTTAATTAAAACAACACATGGACTAGGAAAATGTGCTTTTAAAAGAAAATCAAGCCTAAGTGGTTACGTTTCTTCAAATCTATCTCAAATGTATTTAGCATTTTACTTAAAGCGGGAGTCCACCGGGACTCCGCGTTTTTTTTTTTTTTTTTTAAAAGCCAGCAGCTACAAATACTGCAGCTGCTGACTTTTAAATAGTGACACTTACCTGTCCAGCGCGCCCGCGATGTCGGCACCCGAAGCCGATCGCTCGCTCGGCTGCCGGGTCCCGCCGCCATCTTGGGTATGGGAATCAGGAAATGGAGCCTTTCGGCTTCATTTCCCGGTTCCCTACTGCGCATGCGCGAGCCGCGCGGCGCAATCCGGACGGTCCCCGCTGCCTCTGGGAGCTGTGTGTTTCCCAGCAGGCAGCGGGGCACTTGCTGAAGGGGGCGGGCGCTTGCGGAACGGGGGCGTAACCTACGCTCGTTCCGCAGAGAGCTAGCCCGGAAGTGGGTGCAGTTACCTGGATTATCCAGGTAACTGCACCCCCCTCCCCCCTGAAAGGTGCCGATTGTGGCGCCGGAGGGGGGGGGGATTCCGATGAGCGGAGGTCCATTTTAGGGTGGACCTCCGCTTTAACTGAAGGAGCCATTTTCTAATTTTTGATTGATAAGCTCTTTCCAAATACCTTTGTATAAATATAAACCCTAAAACCTACAACAAAGGGGAACTTCAGAGGTCCCAAAAAAAGACAGGGAACAACCAACTAGAAAACATGTTTTTAAAAAAAAAAAAAATTATAAATTCTGTAATCTGTTTAGGCTGATGTCCGTTAAAAAAGATAGTTGTTACATTTGTAACAAAATTAACAATTACTTAGATCAGGCTTTCTCAACCTTTTTAACTCTAGAGGAACCTCTATATAATTTTCAAGTCTTGAGGAACCCTTACTAAAACCAATTCCTCAGGGGTCAATAGAACAATGCCCCTTATACTGGTGGCCAATAGGAAGAATGTTCCCCTTAAAATGGGGCTAAAGCAAACATGTTTATTTAAATAATTCAAATAATTCACATGTTTACTATACACTTCTGACTGCTATTTGTGTTTAGATGGTAAGCTAATTGTCAACATTGTTGTTTTTTTTTTGTCTTCACAGGTCAATATTGACCATCAAACCAGAGAACACACACGCCAGAAAATTTCAGCTGCCTGCCGTAATTGCTTTGACGCTGCCCAAGAACAGACCCGTACTCTGATGGAAAAAGACTCTTACCCACGCTTCTTAAAATCCCCCATCTACCAACAACTGCTGACCCAATCCTCTATTAAGAAACTAAAGTTCTCTTTCACATGAATGAAGACCAAGTGTTTTGTGTAAGCTACGACATTGAGACCAGAACTCAGTTCCAGCAATCTAGAACCAGGTTCAGGACATCACCCCACCACCATGTGTGTGCTGGAGTCTGGGCGCTAATTGAGAAGACTTTCAAGCAGGGCCCTTCCGTGTAGAAGGGCCAAAGACAGTAGAACAGGGAAGACAGTGTATAGAATGGATTAGTGAGTTCTAGTCCAACAAAATTTCCTTGACACCAGTTTATGGTGCCATGAAACGACTGTGCTTGCCTAGACAAACTCCTCTAACCTTTTATGTTAATAGGGGAACGTTAACAGGATTGAGATAGCATGAGAAAATCTCTGTAACAAACTAGAACTCACATTGGTGTGATTCCTAGTTGATGTGCTAATGTTTGTGCAATGTGTCTGTGCTGCTAAGTGTTACTTCCTCCCACTGTAGTTTTTTCCTTTGGCTGGGGGGGGGGAATCCGTTATCCTTACTGTTGCTATGCAGATCATTTATCAAGTGTCTGGAAATTAGTTTTCACCTGGGACACAATGGATGCCAAGTGTTTCAGCAGTATCCATTCATAATGATATCTAAGAACAATGGGGGGAAGTAGAGCACAATGTTTAAAAAATGTGACACATTCCTGGCCAGTCTTTTTCCTTTGGCAAACAGGAATTGCAGAGACTTGTCGACAGTATTCTGGATGTGGGAAATGACCCCGCAGAAAGCTAGGTGATAAATGTATAGAAAGATCCTGGTGTTTTTCATATAACACCTGCAGCATATATAAGTGCACATATGTATATTAAAAAAAAAACACATTTTATGTAAAACATTTATATATATATATATATATATATATATATATATATATATATATATATATATATTCACATTTTATGTTCAATTTATTTAAAATGTTGCTGGACAGCTTTTGTAAACTTATTATGTGGTGATAGAAAACGAACACCTTGTATTTCTGGAAAATACATTCATGTTGGTATGTTGATATGTTAATTTATATGAATTATTTAAATAATAAAAGTGAACAAAAACAAAGCAAAATACATTTTATTATTATATTCTATTATTATTTTTTAATCATTATGAGTTGAACTAACATACAAATTGTGCAAGGACAAAACCATATTAATCATAAGTCACTTGCAGCTTAGAGCCACAGTTAAGAGGGGTCATGCCAATCATCAAAATCAACTCATTATGGTTATTTTTTTTTATTTAAGGTATATTTGAACCTATGAAAAAAAAACATGATATATTGCAGCTTACCATTTCTTGGATGCGGTGGCTGTGTTCGTTTTTCTGTTGCAGGGTTTTTTCTTTTTTTTCAATCTGGTGTTTTTGCCAAGAACACATGTCCTATACTAGGGTGACAATACTCATTCAAGCCTAGTACACATGGGCTGAATGTTGGACGGTATCAGCTGGTTTAATAGAAACTGGCCAACATTCGGCCTGTGTGTATAGCAGTCGGTCATGACCAAAAAAAGTCTGCTGACCGACTCCCAATCCACGCTCTCGGCTGAGAGTGTTGACCAGAGTGTTCTAGGAGGGGGTGTCCCCGTCAGAACACAACAGCACAGCAGGGGAGATCGTTGTACTAACATCGGATTTCTAGTACAGCGACTCCAACCCGAGCTGTCAGGTTTTTTTTTCCTTTAAACCCGCTGGGTTGAAAAAATAAAAATAAAAAAAAATTGTGTGTACGAGGCTTTACTCTACTGTATATTTGAAGGAACAGCATTGTCACCCTGGGACATTAAGTGTACTAGGACTACAGAACAGCTATATCTCCATATCATAGAGCGGGTGTTTTGTAGTTCACAGATATGAACTGGGCAGGGCTGAAAACAGTACTTGGGATTTCAGTGCAACACAGGAAGATTGCACATGATGTTAGCAGCACTCTGGATTTCTGACAACACATATGAAAAATGTGCAAGTGTTAGAGAAATGTACAGACCTTTTTTTTTGCCCAGAAATACACTTTAACCCCTTTGTGCCTAAGGGTAAAGCAAATCTTAATGCCTAAGCCCAATTCTGCAACTTTGACACGTGTTAGTAAAACTATACATATCATCACAAACATTTTGTAAATACAGTTATATTATACCGGGGTTTTTTCTTCAGGACAAATTGGGCTTTCATTTGGTGGTAAATGGTCATGGATATCTCCTGATTTTTATTTATTTTTTATTATCAAAGGAAAACTGGCTCAAAATATATATTTTTTTAAGTTTAGCTGTATATTTCTTGCAACTACCAAACCTACCACCAAAGAACAAGCCAAAATAAATTCTCCTGCTCCTGGTAATCGCAGCTCTACCACATATGTGTATGTCATTTGTTGTTTGTATGCGTAGTACAGCCCAGAAACAATAGTGCGCATTTTGCTTTTTTTTTATCCTACCTAAAACACACTGACACTAACTGACACTAATTGAAAAAAAATAAAAAATCCTGTCCAAAAAATACTGACTTTTGATCCAAACACTAACTCTGGCACTGACCTAGATCGAACCTGGATATATGTGTTTTTTTTTTATTATTATTTTGTTTTCTATCTCTGCAAGGACAGAGAAAGATACAATCTATCTCTCTTGTCCATTCACAGAGACAGAAAACACGGGGGGCGGGCTTCACAGTAATGCCGCGTACACACGAGCGGATTTTTCACCTGAAAAATCTTGGATGGTTTTTCCAACGAAATTCCGTTCAAGCTTGGCTTGCATACACATGGTCACACAAAAGTTTGCTTAACTTCTGACCGTCAAGAACGTGGTGATGTACAACACTACAACGAGCCGATAAAATTAAGTTTAGTGCTTCAGAGCATGCGTCGACTTGTTTCCAAGCATGCGTAGGAATTTTGCACGTCGGAATTGCTACAAACGATCAGAATTTCCGATCAGAACTTTTTCCGACCGAAAAATTGAGAACCTGCTCTTAATCTATTGCTGGCGGGAATTCGGCTAGCAAAAGTCCAATGGAGCATACACACGGTCGCATTTTCCAACCAAAAGCTCTCATCGGTCTTTTGCCGGCCGAATTTCCGATCATGTGTACGCAGCATTACTGATCACTGTGATAGCCAATCAGAGGTTTTTACAGTGAGACCACAGTCTCTGCTAGGAGATATGCAAATATGCGGCCCCAAGGAAAAAAGCCCAGTCCAGTGGGGCCACATACTTGTGTTACGTCAGCGCCAAGGGGTTAATGGTCACCATAAGACATTTATGGATAAGTCCAGAAAGAAATGGGATAGGAGGTGCACAGTAGGGATGGGCCGAACACCCCCCCTGTTCGATTCGCACTAGAACATACCGAACAGGCATAAAAATTGTCAGAACACACGAACATTGTTAAAGTCTATGGGACACGAATATATTGCTTATATGCAAGTTACTATCATAAAAAGCGTTTGGGGACATGTATCAATGCAAAATTTTTTAAAAAAAACGTAAGTTTTTTCGGGAGCAGTGATTTTAATAATGCTTAAAGTAAAACAATACAAGTGAAATATTCCTTTAAATTCCATACCTGGGGGGCATGCCTGTAAAGTGGCACATTTTTTTCAATTTAAAAGTACCGTATATACTCGAGTATAGGCCGACCCGAATATAAGCCGAGGCCCCCAATTTACCCCCAAAAAAACTGGCAAACTTATTGACTCGTGTATAAGCCGAGGGTGAGACATGCCTGTCCATCCCTGTGTGTGTGTCCGTCCATCCCTGTGTGTCCGTCCATCCCTGTGTGTCCGTCCATCCCTGTGTGTCCGTCCATCCCTGTGTGTCCGTCCATCCATCCCTGTGTGTGTGTGTGTCCATCCATCCATCCATCCCTGTGTGTGTGTGTCTCCATCCATCCATCCATCCATCCCTGTGTGCGTGTGTCTCCATCCATCCATCCATCCATCCCTGTGTGTGTGTGTGTCTCCATCCATCCATCCATCCATCCCTGTGTGTGTCTCCATCCGTGTGTGTGTGTGTGTGTGTGTGTGTGTGTGTGTGTGTGTGTGTGTGTGTGTGTGTGTCCAGCCTACCTTTGTCCCGAGCCTCCGTCCCGTGCCTTGCCTCCTTGCCTCCGTCCCGTGCCGTGACTTGCCTCCTTGCATCCGTCCCGTGTCGTGCCGTGCCTTGCCGCCGCCGTCCCGTCCCGTCCCGTGCCGTGCCTTCCCTTGCCTCCGTCCCGTGCCCTCTTCGTCGGCGGCCATTGTAAAGTTCAAAAGCTGCGCCGCCGCCTTCGCCTGTGATAGGCGGAACACTGAATTTCCCAGCAGCCTGTGTTCCGCCTATCACAGACGTCGTATCATCCTCGTCCGTAGTACGAGGATGATACGATGTCCGTGATAGGCGGAACACAGGCTGCTGGGAAATTCAGTGTTCCGCCTATCACAGGCGAAGGCGGAGCCGGAGGCGCGGCTTTTGAATAGAATGGCCGCTGTCTGTCTGCTCGACACGCTGATCGAGCGGGCAGACAGCGATGACTCGAGTATAAGCCGAGGGGGGCACTTTCAGCCTCAAAAAAGAGGCTGAAAATCTCGGCTTATACTCGAGTATATACGGTACTCACGACAATAATGAATTGTCGGTCCCGGCAATACGGATAAAAGAAGTCATTGAAAAAAACACCATGGGATACCCCCAGTCCATTACCAGGCCCTTTGGGTCTGGTATGAATATTAAGGGGAACGGTAAACCAAAATAAAAAAAAAAATGGCTTGGGAGTCCCCCCAAAAATCCATACCAGACCCTTATCCGAACACACAACCTGACAGGCTGCAGGAAAAGAGGGGGAGACGAGAGAGTGCAAGGGGACACCCGGTTACGTAAACGGGTGAACCCACCCCCCTCTGACACCTCGGGAAAGCCATGGGGAAGTGCGCGTGCGTCAGAGGGGACGGGGTCACCAGGGAACGTCAACGCGTTACCAAGAGTATAAGTTATATAAGAAGTGTCAAAATGAAGATGCGTCATACAGTGGCGCCTCCCATGGAGACGAGTCAGTCACGGCTTTATTTTTTTATTTTTCGGTCCGTCAGCGGAGCGCTGGAAGATGAATGGACTTCGTGGGACATTTTTATTTTTCTATTTTTTAATAAAGGATTTGTCCCAAGCTGTGTCTTGTCTTTTGTACCATTTTGACACTTTTTTTGTGAAATGGTAGGGGTACATTTGTACCCCGTTTCCATTTCACACAGAGGGGAGGCCGGGATCTGGAGGGCCCCTTGCCCGCAGACACCCCCAACCACTGGGCAAGGGTTGTGAGGATGAGGCCCTTGTCCCCATCAACATGGGAACAGGGTGCTTTGGGCTACCCCAAAGCACCCTACCCAAGTTGAGGGCATGTGGCTTGGTACGGTTCAGGAAGGGGGGCACTCTCTTGTCCCCCCCTCTTTTCCTGCAGCCTTCCAGGTTGCGTGCTCGGATAAGGGTCTGGTATGGATTTTTGGGGGGACCCCCATGCCATTTTTTTTTTACATTTTGGCGTGGGGTTCCCCTTCAAATCCTCAGGTCTGGTATGGATTTTGAGGGGGACCCCCCACACCATTTTTGTTTTTTGATTTTGGTGTGGAGTTCCCCTTAACCACTTCAGCCCCGGACCAATAAACAGCCTAAGGACCAGAGCTCTTTTTACAATTTCGCACTGCACTGCTTTAACTGGTAATTGCGCGGTCATGCAATGTTGTACCCAAACGAAATTTGCGTCCTTTTCTTCCCACAAATAGAGCTTTCTTTTGATGGTATTTGATTGCCTCTGCGATTTTTATTTTTTGCGATATAAATGGAAAAAGACCGAAAATTTTGAGAAAAAATGATATTTTCTACTTTTTGTTATAAGAAAAATCGAATAAACTCAATTTTAGTCAAACATTTAGAGCAAAATTTATTCAGCCACATGTCTTTAGTAAAAAAAATGTCAATAAGCGTATATTTATTGGTTTGCGCAAAAGTTATAGCGTCTACAAACTAGAGTACATTTTCTGGAATTTACACAGCTTTTAATTTATGACTGCCTATCTCATTTCTTGAGGTGCTAAAATGGCAGGGCAGTACAAACCCCCCCCAAATGACCCCATTTTGGAAAGTAGACACCCCAAGGAAGTTGTGGAGAGGCATGTTGAGCCCATTGAATATTTTTTTTTTGTCCCAAGTGATTGAATAATGACACAAAAAAAAAAAAAGTTTACAAAAAGTTGTCACTAAATGATATATTGCTCACACATGCCATAGTTATATGTGGAATTGCACCCCAAAATATATTCTGCTGCTTCTCCTGAGTACGGGGATACCACATATGTGGGACTTTTTGGGAGTCTAGCCGCGTACGGTACCCCGAAAACCAATCACTGCCTTCAGGTTTTCTAAGGGTGCAAATTTTTGATTTCACTCCTCACTACCTATAACAGTTTCGAAGGCCATAAAATGCCAAAATAACACAAAACCCCCCCAAATGACCCCATTTTGGAAAGTAGACACCCCAAGGAAGTTGTGGAGAGGCATGTTGAGCCCATTGAATATTTTTTTTTTGTCCCAAGTGATTGAATAATGACACAAAAAAAAAAAAGTTTACAAAAAGTTGTCACTAAATGATATATTGCTCACACATGCCATAGTAATATGTGGAATTGCACCCCAAAATATATTCTGCTGCTTCTCCTGAGTACGAGGATACCACATATGTGGGACTTTTTGGGAGTCTAGCTGCGTACGGCATCCCGAAAACCAATCACTGCCTTCAGGGTTTCTAAGGGTGCAAATTTTTGATTTCACTCCTCACTACCTATCACAGTTTCGAAGGCCATAAAATGCCAAAATAACACAAAACCCCCCAAATGACCCCATTTTGGAAAGTAGACACTCCAAGCTATTTACTGAGAGGCATGTTGAGTCCATGAAATATTTTATATTTTGCCACAAGTTGCAGAAATTTTACAATTGTTTTTTTTTTTTGCACAAAGTTGTCACTAAATGATATATTGCTCACACATGCTATGGGCATAAGTCAAATTACACCCCAAAATAAATTCTGCTGCTTCTCCCGAGTACGGGGATACCACATGTGGGGGACTTTTTGGGAGCCTAGCCACGTACTGGACCCCGAAAACCAAGCACTGCTATCCGAATTTAAATATAAAATGCTACCAAAAAAACTGTTAACGATCGCAGGGATCAGGCTTGACTCTGCGATCGCTGCAGTTATGTGTTTAGTGTTTTGTAAGTGACAGTGATCGATCGATACTGCACTTGGGTGGGCTGGGCAGAGGGGCAAAACGCAGGTGCCAGCAGGTATCTGGGCTGATCCCGCTAACAATGCGTTTTTTTGGAACCCTAAACTGCTGGGGATGCTAGTATAGATCTGAACAGATCAGATATTGATCTGTTCAGATTCTATACCACTACGGGAGGTTTATGCTTTGCGTGTGGGTGTTAGCGGTACTGGCACTAACCTAGCGCTGCCTGGGGCGACGCAGACCCTGACCCTAAAACCTAATTGATATCACCCGCCGGGTGATCAGGGGGGTTAAACCTTTATTGGGTAATAAATGGTGGGTGCCCTAATGCTATAAAAAGCAAACTAACCAGAGTCACCCGTAACACTTATACGGTGATCACTGGTGAAAGGGTTAACTAGGGGCAATCAGGGGGTTCAAATTTTTATTAGGTAGTATATGGGGGTCCCTGGCGCTATATAAAAACCTGACGGGGAACCGAAATAACTAACTGGCTAACCAGCGTCACCAGTGACACTTATACTGTGATCGCTGGTGAAAGGGTTAACTAGGGGCAATCAGGGGGTTAAAACCATTATTGGGTAGTATATGGGGGTACCTAACGCTATAAAAACCTGGCGGTGAACCTAAAAAAATAACTAGCTAGCTAACGACACTATAGACACTAATGCAGCGTTCAGAAAAACGATCGCTTAGTGACACTGGCAAAAGGGGGTGAAAGGGTTAACTAGGGGCAATCAGGGGGTTAAAACCATTATTGGGTAGTATATCGGGGTATCTAGCGCTATAAAAACCTGGCGGTGAACCTAAAAAAATAACTAGCTACCTAGCGGCAGTAGTGACACTAATGCAGCGATCAGAAAAACGATCGCTTAGTGACACTGGCAAAGGGGGTGAAAGGGTTAACTAGGGGCAATCAGGGGGTTAAAACCATTATTGGGTAGTATATTGGAGTACCTAGCGCTATAAAAACCTGGCGGTGAACCTAAAAACAAAACTAGCTACCTAGCGACACTAGCGACACTAATGCAGCGATCAGAAAAATTATCGCTTAGTGACACTGGCAAAAGGGGGTGAAAGGGTTAACTAGGGGCAATCAGGGGGTTAAACCCATTATTGGGTAGTATATCGGGGTACCTAGCACTATAAAAACCTGGCGGTGAACCTAAAAAAATAACTAGCTACCTAGTGGCACTAGTGACACTAATGCAGCGATCAGAAAAACGATCGCTTAGTGACACTGGCAAAAGGGGGTGAAAGGGTTAACTAGGGGCAATCAGGGGGTTAAAACCATTATTGGGTAGTATATCGGGGTATCTAGCGCTATAAAAACCTGGCGGTGAACCTAAAAAAATAACTAGCTACCTAGCGGCAGTAGTGACACTAATGCAGCGATCAGAAAAACGATCGCTTAGTGACACTGGCAAAAGGGGGTGAAAGGGTTAACTAGGGGCAATCAGCGGGTTAAAACCATTATTGGGTAGTATATTGGAGTACCTAGCGCTATAAAAACCTGGCGGTGAACCTAAAAACAAAACTAGCTACCTAGCGACACTAGCGACACTAATGCAGCGATCAGAAAAATTATCGCTTAGTGACACTGGCAAAAGGGGGTGAAAGGGTTAACTAGGGGCAATCAGGGGGTTAAACCCATTATTGGGTAGTATATCGGGGTACCTAGCGCTATAAAAACCTGGCGGTGAACCTAAAAAAATAACTAGCTACCTAGTGGCACTAGTGACACTAATGCAGCGATCAGAAAAACGATCGCTTAGTGACACTGGCAAAAGGGGGTGAAAGGGTTAACTAGGGGCAATCAGGGGGTTAAAACCATTATTGGGTAGTATTTTGGGGTACCAAGCGCTATAAAAACCTGGCGGTGAACCTAAAAAAAAAACTAGCTACCTAGCGACACTAGCGACACTAATGCAGCGATCAGAAAAATGATCGCTTAGTGACACTGGCAAAAGGGGGTGAAAGGGTTAACTAGGGGCAATCAGGGGGTTAAAACCATTATTGGGTAGTATATCGGGGTACCTAGCGCTATAAAAACCTGGCGGTGAACCTAAAAAAATAACTAGCTACCTAGCGACACTAGCCATACTAATGCAGCGATCAGAAAAATGATCGCTTAGTGACACTGGCAAAAGGGGGTGAAAGGGTTAACTAGGGGCAATCAGGGGGTTAAAACCATTATTGGGTAGTATATCGGGGTACCTAGCACTATAAAAACCTGGCGGTGAACCTAAAAAAATAACTAGCCACACTAGCGACACTAATGCAGCGATCAGAAAAATGATCGCTTAGTGACACTGGCAAAAGGGGGTGAAAGGGTTAACTCTAGGGGCAATCAGGGGGTTAAACCTTTATTGGGGGGTGGTAGGGGGCTACCCTGGACCTAACACTAACTGCCCTGACAGTTTTTACTGTTACAACTGACACTCAATGCAGTGATCAGTAAATAAATGATCACTGCAATCATTGACACTGTGACTGGGGGGGAGGGGGTTTGTGTGCCTGTGTGTGCCTACATGTCAGTGTAGTGTTGGTGCACACTTACTTTGTCTTCTCCTCATAGTCCGGTCAATAAGACCGCCCCGAGGAGAATGACATCACTTCCTCCCTGCCTGTGTATACAATACACAGTGGGAGGAAGCTTCTCATTCGCCAGGAGCGATCGAGAGGGGGTTGCCAGAAACCAACGGCCATCCCCTCATCTCGGATCGCTCCTGAAGCGAACCGGACCGCCGTATCCAGCGGGAGGGGTCCGATCGGACCCCCCACCCGCTGGAAGGCAGGCACGTACATGTACGTGCTTGTGCCTGCCGGTGCCATTGTAATGACGTACATTGGCAATACGGCGGTCCTTAAGTGGTTAATATCCATACCAGACCTGAAGGAAATTTATTTTTTTTCATTTTGGTTCGGGGTTCCAATTAATATTCATACCAGACCCAAAGGGCCTGGTAATGGACCGGGGGGGATCCCATGCCGTTTTTTTCAATTACTTCTTTTATCTGTATTGCCGGGACTGACAATTCATTATACCTGTACTTTTAAATGACTTTTTTTCCCTTAGAAATATCATTTTGTGCAGGGACTGTTCTAAACACAGGAAAAATGCGCCACTTTACAGGCATACTATAGACACCCCCCAGGAATATTTCACTTTTATTGTTTCACTTTAAGCATTTTTAAAATCGCTGCTCCTGAAAAAATAGCAGTTTTTAAAACTTTTTATTGTTTGGGGCAGGACCCGGGTCTCCAAACACTTTTTATGACAATAACTTGCATAAAGCCTTTTAAATTAGCACTTTTGACTTTTCATGTTAATGTCCCATAGACTTTAACGGTGTTCCAGCGGCTTTGCAGAACATCCGAACAACCAAAGTTCGGGCCGAACTTATGCTCAGGCCGAACCGTTCACCATCCCTAGTGCACAGTCCCTGATGAAGTTACAAGTCTTTCTTATACGCACACAGCATAAAATACCTTCCTTTTTTAGTGCTAATTGGCCTATATAGCTGAGTTATACAACTGTATATAAAATCAACAATATGTTACCTGAAATAGCACATTCTTGTTTTAGTTTTTGCAAACATAATGGGATACTAGGAATAAAGCCTAGACCTCTCTATATTTTCTATTTTTTTTGTGGATATATATATATATATACCTCTTAGCAAGTAATATTATTTTTTATAATAAGTGAACACTGTATTTTGGATTTCCTGTGGTGTATATATTCTTTGTTTTGTAAGGTATGTACATATTACTGATTATAGCACTGTGTGATTTTGACCATATTTTATTGCTTGTGCTTTTTAACCTCCCTGGTTACTGCAGTTCTTTTGTGTACCTTGAAATTATCACTATATGTTTAATATATAGTACATGACTTGGAACAAGTGGAAAGAGTGAGCTGTTCACAAAAGCCTGCAATCTGTTCCCTATAAAGGTCTGGTTACACACCCCCTACCTCGCTCCCCGGTTTTAAGGTCTGGTACTGGAAGATAAAGCATATCGCAAGCATTTTTCTGTGTCATATGTACACAGTACAGGTAGCAAAAAAATTTACACATATATTCTTGTACCTGCTAATGATCAATAACCTGCTGAACTATTCCACCGAAAGACAGCTCCCAAAAAATTGGATTTTTGTACTCACCATAAAATCATTCATGGAATGACATAGCTGAAATTCTTCTCATGGATGGGTTTGATGCCACCACCTTCAGGAGTAGGGGGCTAAAATCATGCCTAGGGGGCAGCCATCTGGTGGTGGCCAAACCCCCCCATCTGTAACACAGGATTAGTAGGTGCTATGTCCTTCAATGAACTCACAGTAAAGGATTTTACAGTGAGTACAAAAATCCAATTTCCTCTATTGTTTATTAAAGGACACAGCTGAACTTCTCATGAATGGGACATCCCAAAGTGGTGCCAGAAAGACATTAGAAGTGGTGGGCCAACAATAAAACAACTGAAAAAAGAACTGACCTCAGGCAAAACTCAAACTGCCAGCTGCAAGACTTTCCAGCCAAAGCTGGCCTCCATAAACAGCTATAACAACCAGATTAAAATTTGAATTAAATAGGGCAGTTTTTCGGATTCCCCTAATGGGAAAGCTCCTGGTTTAGATGGTTTATCATCAGAAATGTATAAAAATTATGGAGATATTTTGTTGCCAGAACTGTTGAAAGTGTTGACTCATGCACATGCATCATTTAAGCTTCCGAAATCTATGAATGATGCCTTTATTATCCACTTCGGCCCGGAAGAATTTACCCCTTCCTGACCAGAGCACTTTTTACGATACGGCACTGCATCACTGACAATTGCGCGGCCGTGCGACGTTACACCCAAACAAAATTGACAGGACTTTGCCTTAGTTTTCCCCTTTAGTCTCTTTTCACCAACTTTTTGAAATTCACCAAAAAAATAAATAATCACATATGATTAATATTATTTATGTTTGTTTCGTAGTGTGATTTCAGCATATTTAGCCTTTTTTGCGCTATTAATTTAGCAAACTGTATTTTTCAAGGTGTTTCACGTATATATTCATTTCAACGGTTCACATTTTTTATAATATGTCTTTTAAAATTTGAGAATTTATCATTTGACTTCAATTGTTTTATTTCATTGTATGTTTAGCGCTGCACTCATTTTTTATTTTCACTATTTTGGGGTTTTGTATTCTAAACTTTAGGTGCTGGCTGCTCCATTTATCTGCTTTTATCGGACGTTCATATCCTTTTTTTTTTAGCGCAGCGTTTGGCCTTCTGGCTGTTTTGCAATTGGTATTTGATCACCTCTGCAGTTTTTACTTTTTGCGCTATAAACAAAAAAAAGAGCGCCAATTTTGAAAAAAAAAGCAATATTTTTTACTTTTTTCTATAATAAATATCTCCAAAAAATATCTTGCTCAGTTTAGGCCGATATGTATTCTTTTAAATTTTTTGGTAAAAAAATCACAATAAGTGTATATTTATTGGTTAGCGCAAATGTTATAGTGTCTACAAAATAGAGGCTAGATTTACGGCATTTTCATTATTAATATTTTTTTTATTAGTAATGGCGGCGATCTGCGGTTTTTATTATGACTGTGACATATCAGATACTTTTGACACTATTTTGGGACCATTGTCATTGATACAGCGATTCGTACTATAAAAATGCACTGATTACTATGTAAATGACACTGGCAGGGAAGGGGTTAAACACTAGAGGGCGATCAAGGGGTTAAGTGTATCCTAGGGAGTGATTCTAACTGTGGGGGGGGGGTGGGGGAGATTGCCTCACTAGAACTTGACAGAGATCACTGCTCCCGATGACAGGGAGCAGTAGATCTGTCATGTTGCTAGGTAGAACAGGGAAATGCCTTGTTTGCATTTTTTGTCGCTCCGTGACACGATCGCGGGACACCGGCGGACATCGAGTCCGTGGGAGCTGTGGGCATGGTCACAGAGTACGGGATGGATGCGTGCACCCACAATGCAGCGTCTTAAAGGGGACATACATGTACGCTCATTTGCACAGCCATGTCATTGTACCAACGTACATCGTCGTGCACTGGTCGGCAAGTGTTTAATGTACTACCCAAGCCAGATAAGGATCAGTCTGGGTTGGGTAGAGGATTTGTAAAATGGATTAGATTAATGTATTCAGCTCCACAAGCATGTATACAGATAAATGGCTCATTATCAGAATATTTCTCTCTGTCCAGAGGTACTAGGCAGGGGTGCCCACTATTACCGTTGCTATTCGCATTGACTATAGAACCACTGGCAATAGCAATTAGACAAACAACCGCTGTCAGGGGATTTGAGAGAGGAGGAAGAGCGTTCCAAATTTCCTTGTACACAAATTATGCTTTACTATTCTTGGGAGATACAGATCAATCCCTGCCATCTGCGATAAAACTGATTAAGACCTTTGGCAGTTTCTCTGGGGGTTTGTTATGAATTGGGAAAAATCTGTGCTATTGCCAGTTGATGATTTAACACCAGCTTTAGCCCAGATAGATCATAAAAAACATGTTGTTACAGCCTTTAAATACCTGGAAATATGGGTTTCCTCTAACAAAAGGAAATATATACATTATAGCATGGTCCCTATATTAGATACATTTAAGGTGAAGAGTAGAGTATGGACTAAATTAACTTTATTGGTGGTAGGGCGTGTAAATATATTTAAAATGTTTTGGGTCCCACAGTTACTTTATGTTCTACATAACTCAATGATCTGGATACCACGTAAATGGTTTAAAAAAATAGATTCCCTGTTTCGAACCCTGCTATACAAAGAGCAAAATGCTAGAATTAAGCTAACTACACTACTAATCCCTAAAGATAAGGGGGGTTTAGCCGTTCCAAATGCTAAAATCGACTGGACAGATCGTATCCAATCCAATCGTTACTTCTGAGTAGATCTTGGAAAACTTAACATTAATAAAGCACCCGGACCAGATGGTTTGCACCCGAGGGTACTTAGGGAACTCGATCAAGTAATTGCCAGACCATTGCTCCTAATTTTTACTGACAGTCTACTGACTGGAATGGTACCGGCTGATTGGAAAAAAGCCAATGTAGCACCAATGTTTAAAAAGGGCCCAAAATACATCCCTGGGAATTACAGACCAGTTAGCCTAAAATCAATAGTATGTAAACTCTTGTAGGGGATGATAAGGGACTATATACAAGATTTTAGTAATGAGAATGGGATCATTAGCAGTAATCAGCATGGATTCATGAAGAATCGTTCTTGCCAAACCAATCTACTAACCTTCTATGAGGAGGTGAGTTGCCAGCTAGATAAAGCAAGGCCCGTAGACGTGGTGTATCTGGATTTTGCATTTTACATTTGAGACAGTTTTCCATAAACATTTACTGTACAAAATAAGGTCCATTGGCATGGACGATAGGGTGAGTACATGGATTGAAAACTGGCTACAAGGGCGAGTTCAGGGGGTGGTGATAAATGGGGAGTACACGGAATGGTTAGGGGTGGGTAGTGGGGCCCCCCAGGGTTCTGTGTTGGGACCAATCCTATTTAATTTTTTCAGAAACGACCTGGAGGATGGGGTAAACAGTTCAATCACCGTATTTGCAGACAATTCTAAGCTAAGCAGGGCAATAACTTGGACGTGGAAACCTTGCAAAAAGATCTGAACAAATTAATGGGGTGGGCAACTACATGGCAAATGTAGAAAAATTAAAAGTTATGCATTTGGGTGGCAAAAATATAAATACAATCTATACACTGGGGGGAGAACATCTGAGGGAATCTAGGAAAATCTGGAAAAGGACCTGGGGGTCCTAGTAGATGATAGGCTCGGTAATGGCATGCAATGCCAAGCTGCTGCTAACAAAGCAAACAGAATATTAGCATGCATTAAAAAGGGGATCAACCCCAGAGATAAAACTGCCTCACTTGGAGTATGCTGTCCAGTTCTGGGCACCAGTCCTCAGGAAGGATGTACTGGAAATGGAGCGAGTACAAAGAAGGGCAACAAAGCTAATAAAGGGTCTGGAGGATATTAGTTATGAGGAAAGGTTGCGAGCACTGAACTTATTCTCTCTGGAGAAGAGACGCTTGAAAGGGGATATGATTTCAATATACAAATACCATAATGGTGACCCCACAATAGGGATAAAACTTTTTTTGCAAAAGGGAATTTAACAAGACTCGTGGCCACTCATTAAAATTAGAAGGAAAGAGGTTTAACCTTAAACTACGTAGAGGGTTCTTCACTGTAAGAGCGGCAAGGATGTGGAATTCCCTTCCACAGGTGGTGGTCTCAGTGGGGGGGGGGCATTTATAGTTTCAAGAAAATATTAGATAAGCACCCACCTGAACAACCGAAACATACAGGGATATACAATGTAATACTGACATATAATCACACACATAGGTTGGACTTGATGTACTTGTGTCTTTTCTCAACCTCACCTACTATGTAACTATGTAACTATCTTCACAATTTTATGTGATAGCTCAATTAGAATTAGTTAATTTTTCTTATGCGTCACAGGGTTCTGAGACATATTATGCAATATAGTAATATTTCAGTCTATTTTCCCCTATGGGGTAATAAAAACTATAAGTAAGTGGGCAGACTAAAAGGGTTTTTGAATATGCAGAGAAAAGGGGATAAAATATATTGCACAGCTTTATACAGATAATATATTAAAAACATTTCAAGATTTTCAGAAAAAATACTTAATGCTGTCCCACACATTTTAGGAATATCTACAACTGGGCCATGCACTACAGAGTCAGTTAGATAACAAAGTTAAGATACAAAATATGCCACTTATGGATTTTCTACAGATACAGGTTAAGAGGGGTCTGATTTCTATTCTCTATGGCCATTTGACTGAGCAATCACAGAAGGTAAACAGCTGTTTAGCCAGAAGGGGACGGGAAAAAGACCTTGGAAAAATGATAGCTGAAACATGGCAGTGTATACTGGAAAACGTACAGTCCGTATTCATCTCTCCACAGCAATGCTTAACCCAATTATTTATAATATATAGAGCTTCTAAGACACCTGCTAATTTATACCAATTGGGGAGGCGGGATACATCGGAATGCCCGAGATATTCAACAGCATCTGCTGACCTAATGCATAAGCTTTGGAAATCCCCTAAACTATTCAGGTATTGGCAAAATGTGGTAGAGACCAGGCCTGGGCATTTTGCATTGAGCAGTCCATGACATGTTAACCGGCCCCTTCCCCACTCTCCTCCCTGACAGATCCCCTGAGAGGGGGAGGGGGAACCCACCAGAATTGTGGGGGAGGGGTGAGGTGGGACCAGGAAAGAGCATGGGGGGTTGGAGAGTACAGGGAAGAGCCTTGAGAACATGGGATGGGGCGAGAGCACAGGGGAGAGGCAGAGAACACAGTATGGGGAGAGTATGGGGGGTGGCAGAGAGCATGGGGGGCAGGTGGAGAGTATGGGGGGTGGCGGAGAGTATGGGGGGATGGCAGAGAGCATGGAGGTGGCAGAGAGTATGGGTCCGGTGGAGAGCCCAGGGGAGAGCAGCAGAGAGAAGCAGGATAGGAGGAGCAGTGGGGGCGGCTGCATATAGAAGAATAAGTCTCTCCATCCTCCTCCTGCAGTCTCTGAATGCCTGCTTCTCCTCTACCTCTCGCAGGCATTCTGCTACTGCGGGAGGAAGATGGAGAGAATTATTCTTTCATATGCAGCCTCCCCCACAGCTCCTCCTATGCAGTTTACAGGGGGGCTGAATTCTTTTCCTTTCCGGCACTTCTCGATAGAAGGTGTCTAATCTAGCTCCTCCCCCCGGCGTGGACGGTTGAGCTTAACTAGCAGCCGGGTGGCCGAGGAGAGGCTGGAGGAGTGGCGCAAGCTCAAGCCTTGAGCCCCGCAAGGACTTGCAGCCTGGCGGCCCAGTCGGCCGCGGCCAACCGGGCGAGTGCCCGGTTTGCCCTATGGCAAATCCGGGCCTGGTAAAGACTAATAATTAGACGTAATTAGGCGTATCAAACACAGGTACAGGTAGATCCAAGAATATGCTTATTGAGCCAATTAGAATTATACAATTATACAATCCAGTAAGTAGGATACCCATTAATAGGATGCTATCTATAGCAGGAAAACTGATAGCAATGAAATGGATATCCTCCAAAACTCCGACACATAAGGAATGGCGGACACAGGTAAATTATGCATTGTTAAAGGGATGGTAGGTGTATAAGAACAGGGGTTTAGCAAATACATTTAATGAAATGTGGGAACCATGGCTGATGCTACCAGGGCTGACACCATTTATTTTGGGATCAGATGGAAATATAAAGGTCAATAGACAATTTACTAGCTATAGATTAGTTAAGGAATGATAGCTAAAGTAGGAAGAATTGGTATGGAGGAGTCATGAAGGGGAGGGGTATGCTAGTAACTGATTTTGTTTGGCCCAAGAGATGGAGAAGGTAAAAGTAAAGAGAAAGAGAAATTTATTTAAATCATTATTTTTTTTTTTTGTAATATGCTATTGTTGATGTATTTTGTATTTTTATGTGTGTTTCACGATGTGATTGTGATGGAGAAAAAATGTTAATAAAAAAGAGATTGAAAAAAATAAAATAAATAACAACCATATAAAAGTTGGTAAACATGTGAACGGACCAAGCGGCTGCCTTACGAACCTGAACAATGAAAGCAGAAGATAAAAAGCCCAGGAAGCGTTAAGTACCCTGATAGAATCTGCACACAGCCCTACGAATCCATTTTGAATTGGTGGAAGAGGAGGTGGTTTGACTCTGTATAGAACCAGATTTCTGAATAGATGCTGTAGTCAAGAGATAGCTCTGATCACAAGCAGGCAATGGAAAGCCACTTCTCTCAGGTAAGAACGATGAAGACACAAGGAAGATAAGACTACCACTTTAGGTAGGAACAGGGCTGCTGTTAGAAATCACAGGGCCCCATACAGCCTACCTGACAGGGCCCCCCCCCCCCCCCCCAAAAAAAATATCAAATAAAATTTTTGCTAAAATGCGATGGTAGCAATGCCGTTTTGCAGCCATGGCAGAAATTATATCTTTGCTACTACTGCCTCCTGACATCTGTATTTTTTTTATAATTTTTTTAAATTGCTGAATAGTAATTTTTCTTTGCGAGACTGGCTGCAACTGTGAGCAACTCTTGGCTGCAACTGTGAGCCAAGTGTTTGGCTTGCAGTTGCAAAGTGGCCCCATTGAATTCAATGGGAAGTTTGATAGGTGGTGCTGCCTGTCAAACTCTGCAGCCTGTGTTAAAATGTCGCAGCTGTGTAGTAAAACATTGCAACTACATCATGTGTACAGCCCTGTCTGACGGTATTGTTAGGATTTGGGTGTGCAGCTAGGGTGATGATAAATCCACGGCTCAGCCAACCATGTGAAAGAGTTCTTAGGGCCGGTTCACACTGCAGGCGAGGCGAGGCGACTCCGACTTGCCTCGCCGCGACCTGCCGCGACCTCAGCGGCAACTTGCAGATGACTTCTGTATAGAAGTCAATGCAAGTCGCCCCGAGGTCGCCCAAAAGTAGTACAGGAACCTTTTTTCTGAGTCGGAGCGACTCGAGTCGCTCCTCTCAGAACGGTTCCATTGTACAGAACGGGGGCGACTTGCGAGAGCGAGGCGAGGCGAGTCTTGTCGCCTCGCATCGCCCGCTGTGTGAACCGGCTCTTAGGCTGCATTAATTTTAGAAATGCACTGCAATCTCGCATAGTGCTAGTGGTGCCGTTAATTGTTAATGGCACCCCAAAAACAGCTTGCATTTTGTCATGTGACAAACTTGCAAAGCTGCAAGCCTGAAAATGTTCTAGAACTTTTATGGTGCGTTTGTCAAATATAGGGTGCCCATTCAAGTGAATGGGCTGCCCTATGTATAAACAATCTAAAAAAAAAAAAAAAAAAAAAATTCAAAATAAATGCAGGAACATGTGTTCTCGCTATGCTAAGTGTAAATGGGGCCTCAGGAGTGGCATATAGAAATAGCTGGTGCATTGTGGCTGGTGGAGATGTTTGTCAGCTGGAATTCTGAACTTTCTGCAGCTTCACACCCCACCTCCTCAGTCACCCCTTTCCATTAGAAGCACTACAACATTCAAACCCTACAGCCACAATTCACACAGAGCACAGAGTAGAGGTCAGGAGAGCAGAGCTCAGGACTCATCAGGGAGGAACAGGCAGAGAACTTCTTACCTTCAATCTTTCTTCTTTGCAAGATAACGCTGCAAAGGGGGAGGGGAGGGGGAGTTTAAGGACCCACAGAACACAGGCAGTGTAATGATTTCAAGGCAGAAGCAGAGAGACAGTGTGCAGCTGTCACTGCTGCTCTAAAATCACGATGCAGCCCAAGAATAAAGCCAGCATGGGACAGCTTGCTAAACAAAGGCACTGTAGGCAAGTAAGTAGAACACAGGGATAAAGCACAGGAGTCACAAGGCAGAACAGCCAGCTCTCCTCTCCTGCACTTGTCCGGGCCCCCTTTTGGACTGATGAGGCTCGGGCCCCCTACTGGAGGGCTGGCTGTACTGCCTTATCAGCGGCCCTGGGTAGGAAAGACAGACTGGGGTGAAGAACCACCCTGTCCTTTTGCAACACTTAAAAGGGCTGCTTACAGGAAAGAGCCACAAGCTCAATGTACAGAAGTGATGGCCACCAAGAAAACCAGTGGCAGCCGCTCCATTAGGGGCGCAGGGACACCGCCCACATAATCCATGCGCCCAGCTCCTAATCTACATGCAGGGCACCAGACACATGGATTTTAATGTTTTTTTTTGTTTTGTTAGCACATGATTAGAGCCTGGGGCTCTAATTGGCTTAAAAAAGGGTGGCCTGTGGGCACAGAGAGTGTGAGTGAGGTGGCCAGGTTTGTTTTCCACCCCCCAAAATATTGAGGACCAGCCACCACTGAAGAAGACCACCTATTGCGACAAGGGTGAGATAGGAATATCCCGGATATTTTTAAAGGGATATGTTTGTAAGGCTGACAAAACCAGAACGGGGAGTTCTGTTTACAACGGCATCTCCCAGTTCAGCCACCCCGTGAGACGATCGCAGGGCGGCATTTAAAATTGGACGTACCTGTATGCCGATATGCCTGCCGGTGACATTCTGCCGACGTACATCGGCGTGCGCCGGTCAGGAAGTGGTTAAAGAAAAAATCATTTTCAATCCATTCACTGGAACCAAAACTTCTAGGAAAAAAAAATCAAAAGATCAAAGCAAAAATAGGAAAAAATAGAAAAACTAGGAACTATAGTCCACCTCAGGAGCAAGCAAGAGAGGGTGGATACATTCCTACTCACAGTGGGACAATGGAGAATGAACGTTGCCACCCTCTACCAGAAAGTCAGAACACAGCAGCAAAAAAATGTTATTTGATGATTTGGAGGAGCCTGAGATCGATAGAGGATACTTTTTTGAGTTAGGAATACATATTTAGATTTTTTTTTTTTAACCGGAGTTTAGTGCATATGTATTTTAGACATGTTATTAACATGTAAGATAATCTCTTATTTAGACATCCAAAAGCCCTGAGACTACTGTTGTGCACCACCATCTTGGATGTGATGTCAGCAGCCCTACCAGACTCAGAGCTGTCACTCAAGTGTCACTCTATACCTGCCTTTCAGGTCTCAGGCAATCCCTGCTAAAATGAATTCTTTGGGGGTCGGTGGGAAGAATACCAGTTACATTGGTGGTCAGTGAAAGAATGTCCCTGTTAAAGTGATGGTCACAATTCCACCCTTGCAAACAGGTAAAAAAAACATTGGTGTAATTCCAATGGCTCTGCCGAGTAGTGTCTAACCCAAAACTGCGTAGGCACCAACCCCATCTAGTTCAATTATCCATAGCTTAAGGACCCATAGCAACCTCTGGAGGAACCATGATTGAGAATGGCTCTTCTATGGTATTCCCCTTCTCACCTCTCCTGGCTTCTACATAAAAGGGTATGTAAGGAGGGGCAGAGGATCTTGGCCAGCGTAGACAGCAATTAGACACTCACAGAAGAGTAGTAGGCTATGACAAGCAAAAAGGGAGGGGGCTGTGCTAGCATTTGACTTTTTTTTAGGTCAAATTTGCCAGGAAGTTCATCAGTTATGGAAAACAAAAACACTTCAATATGCATTTGAAACATTTGATTTTTCTGTACTTTTACCTACTTTCGTTGTTGACAGGGTTACTACACTAGCCCACTGTAGAATACAATTTATAATATGCAATACATTTATTACATAAATATATAATGTGTATGTTTTATATAAAATGCATAATTATCAGAGGAGCCTACAGAAGGGTGTAGTGTGGCTTAACTAGGTTTAAAGAGGTTTATGCTTGGCTGATCAAATTGCTGATATAGGGACACAGCTAATCTTTGCTTGTACAGCATGAGATGACTCCTTGTGTACGGATCAGCAGCTTACTAATGAGGGCAATTCCTGTACACTCAAGTGCTTTGCTGCCAAAAGGAATCAAGAGTCCAAAATGAAATGTCTTCACTGGCATGTTTTTCTAGCCTAAATACTAGGGTGTATTTAAAGGGAATGTACTGTACATTGCTTTTGTGTGTATTCTGATGTGATGAGGGACTCTGCTGAGGGACACCTGATGTGGGGGGGGGGGGGAGTCTCCACTGGGGGACACCTAAAGTAAAGGTGGTTCCACTGGAGGACACCTGATGTAAGGGGGTGGGCTCCACTGGGGGACGCCTGATGTAAGGGGGGCTCAACTGGGAAAGAGACTGATGTAAGGGGGGACCCCTGATGTAAGGGGGACACCGCTGAGGGACATCTGATATAAGGAGGGACTCTACTGGGGGACACCTGATGTAAGGGGGGCACTGCTGAGGGACACCTTATGTAAGGAGGATCTCTGCTGAGGGACACCTGATGTTAGGAAGACACTTCTGAAGGACACCTGATGTAAAGGGGAAATCTGATGTAAGGGGGGCACCGCTGAGGGACACTTGATGTAAAGGGGACACTGCTGAGGAACATCTGATGTAAGGAGGGACTCCACTGGGGGACACCTAATGTAAGGAGGGACTCCGTTGAGGGACACCTGATGTAAGGGGGACACCGCTGAGGGACACCTGATGTAAGGGGGGCACCTTATGTAAGGGGGACACTACTGGGGGACACCTGATGTAAGGAGAGACTCTGCTGGGAGTGCCTGGTGTAAAGAGGGACTCTGATGGAAATGCCTGATGTAAGGAAGGACTCTGCTGGGAATGCCTGATGTAAGGAGGGACTCTGCTGGGGACCCCTGGAGACACCTGATGGCACCTGGTGGCAGGCGAAGGTGGCAAGTGACACACTCAGGGCTCCCACTGATTCTGCATTATGGTGAGTTGAACTATTTAATTTTATGTTACAATGTAATAATAGAAAAAATGCGCTTCATTCATTCTGACACCATAACAACCATGGTGCCGGGGTGATTGAAGTGCTAACACCAGTTGTTTGGAGTATCTTTAGCTGCTGATTGTTAAACTTTCTGAAATACACATATTCCTATTGTGGTGTAGGATCTGGGCCTGCTGTGCCTCCATCCCTCTTTCTTTCCTTCCTTCTCTCTTTCTCTCTCTTGCTCTCTCTTTCTCCCTTCCTTTCTCTCCCCATCCCTCGTTCATCACAGACTCTAATCACATCCCCTGTGAGTCACTCCCCATTTAAGCCTCACCCAATATTTCATTTAAACCATACCCATTTTTCTTTCTCCGCCACATCACACCTACAAATTAATGCCCCGCCCCTTAATTATATTAAGACCCCGCCTACAGATGAAAAAGTGTCCCTATATATTTTTTTACAATTTTGGCAACTATGAAATTGGTTCGCACAGAATCTGGTGCAGTTGTGCATAGTAGCCAATCAGGTTTTTGCCCAGGTTCACATTGAGGGCAGGTTTGAAATCAATCAAATTGTCATTTTGGTCTTATTGAAATGCAGGCCATAGTGGGGTCCACGGGAGAATGCAGAGACCTTTTGGAATGCTGCCAGAGCTTTGCTGCTTGGTCTCCATCACTGCAAGTATATGTAAACCAAATCTGAGTGATTGGGGTTTCTGATTACCAGCAGCTAGAAGTGTGGCTGGAAAAAAAGAATGTAACATTCTGTGAGACCATTTTAGCTCACAATGTTTATCGTTCATCAACACAAGGCTCTAGGGAAGATGTAGATGCAGTTTGTTATGAAACAGAACAAAAACTAGAAATAAAGGAGCAAAAAAAAACAACTGGTGAGCTATGAGTGCTAGCCAGTAAATCCTGCGAACGTGATAAAATCTAAACTTTTTCTAAACGTATATCCAAACCCAATAACAAAAATATAAAATATTACAGCTTACTTGTCCTTAGACTAGGTGGCTACTTTAGTTTTATTCTTCAGGTCATGTACATTTTTTGCAATACAAAAAAAAAAAAAATACTCTGTGATCCTGCCATAAGTCCTTGTAACTACATGTTCACTGAACTGAAATCTCAAACAATGTTATCAGCTTTCCCAGTTATCTATTGCAAACAACAAGCCACTCCCCCCTTAATGATAATGATGAGGATGGGGGGGGGGGTGGTGTTTGTAGCCCAAGGGTGACAACACAGCTCCACCATACATATGGTACAGTGAGTGTCATCACCCTAGGACAGGAAGTGTACTACTGGTAGGATATGTAGTAAGTCACACACCCAATTCTGAATTCCAATCTTTTATTTTACATAAGAAAATTGCTTACCAACATGTCAAAGTCAGCTTACGCATTTCAGCCACAAAGGGTCTTTATAATAGTTACTATTAGTGGCAGGATCACCGGATGAAAATACTGGAAGCAAAAGCTTGAAAAAGGAAACTGAAGCAGCCACCACATAAAAAAACTGATAATCTGCAAGATATAATATTTTGTTTTGGGGTTTAGACATACCATATTTGCCGGCGCATAAGGCGACTGGGCATATAAGACGACCCCCTTATTTTCCAGCTAAAAGGTTGGTTTTGGGATATACTTGCAGTATAAGACGACCTACTTCTGACTAGTCTGTGTAGTAGCTTCAGTAACATACTAAAACAGAAATAATAAGTTTGTGCTGCGGTGGTAAATACCTCATGTGCCCGGCAAAATCCACTGTAGGGGGAGAACCAATGTGTGCAGAGCCAGATAGAGAGTCAGGTGCCTCAAACTAAAGCTCTGGTGGTGGATGGTGAGATGGCCGTGGAAGAAAGAGAAGCCGAGGGGTAGCCGGAACAACCGCTGGCAGGAACAGGCTTGATTTTGTCCAAATGAGATGGTTCCAATCAGCGCATTCGGTAACATGCTGTATACAGTATACATACAGTATACCGCACTCAGCCAATCACGGCGAGCGATATATTCTATTAATGAATACAAAGCCTGCTCGGATTGGCTTGGAGAGTCAGAGAGGCATGGGCTGATGATGTTACAGCCTCTGCCAATCTGAATAGGCTTTGTATTCATTAATAGAATGCATCGCTCGCTGGGATTGGCTCAGCGCGGTATACTGTATGTAGCCCCCTGTTCTCAAAACAGTGTAAATTTAGTTTTTGGCTGAGCTGTAAACAGCTCAGATTGATTGTACATAGTATATTTGTATAGTATATTTGGTTCTGTTTTAAACTTGACTGTGTTGTGCATTTCCCGCTGTTGCCAGTACTTGTCATTGCTACCACAGGACAGTGGGAGAATTACAACTAGGTTGAGCTGTAACGAATATTCTTTTTATGGAAACAGCCCAGTAGGAGGTTCCTGGCCGCTGTGCATTCTGGGAAGGGGTATTTATTGCACAGAGGCCATGTGCTCTAGTCAGTCCTCACCTTGTGGCCCTTCTGGCCTGAGGCTACGTTGCTGCAAGCTTTGCAAGTAGGCCCAGAAGCCTGTCTGGGGCCTACTACTCCTGAGGTGGTCCTTAGACTGTCTTGTCTGTTTGGAAGAAGCCGAGCCAAGTTGAGAAGATCCAGGGGAGGACCCTTGCTGGGGAGAGCCAGGATGAAGGCTGGTCTCTCAGAAGGGCCTGGTAACTCACTTGGAGGACGCATCTGTATCTGACTACCCTTACAGAACCTTTAAGGTCGGCTTAAAGGTTCTGGTACTTTCAAGCTGCTCTACAATCTAATCAAGGTAATATGCTCCTGGCTGCTAAGTTTGTGAGAGAGACTTATCCAGGTATCTACTGGCTGCTAAGTCTGTGAGAGAGGCTTACCCAGACATCTAATGCCGTGTACACACGTAGCGGACTATCCGACGGACTTAGTCTGGCGGACTTCCCGCCAGACTGTCCGTCTGACTTTTCGAACGGGCTACTTGCCCACACACGGTACTTTTTCAGCGGACTAATATGGCGTACTAATTCCGCCATACTATCCGCCCTACTTTTGAAATGAACGGACTCGCCCACACATGCGGAGAAAAGTCCGCTCATTTCGAGTGCGTCTCCAGGTAGGCGGGGCCCGCGAAGGAGACGTTGCAGGTCTCACCACCAGGTATGGACTTAAAGGGGAACCCCAACGCCGAAAAAAATCGGCGTGGGGGTCCCCCCCAGGTCCACATCAGACCCTTGTGCGAACACGCTACCCGGCTGGCCAGGAAAGGGGGGACGCGCAAGCGCCCCCCCCTTCTGAGCCGTACCAGGCCGCATGCCCTCAACATGGGGGGTGCCTTGGGGAAGGCGGGCCGCGCGGCCCCCACCCCAAAGCACCTTGTCCCCTTGTTGATGAGGACAAGGGCCTCTTCCCGATAACCCTGGCCGTTGGTTGTCGGGGTCTGCGAGCGGGGGGCTTATCGGAATCCGGGAGCCCCCTTTAATAAGGGGGCCCCCGGATACCGGCCCCCCACCCTATGTGAATGAGTATGGGACTCCTCCGCTATCTTCTTCTAGCTCTTTTGCTATCGGAGGAGCCCAGCTTTCTTCCTCGCCGCCAGCCTCTTCTTCTGACTTCGGGGGTCTTGTCCCCCTCTTCGGTTCTTCTGCCGGGCCACCGCGCCTTCTTATAGCTCTTTTACAGGCGGTGGCCCGGTCTTCTGTCGTCGCCGCCGCCGCCTTCCATTCTTCTTCTTCTCCGTCTTCTTCTCCTGGAGATGTTGACTCGACGTTCTCTCCGGGCCGCAATGCCAGGGATGCGCTGCGCGGCGACTTATATAGGGACAAGGGGCGGGGTCATCGGTTGATGTCATATGGGTTGATGTCACATGGGCTGATGTCACATGGCGACAGTCCCAGCATCCTCCGGGACTGTGACATCGTAAGGGGGTGGGGTCACCATGTGACATCAACCCATGTGACATCAACTGTTTGGGTTCCCCTTTAAGTCCATACCAGGTGGCGGGGCCAGCGGCGTCTCCTTCGCGCCCCCTGCCTACCTGGAGACCCGCTCGAATGAGCAGACTTTTCTCCGGGCGGGAAAAGTCTGTTCATTTCAAAAGTACGGCGGACTGGCATACGCACGGCCGGATTGTCCGCCGAAATGCGAGTCCGACAGGAAGATTGGAGTGCAAAACTACTTTCTAAGTCCGCCGTACTTTCGGGTCAAAAAAGTATGCCGGAGGCTACACACGGGGGGATTGTCCGGCGGACTTGAGTTTGCCGGACTTTTCCACCCGATTGTTTGATCGTGTGTATGCGGCATTACTGGTTGCTAGGTCTGTGTGAGAGACCTACCCAGCTATTCAAGATCTGCTGAAAAAACATTGTTTGTCCTTTGATTCAAGGAGTCTGTAAGTGATCTACTAAAAAGGGTATCTGAAACGTCCCCTCAACCTCTTTTCTACAACCTTTCTCAAGTTATAATTAAAGCATTGAAAATACCTAAAGTGACTGGCGCCTGTATTCTGTTCAAACTTCCTATTATAGCCATGGACTCAGCCCTGGGGTGAATGTAAGCCTGCTCCCTGTATCTGGAGGTACCTTCCTGCTCCCAGGAGATCCAGGGGGGTTCTGCATGTATATAGCCGAAGCTACATACAGTATTACCGCACATCCAGCAGGCTGATATCCAGAGGGCAGGATTTAATACTGGCGTATAATACGACCCCAGATTTTTGGGGGATATTTTTAAGTAGAAAAGGTCATCCAAAAAATACAGTACTTCCATTTACTTACATTTGAGTAAATTCCCCTGTAGCAAGAACCCACAGAGGACCTCACAGGGCCAGTAAAAGTGTACTGAAGACTTTAAGGCTGATTTACTAAAGAAGCTGAGAATCTTCACTGAAATAATTGTGTGAATAGTCACTTCAATTAACCAATCGTGAAAAGCATTTGCACATGACTGGGTATTCAAGGTAAAGAGGAATTTGTTTTTCACATGATTGGATAATTAAAGTGAATATTCAAAATTTTAAGTGAAGACTCACAACCTCTTGATATGTTACTGCCTCTCTTTGCTTTATTTAACGCCTATAAGATTCAAATATCCCAGGTAGATTTGGGCCCAGTTAATGGCTATAGACATGACAAATATATTGTGTCACAGCAGTCAGATCATTATTTAGATTCAAGATGTGTGAGTGGAGGTGCTGGATCTTCTTGTTTTTAAAGTCCCATGTTAAAAAAAAGACACCATCAGTTCATAAAGTTCACTAGTCATTGTATGGCTGTTCTCATGAAACAAGATATTCCGACAGAGGCACCATGGATAGGATCCAAACATTGAAAATGCAATAAGAATGCTATACCAGTATAAGAGTCCAAGCTGATTTTTAATTATTTCATACTAAGGGAAGACAAAACATCCATCGTGTTTTTGGGGCCTCTGCCACCAGCTGCCACTGCTAAAATCATTATTAGGTGGGTGAAGATGCAATCTATGTGCTTGTCCTTGTACTCTATTAGATCTGTTTCTGCTCACTTATCTAAATATCGATCTTGACAATGCAGCTGTATACTTTCTGTATAACACTTCCAACTTTTTGCTGTTTTTTTTTTTGGCTTGATTTAAATTGCGGCCCACTCGGGCAGTGTACTGTACTGTGTTGTATAGCAATCCTTTGGTTCTAACTTTCAATAAAGTTTCTTCTTGGATAAAAAAAAAGTAATTATTAGGTGGAATCAGATAAAATGTGTGAGTCAGGGGCGTAACTATAGGGGGTGCAGCAGTCGCGACCGCAACTGGGCCCTGTGCTGCAATGGGCCCATGCAGCCCCCTCTACATATGGCCAGCAGCAGCATAGGCAACTAGGGGTACCAGTGCACCATGCACACGGGTTGGCTGGAGGTGGAGGGTGACTAGCACAGCTCCATGCTCGACTATCGCACTGGCTGCTCTTTAGTTGTGCATTCCCCGCATGACCTGTGTCCTCGGCTGGCTCCTCAGAGTACCCCTCTTCTGCTCCCTGCATTGCCGCTCAGTCCGATGTCTGTTCTCCCCAGCCAGAGTCCTGCCCCCGAGTCCGGCCCACTCTGCACTGCATACTTCTCCCGGGTAAACAAACTTTAAGCACACAGATGCAGTGCAGCCCTATAAGAGCCGGCTCCCCGGAGGACACTGCAGGCTTGTCTGCCAGCCCCCCTCCTCCCCCGTCATTCACAGATGATGAAAGGTCTTTCTGGGAGATATGCTGATCACCCGTCCAGCACACTGGATGGAGCCCAGGCCAACATGGATGAGTGCGCGGCCTGCAGCTTGGTCATGGTGAATGAGAGGACGCCATCCCTCACACACCATTACTTACCCCCTCCATCTCCCCCTGGGGACAGGGGCCCCTTCTCATGTGGGGACAGGGACCCCCATCTCCCCTGGGGACAGGGACCCCTTCTCACCTGGGGGCAGTAACTTGATCTGCCCTGGAGAAAAGGACCTAATCTCTTCTGGGGGCGGGGACCCCATCCTGCTTAGGGACAGTCCCCCAATGGGGCACCTAAAAATTAAAAAAATTATAATAAAAAAAAACTACCGATGCCAGTGATGGAACTACAGGGCTCACAAAGGTCATACCTGTGACCACGCCCTGGAGCTCCACCGCCGGACTCGGAGGGAAGGGCCCTGGCTGGGGTTCAGGGGGGCCCTTCATGGTTTCTTGCATCGGGGCCCTGAAGGTTCTAGTTACGCCACTGGTGTGAGTAAGTGGTAATATTATATCATTATATACACCATTTAAAACCAATGAAAGCTGGAGTGTCATCCATTTTAGAATGTAGTTGATATCCTTTAGGTCAGTGGCCATCAACCCTGTCCTCAGGACCCACTAACAGGCCAGGTTTTATGTATTACCTTAGGGAGATGCAGACTAGAATACTGCAATCACTGAGCAGCAAATGATATCGCCTGTGATGTATTTCAGTTATCTTGCAGACCTGGCCTGTTAATGGGCCCTGAGGACAGGGTCGATTACCACTGCTTTAGAGTCTGCAACTGTACACAGGAGGCCACATGTGAGATCCCTTGATACAGGGGAGGGAGCAGGGTTCTTTTTAAAATTACTTCTTGAGTAAATCATGTCATGAAGAAGAAAGGAGGGGGGAGGGAGGACCTTAAGAGATGAAATTCAGCTGCCAGTAGTTAGATGCCTTTATGGTCTTCAAGTAACTCCATGAGATGAGACCCCCCAGAGAGCCATAATGTCATTGGGATCACAGGGTGTAGCCCATAGTTGCCCAAAAATGGCAGTAAATATGTTTGTATAAAAAATAATATATGAAGTCTCCATCAAATTCTTCAGAACTCAATACTTGTGACCCCTTTTATGCTGTGATTCAATCCTCTGACCCGCTTCATAGACCTACTGTAATCGGCAGCAATGTAGGAGGTCAGAGGATGGAACAACAGCATGCGGCGGGGAACAATGGCACCTGACACTCCTGGAAATGTCTCACGGAGGATGCAATGCTTCAACACAGATATGAACGAAGACATAGGCTGGCAGAGAGGTGAGTACAGGAGCTTTTGTATTGCAAGGCACTTACAATGGATTTTTTTTCATGCAACCGACAGGATCACTTTAAACCCACCTGCAGCTGTTTGCAGCCTTGCCACGTGCATTATAATGATTTGGGTATTGCTTTATAAATAAAGGTTCTGGGTTTCTAATTAAATTCCCTTACCAAAGAAAACTGAATGTATTTTGTTAAAATTATTATCTATAGGTTTTTTCAAATATTGCTGAATTATCAGCCCCAGCCAACACCGCTATTCCGTTGTTATTATAATTAGATTTTTCCAGATTCTTTTCTGCCCTTGTACTCCTCTGCAGTGCTTCATTATTTAGAGATGCTATGACAACACCGACCGCAGCACCTCTCTGCTTTCCACTAAGAATCTTCCTGATGTCTTGCCATCCTCTGTACAAATCAAGATCTGCAAAGAATCTGACACAAAGAACCCAGGGGCCAAAAGTGTATGATTATGCAGTAATTGCCCAGAAAGGTTCACATTCAAGGAAAGCTTGCATTTGCTTCTGCTGGTGTTAAAAAGCACCTAAAATGTACAAAGAAACAATGACGTGTGTGCAGATGACAGTTCACACGTGGCTTCTTCTTTCTCTAGACACGTGCAGACCATAAAAAGATTCCGCATAGATGCTGCAGACTTACTGAACGCTGATTAGTGAGGGAAAGTTTGCTTTGCTGCATACTGACAAGATAAGTTCTGATGTATTTTATTCAGGGCACGTAAGGGGGATGTAGGGGGGATCCTGCTGTCTTGTTGCAGAAATGGGGATTTGGATGCACCCTAATCCTGGATGGAGCTACTTGGGTAAACTGAATAGGGAGTCAAAGGGGGATATTGATTCACCTTAACCAAGAAAGTTAAGTCACCATATCACATTACCAGGATAGCAAAAGGGAGTCTGATTGTATGCTGACCACTTAAGCTGGACTCACGTGGATGCTGGATGCACTGAAGTATCCAGTGGCTAAAGATGGACCAAAATTCAGTCGGTTCAGCAGGGACGATCCATCTATGACTGATCCTGCTCGATAGAAGTCAATCTAATGATTGAGTGCTTTCAAACGGGACTGTTGGAAAACTTGCATTTGATCATTGCCTGCAGCCAACCAGCTGATTACTGTATTCTAATCAGCACTGCTGTCAGAATACAATAGCACAGCAGGGAGGTTTCCTACAATCACCTTCCTTGTGAGGTTGGAGGAACCTGTTTGTTTTTGTTTTGATTAGCCTCCCGTTACTGAGGAGGTATTATGCTCATGTTCAATTGCATACCTAGCAGAAAGCAATGTATTGAATACGTGATCATGGCCAACCATAGCCCAAGCACTGCGAATAACATTGAGGCAGCCATGCCACACTGGTGAGCCATATGGCCTAGAACAATGGTCTCCAAATTGCAGCCTGAGGGCGGGATGTGACCATTTGCTTGCCTTTATCTGGTCCTTGGGTACTATTTCTTCCACTGATACAAGGCACTCCCCCCCCCCCCCCCACTGACACCAATGATTGGGCACTCTTCCCCCCACTAGCACCAACAAGGGGCATTATTCCTCCTACTAATGCAAAATGATGGGTCATTGGTTACTCCCACTGACAACAGGGAATTTTCTATTCCCACTGACCATAGTCCAGCCCCCCTAAAGTCTGAAGTAAATTGGCCCTTTGTTTAGAAAGATTGGAGACCCCTGTCCTAGAACACCAATTGCAGCACTGTTTTTAACCACCTCCCCCCATAAACGGCCGGGTGGTCCTTTCCACGCTGTGCGTGGAAGTTCAGAACGAGTGAACGCAGCGCAGCCACAAGGCGCACTACGGCTGGATCCTGTGATCATTATGATCACAGAATCCAGTTGAGTAGAGATTGGGATATGGGCGCTGTGATTGGCCCTCCTGATCATATGACGGCTGTGTCCATTCACAGCCCTCATAATGTAAACTGAGTGTCTCTGCGACAGTTCTCTCCGCCAAGCTCAGTAAGAGCTCAGTGAGAGCTCAGTGGGGGTGGGGGGGGGGGGGACTGCAGATCTGGGACAGCTCTCTATGTGAGGATAACTTTACACAGAGAGCTGTTACAGATCACCCCACAAACGGTACACCAAGCGCCAATGATACCCCTGTCCCCATACACATGTCAGTGTCCCCATAAAACATCTGTCTGTCCCCCATCACTACCAACACCAAATAAACACTAATTTGTTTTTGTTTTTTACCAAAGAAATGTAGCAGAATCATTTTTGGTCAAAATGTATCAAGAGGAATTACTTATTTGCTAAATTTTATAACAGAAACTAAGAAAAATGTATTTTTGTTTGAACATTTTTGGTCTTTTTTTATTTGTAGCGTAAAAATAAAAACCCCAGCAGTGATTAAATACCACCAAAACAAAAGCTCTATTTGTGTGGAAAAAAATGCTAAAAATGTCATATGGGTGCTGTGTTACATGACCGTGCAATTCTCATTTAAACTGTGACAACTCTGAAAGCTGAAAATTGGTCTGGGAAGGAGGGGGATCAAAGTGCCCAGCATTGAAGTGGTTAAGGAGTAACAATTAGTGATGGGGAAATCTGCCCAAATTTGATTTCCTGTGCTTTTGAAGTCTAGGGGAGAGCAAGCTGGCCATTTTTAGAACTAATGGTCAAACTATTGTAAAAAAAACCTTCAGTGCGCAGCTGCCCCCTCAATTACAGCCAGTGAGGAGGGGGCGTGCTGAACTACGCTCTGTGTGTCTCATAGACACAGAGAAGTGGCTCAGGAGTGAGCATACATGAGTGTCCTAAGACCTCTTTCACACTGCCAGCGTTTTTCAGGCGATACATTGCTAAAAATAGCGCCTGCAGAGCACCTGAAAAAAGCAGCTCCATTCACTCCAGTGTGAAAGCCTGAGGGCTTTCACACTGGATCGGTGCGCTGGCAGGGCGTCACAAAAAGTCCTGCCAGCAGCTTCTTTGGACCGATGAAGAAGCGGTGAACTCACCGTTCCTCCACTGCTAATCCAATGCTGCTCCCGATTGAAATCAATGGGGCAGCACTGCGATACCGCCGGCAAAACACCGCTCTGGCGGTGTTTTGTGGGCGAATTGAAACCCTTTTCGGCCACTAGCGGGGGGTTAAAACCACCCCACTAGCGGCCGAATAGCGGAGCTAAAAACGACGGTAAAGCGCTGCTAAAAAGGGCACCAATTTACCCCCGACACCTGGGGCGGTGTTAAAAGGGCTCTAAGAACAAGCAGCTTGCTATGGGGGACACTCAACAGGGGGAAGAGCGCCTGCAGGAGACCTGAGAAGAGAAGGATCAGGGCTACTCAGTGCAAAACCAGCCACCGCTTCTTCAACTTTTTTTTCTGTAGCATAGAGCAAATATCAATATTATACTACAAATAAAAAGAAGGAAAAAATAATCATAACATCAATACATATTCCTAGATTGTAAGCTCTAACGAGCAGGGCCCTCTGATTCCCCCTGTCTTGAATTGTATTGTATTGTAATGTCTACCCTAATGTTGTAAAGCGCTGCGTAAACTGTCGGCGCTATATAAATCCTGTATAATAATAATACATATTGAAAATAATACAATATAATATATAACGTACATAACAAGTATGGTGGTGTCCTCTACACGCTGCCTTAACCAAGATATGATCATGTGTGTGAACCCATTGAAAAGATTTATATACATGAGAACAGGTAACCCACCTTTCCCTCATAACAATTTTAAAGCCTCCTGCCAATATGCATTTTGAGTTATTGACAATGCTGATCCAGAAGCATATATTTTCGCTATAAATTAGGAGATTGTGTTTTTTTGGGAAGCAGTGGTTAAACGACTCAATTATTTTCAGCCCAGTTGATCCATAATTAGCAGGTCCTTGTTTGATGACCGGATCTAGGACTACCAGGGCTTTTCTGGTGTTTTTGTCCAACTATTGCTGCATGCATCTTATTGCACGAGTTGCACAACTTGCACATTTTTATTATCAGTAATTTATTTATTCATATATATTGTTTTTATTTATTTATGGCGTGATTTGCACCTGTATTTAATATTAGTTTCTTGATCATAATTAAAAACTTTTTTTCCAACGTCTTTATTATTAGTGTATGGTCCACTATTAAGGGGTGTGTTACTTCTTCCCTGGTGGTTACCTGTTTTGAATTAACAGCTTTACCTATTTAATGAACACATATAGCACATTTGCACTTTATTATGATGTGTGTTTTGCACTAGGCGTCTATATTTATTAACGGTGGTGTTAGTAGGTAGAGGCACATTGATTTGTACAATTGTGTGGTTTTGGCAGTGCCGAGTTGAATTGCTCTAGTGATTTTCTCCTTTCGGCAGTCATTTTTGTTGCACTTTATTCTAATTTGTTTGCACCAGTAGCACATTGCACTTTATTATAGGGTGGATGATTGATTATAGCGCATCACTATCACTTACTATACATATTTTTCTCTGGTACTGACCACATTTTAAGTGGTGCATCTGTTTTCATTTAGATTATTCCACAGAGATTCGATTTTTGCGCTTTAGTATTTTTTGTTTTATTAATCAAGGGTGTGTTTTGTCATCCTTGTAGCATTTGGAAAATAATATTTCTTCTCACAATACTTTCAAATTGAAGCTGTGCTCTCAGCAGAAATTGCACAGTGGAAATGTTTCCAAACTTTAGAAGCTGGTCTCAGTATTTTACTGAGAGGAGAAAGAGAAAAAACAATATTGACCAGACTATAGGGAAACATTATGCTGTGATGGTGGAGAACATTAATAGGAATAATTTAAAGGTTTTGAAGATAAACTAATTTGTCAGACAAATTTAGCCTTTTACCTGCTTGAGAGGACAAAAACTATCATCTACTGTATCCCAGCAATCACCCAAATGTAGACTGTACAAAATGGAGGCAACAAGCAAATTAAACTGGAGCCTTTCCTCTGCAGTGCCCCCTAGTGGCAGAAATGCATTATTGTCTTGTTTGAGAACTGCATTGAGAAGTACAGTGTTACTTGTCTTCACATTTTATTAGAATTTATTGTGACCCAGCCTTTCCAGTTCGTGGGATGGGCTGAGACTGAGCACGGGGATGACTGGTGTGCTTACTTGAACTTGGATCCAATTGGATCACGTTCCTTATAGGTATAGCTCTGTTTGACCTGTCCATCACAGTGCGATGAGGGTGCCCAATACACTCCCCATCAGGCCAGCCTTGGGTCACATGACACTTATCTTATCGAAGATTGGTAATTTTTTATATACACATTATATTGGTTGACGGACTCACAATGCAGTGAGTCAGGTGTTTGATACGTCATCCTGGTGGCTTTTCTGCGAATTGGCCATCGGAAGCGAGGCATGTAACACATGTAGCCTGTCGTACGTTATCACGTGTGACATGCTTTGCATGCCGCACTTCCGTCACGTGTAGGGTACGTTCTTCGCGATTGGTTACTCAAGCAAGGCATGAGACGCATGCTGTCTGCATGCACACAGCGTGTTTACACGCAACATCACCCCCCGTGATTGGCTGACGTTCACGAGCCGTGGAACGCACGCCTCTTATCCTACCATGCTGGCCTCACTGCAAGTAGTCCATCTAATTAACTAATTATGTATTTGTTCTTACTATAAATAGTGCAGTGGTAGCAAGCAAGCGTATGTCCCAGTTGAAATCCGTTCAGACAAAACACATCAGATTTTAACGATTGCTGAAGCTCTACCTACTGCACACTTTTATATGCTTATGTGATCACTTTTCACTGTACACATCTGTCACAATGTTAGTACTTTCATATTCAAATAAACCCTACAATTTTTGATCTACGCCATGTGGAGGCTTGTTTTCTCTTTTTATCCTTGATGTTTGCCGTTTTCATCATTACCTGGATGATTTCTGACATTCCTTATCCTTACACCTACTGACCATCAGAAAACGAGTCGGAGCGTGTCTTCATTGAAGCTTTGTCGTCTGCAACTCTTGTTTGCATTCACGCTTGCACGATTCACCGCTGCTGGCGCGTGGATCCACAACTTAGGGTAAGAGTACCGAATCCTCTTTATCCGTAGATGGTGGAGACACTGAATTTGTTGAATGTTTTGATCACCAACCGTTAAAATGGCATTGATACCTCACTTGAGACCATATTGTGATTCTACTCTGACGTCCTATGCATATGGACTTATTCTTATATCATTATCACGTGTTGATACTTCCAGGGGTCAAGTCCTGGGGAAAAAATTGTGGGAACTCCCACCCAAGATCCACTCCCCCACCAAAAAAATAAAAAATGATACGCTCATATGCACGAACGCTTCAAAAGTGGTATTTTTCATCAAATTTTCGTATTGTGTATTAACTGTTAGTACATGAAAAAAAAAACAATCCTCAATAAACATAAATACAGTAATTCTCTGAATAATCAGCATTCATTCAATTGTGCTTCCATGCAAATGTGAACATCATGTTCTGATCTTTATTGGGGAATTTTATTTTGTATATAGAGTGTTTATGTAGTGAGTTTACACTTTTCATTGAAAATTAATTCACAGAATGCTTGGGGAGATAGTGATGTGTTCCTGCTTAGGAGATGTATGTTAGCTTGGGGGGTTGAAAACTCTGCAGGGCTCCAACACACACTCGCTGCTATTCCAACCCTTCACATATTTCCACATAAACTTCCCTCCTGGCATTAAACGTTGCCAGGTATTGTGCTCAGCTTACCACCCCAAACTGATGTTCCTCAGCTCACCTCTCTCCCTGCATGTCCTGTGAGCAGAATGGCTGATCTACCCGTCAGCTAGACCTAGATCTACCCGTCAGCTAGCTGTGATTGACAGGTAGATCGAAGCTGTCATGGGGCCCCCTACTGGCAATGCCTGAATGATCAAGTGTGCGGCACTTACTATTGCGAGCTGTGTCAGCAGCTGCTGGTGTAGCACCTGCCACACAGCTCACATACTTCAAACTCTTGCAGGACAAGGCTGCTAACGGGAACTGAGTTCCTGTTGTGGAAAAAGTGCAGGAACTCCGTTCCCATGCGTTCCCGCAGGACTTGAGCCCTGGATACTTCACTTTGTGGACATATTATGGTGTTACATTGGAGTTTATTTACTAAAGGCAACTCCACTTTGCACTACAAGTGCACTGCAAGTGCACTTGGAATTACAGTCACTGTAGATCTGAGGGGATGTGCAAGGAAAATAAAAAAACAGCATTTTTGTTTGCACATCATTGGATGATAAAATCAGCAGAGCTTCTCCTCATTTCAGAGCTTCCGCTCAGATCTACAGCGATCTACAGTGACTGCACTTACAGTACAAGTGAGCTTGCAGTGCACTTGTGGTGCAAAGTGGATTTGCCTTTCGTAATTACCCCCATTGTGTAATTTATATAATTTTTCATCCTTGTGAACCTTTAAACTTTTATATAGTGTTTATTCATTTGACATCTTCGCTGTGGATTGCACAAAATCCATCCGTGTTTGTCTTCAGCTGAGAGAACTTGCAATAATTTAAGACTACATAAAGTCTCAGAAATCCTTCATTAAAGCAGGGTTCCACCCATTTCTATGTTTATTAAAAGTCAGCAGCTACAAAAAGTGTTGTTGCTGACTTTTAATAAACAGACACTCACCTGTCCCACAGTCCTGTGATGCGGCCACCCGAAAACACGCTTCTCTCCTTCTACTCTCTGCCACGCCGACATTGCAAGTGTGGGCACTCGGCTGTGGCAGCTTGCGGCTTCACAGCCAGGTGCACACTGCTGAATTGGCCGGCAATCTTCTGGAACCTGTAACGTGTCCCAGAAATTGCAGGTAGGAAGGGGGAGAGGAGAACTTTCCGCCCAGCACCGCAGCGCTATGAGCGGAAGCTGGAGCTGGGTACCTGTCAAAACTAGGTACCCGCTCCCCCTAAAAAGATTACGTGTTCTTAACCTCCTTGGCTTCTGCCTGGAGGGGACATCTGCATAGAGTAATCGCTTCTTTGGCCTTTCCCCAGCCTGGGGTATGTGCCAAAGGCCAATAAACTTTAGCTGCCTACTGGAATGTATATCTGAAGGGAGCTGAACAAAAGGGTGTCTGCCTTGAAGACGCATCTGTAAGGGATGTAATCCTCTTTTTGGGGAAGTTTGAAAAATGTCCCTTCCCGAGCAGGAAAATGCACTAAACCTCTAGGTAAATAAGAGAACGAGAACCTGCCCTAAGCAAAAGAGCAGGCTTGATAATAAAGTTGGCAATGTCTCCACCCAGGATAGGGCCCCTGTGTACAGAGGGGATCTCCTTACTGGGGAATAACCAGTAATCTAATCAATTGGGAGCAGAAGAACGACTGTAACCAACATATAACACAACCATAGGTACAAATAGATGCAAACTGTTATGGAAATAAAGCAACATTTATAGAAAAGAATAATAATAGTACATATTTCCGATATACAGACAGTAGAGCTGCACCATTCTGGATAAAATGAGAATCACAATTTTTTTCTTAGAAGAAAGATCACAATTCTAGGCGTAACATCATCTTTCACATCATACAAAAATATTTTTTTGATTCATTGAAGTGTATTTTTTCCCAAAAAATAACTTTTGAAAGACCACTGCCCAAATACCGTGTTACATAAAATATTGCAACAACCACCATTTTGTTCTCTAGGGTCTCTGTTAAAAATATATATACATATAATGTTTGGGGGTTCTAAGTAATTTTCTAGAAAACAATACCGATTTTAACTTGTAAGCGACAAATATCAGAAAAAGACAATGTTGTGACAAACTTTGCTGGCTTTTTTTTCGTGACAGCTCTAAGCAGAAAACAGATCTACACTTACATGGGAAATGCTGGCTTAAGATCATGAGAGGGATTGAATAGAGTCCGTAATTAATCATGCAGCTCTACCAAACAGGTATTATCAGCAAATGGCCCAACAAGGGTCCTGGTGGAATTGTGAACATATACTCAAGGAATATATATTTATTAATAGAGATGTCTCCAGATAAATGTTGCAGCAAAGAGTAGTTGCAGTGGCCCTTGAGGATAATTGCGATGTGGCATCCGTCGTCGTGCTGAAGACAAGAATTGTGGTGATGGGTAGATCCTCCAGCTGTTGTCCAACCAGCCTGGAATGCAGCTTTTTACATGCAGAAGCCATGGCGTGGCACTCTGAGTCAGTCTATCTACTCTGGACTTTAGTCCCTCCCTTGTAGTTTCTAATCTGACATGCAATAGGACCTTTAACTACCAGAAGTGGCCATCAGATACCTAATTTGATTCTAGCCTTTGGTTATGAGCCCTAAGCTAAAACTAGCTATAGAATTCCAAACCAGAAGGCATAGGTTTAACTAAAATAAGAGGAGCTGCATATAAACTCTATTGCAATACACACCTTCATTTAATAATATATGGCAAGGTGACCACTACACACATAAAGTAGCACAGACCTAGTGATTTGGCACTGTGCATGTGAATTAATAACACTAGGACAGGGATAAAGCTGTGTCACAAGGATTAAGAGGGAGACAGATGGTGGGGATCACTGTCCCCCCCCCCCCCATGTGGGAGATGGACGGTGTTGAGCAGTCCCCCCCCCCTTCTCATGGCCAAATAGTAAATGGCTCCTCCTGAGACCAATTTGGCCGGGACTTCTAAGACTTCCCAGCCAGTCAGGTCTCAGGAGCTGCTTCCTGATTGGCCAGAAGGAGAATCAGGAAGACAATAGAGAATATTATTTTGCTATTGTCACGCAACTGGGTGGGCTCAGGGTGCGGAGCTCTGCGCCCCGAGCCCACCCTTTTTTTAAAGCCAATTAGAGCCTCAGGCTCTAATCATATGCTTAAAAAAACGCTATTGAAATCCATATGCGTATCCATGTACAGTAGATTAGGGACCAGCTGTATGGACTAGTGGGGCAGCGCCCCTGCGCCACTAATGGCCAGGCTGTCACTGCTACACACCCTGATGTATTTCGCCCCACCAACCGGGTCATAAGACATAAGATACCCTATGTCTAAGCCGGTGGACAGGGCAAAATGCATCAGGATGTGTGATATGGTGGAAACATGTAGGCTGAGGCTGTGTCTTATTGTTTGTTCACCCAGGCTAGTTCACTCATCCCTAAAAGCAACTATCAGCTTAAAATCTCCAGGATCGGTAAATGCCTTTTCACTGTTATCCAGCTAATGACATCTTGGCTGGCTTTCATCAATACTGCTTCTTAATAATGTTATGCCCTGTACACACGGTCGGACTTTCAGATGGAAAATGTGTGATCGTACTGTGTTGTCGGAAATTCTGATCGCGTGTGGGCTCCATCGGATTTTCCAACAGCTTTGTGTGACCGTGTGCATGCAAGACAAGTTTGGACCAAAATCCGTCTGAAAAAATCTGACAGATTTTGTCGTCAGAATGTCCAACCGTGTGTACAGGGCATTATACGGAAAATACAAATGTACTTTAGAGTTCCTTTAGAGTTCCTTTATTCCAGCCCATGCTACATTCATCATATATAGTATTATTCTATATACCACATCAAGTTCTGTTGCAGATCATACCAAACAGTGCTATTCCACAAAGCCATGCAGTGTTATTCCATCAGACAACGCTACAGTATATAGTAATTTTCCTCTAGTATCATTTAAGTTGTAGAGAAATGTTCCCTCTGGTTCATTAATATCCTCTCTCCTATCTCATTCTGTCTGTAATCCCTGATGTGTAAACTAAAGCATTCTTACAAGATAAGGAATGTGGGAGTCCAGATCATAAATATTACGTTTATTATTAAACAGTTGGTACAAAGAACAGCATTTAGAGTGTGGGCATTGCCCAGTTGAGAGACATGATGTTCTCCTTAGCTTTGCTGGATCATAAAACTCTCTGAAGAATGACCTCAGTGATGTTTTCTTTGACTTTCTGAAAAAATATAGATAACTATGTCACTCTCAGGACACAATCGTTAGACATACTTTTAGATCAGACAAGCAAATGTCTAGTAAAATGTACCGACAACTACAGTTGAGGTGGCCATTTTGTTGATTCGACAATTATCTCATAGCCTATGAATTTGCTTTTTCCATCTCCAGTCAAAATACATTATATATATATATATATATATATATATATATATATATATATATATATATATATATACACTGAGCAAAATGATAAACACAACACTTGTGTGTTTGCCCCTATTTATTATGAGCTGAACTCAAAGATCTACAACTATTTCTCTCAAATATTGTTTACAAATCTGTCTAAATCTGTGTTAGTGAGCACTTCTCCTTTGTCAAAATAATCCATCTACCTCACAGATGTGGCATATCAAGATGCTGATTAGACAGCATGATTATTGCACAGGTGTGCTGTATGCTGGCCACAATAAAATGCCACTCTAAAATGTGCAGTTTTATCACACAGCACAATGCCACAGATGTTGCAAGGTTTGAGGGAGCGTGCAATTGGCATGCTGACTGCAGGAATGCCCACCAGAGCTGTTGCCCTTGAAAAAGCTGTCTCCAAAGGCATTTCAGAGAAATTGGCAGTACATCCAACCAGCCTCACAACCGCAGACCACGTGAGTGTAACCACACCAGCCAGGGACCTCCACATCCAGCATCTTCCCCTCAAAGATCGTCTGAGACCAGCCACCCAGACAACTGCTGAAACAATCGTTTTGCATAACCAAAGAATTTCTGCACAAACTGTCAGAAACCGTCTCAGGGAAGCTCATATGATGCTCGTTGTCCTTATCAGGGTGTTGACCTGACTGCAGTTCGTCATCATAACCGACTTGAGTGGGCAAATTCTCACATTCGATGATGTGTGGCACTTTGAAGAGGTGTTCTCTTCACAGATGAATCCCAGATTTCACTATACAGGGCAGATGGCAGACAGCGTGTATGGCATTGTGTGGGTGAGCGTTTTGCTGATGTCAACATTGTGGATCGAGTGGCCCATGGTGGGGAGTATGGGCAGGCGTATGCTATGGACAACGAACACAGGTGCATTTTATTGATGGCATTTTGAATGCACAGAGAAACCAGGACGAGATCCTGAGGCCCGTTGTTGTTCCATTCATTCACGCCCATCACCTCATGTTGCAGCATGATAATACATGGCCCTATGTTGCAAGGATCTGTACACAATTTCTGGAAGCTGAAAACATCCCAGTTCTTGCATGACCAGCATACTCACCGGACATGTCACCCATTGAGCATGTTTGGGATGCTCTGGATCGGAGTATACGACAGCGTGTTCCAGTTCCTGCCAATATCCAGCAACTTCGCACAGCCATTAAAGAGACCAACATTCCACAGGCCACAATCAACAACCTGATTAACTCTATGCAAAAGAGATGAACCTAAGTGCATTATTTTACATTTAAAAATATTGAACTGCAGTCTCCACTGCTTTGACCAATCTTCTAGCAATGCCAAATCATGTACCATGTTACAGACATCTCTAGGGATATCAACTCTATTACACACCTTTGTATCATCAGCAAAAATATATACCTTGCCCAACAAACCTTTAGTTATATCACTAACATATAGGTTAAATAGAACAGGACCCAGTACAGAGCCTTGTGGTACCCCACTAGTGACTGGTCTATGTTCTGGGTGAACCCCATTTACAACCACACTCTGGAATCTATCCTTCAGCCAATTGCATATCCACTGAGCCACTCAAGGGTTAAGTCCTAGCTTGTACAACTTTTGTATTAGATCATGATGTGGAACTATATCAAATGCCTTCTTGAAATCAGGATATGCTGTTCACAGCACCACCCTGGTCCAAAACACTGGTAATAGAGTCAAAAAATTAAATCAGATTTGTCTGACACGATCTGTCCTCAGTAAAGCCATGCTGCTTTGGGCCAAGCAAGCTATGTATTTTTAGGTGATCAATGATCCTTCTTTTCCTCTATGAACTTTAATCTTTAGTTCTTTCCATAGATTTTCTATTGGCTGAAACTCAGGTAATTGGCTCTGCCATTCTAGCGCTTTATTTTCTTGCATTAAAACCAATTAAGAGCTTCCTTGGCTTTGTGTTTGGGATCATTGTCCTGTTGAAATGTCCACCCTCGTTTCATTTCATCATCCTGGTAGATGGCAGCATATTTTTTATCAGGAATGATTTGTTACATTTTTCCTTCCATCTTTCAATGATATGAAATTTGACAGCACCAATTGCTGAAAAACAACCTCACACCATGATATTCCCTCACACCATGATATACACCTTCAGAATTTACTGTTGGTATGGTATTTTTGGAGTGATGTGCAGTGCCATTTGACCTCTAAACATGGTGTGTATTATGACATCCAAAGAGTTGAATTTTCTGTCTTATCTGACCAGACTATATATATATATATATATATATATATTTGATTATTGCTAGCAGCTATAGCATTATAATTACTGTCTTCTCACAGCAGCAACGTCTTCAAACCCCCCCCCCCCCCCCCCCCCGCCAAGAGGGATTCCCCTGTCAGCACTATCCATGGGTGCAGGAAAGAAATTCACACCGTGCATGGCCAGCCTTACTCTACTATTGAGGTAAAGATGTGTTTACAGTATGTCTGCATTTCAATAGGAGATTTTTTTTCTATCCTGACAGGAAATGAGGGAAACTCTTCCCAATAGGGAAATGGACAGCAGTAGAAACCTTGATAGAGCCTCTTATTTTCCCCCCTTCTATCCAAAATACAAAGAGCTTAGTCTGAGGCTCGGTTTTGAGGCAAAACTGTGGATCTTTAGTTAAATACAAAGTTTTAATAATATAAAGTGAAGACACCATTTGTAAGCTGGCCATACATGGATTGAAATTCAGCCAGTTCAGCAGGGACTAGCTGAATTTCGATCAACAATGCGTTTAGCTTTGCACTTCTCCTTTAATTGCTATTATATGAATTGATGTAATTTGCCCTATAGCCTTGCCTTTGGCTTTTCACAAATATGTTGCATCACATGCACTGTTGCATCACAATGCCAGCTGTTTTGAAACTACAAGTCCCATGAGACATTGCAAGACCCCAACAATCACAGGCATGACTCCTAGAGGCAGAGGCATGATGGGATTTGTAGTTTCAAAACAGCTGGAGAGCCGAGGTTCCCTACCCCTGCTCCAAATTTTTAATTAGTGACAATCCTTAAAACCAATTATAGGTTGTATTTTACTTTAACAGTGGTCTGTATTACATTGTGCATGTAAAATTCTTCGCTTTTGGGTGACTGCGATAGTGGGATCCAGATATGGGCATTGCCCTTCCTGAAGATGGTTAGCTACGATACAGGCAGATGTGGCTGGCCACACCCCCCGCCTTTGCGTGCAAATATGCCCGGGTTCCCTCCAGGCTTGTTTTGTTGTGCTGGGGTGGGTGGAACCTTGCCCACCTCTCCTCCTTGTTCCCGGCATGCCTATGTGCTGAGCAGCGAGTAACGCCCATCATATGATGCGCGATTACGTCACGGCGCATGCGTTGGTCCATCTGAAGCTGCCGTGGCCATCTTGATATAGGTCCAGCGTCCAGATAATTGATTCTGGCTGCCGGACCACAGCTGGGGGCAATTTGGAGAACATTAGTTCTCTTATATGGTGCAGTCAGTGCCAGGATATCGCTCTCTCCCATCTCTGCAGCCTGTAAACAGCCTGAAGACTCATTTGACAGTGTGGTATCGATACAGCTAATTCAAAAAAACTGTGAATTATTAAATAGTTTAAAGGATTAATTAAACTGGGGGTTGAAGGCTGGAGGTTGGAGGAGGAGGAGAAGAGGGGGAGAGAGTTCTCCCCTGGGAACACTGTGCCATATATAGTTGAACTTTGAGTAATATTTGGGTACATGTTTCAGTCTTTGGGGAGGAGTTATGGCATGATGTATGGAAATGTGCTATATTGATATGATTATTTATTTAAGATCAATTTTGTCACTTTAATTAGAAGGCAGCAATCCAAGTCTGCTAGCTCCCGATGAAGATGACCATGTCCATGAAACACATTGAGCGGAAAGACTTGTTATATAAATCACTGCAGTGGTTGGAAATTACTGTTTTATAACTATATTTTTTTAAGTTTACTATTAGATGTTTAAAAGAAATGAAATAAAATGTTATTAAGTTGACTAAAAGTCCCACAATTTTTACTATAGTCATAGTTTCGATATATCAGATTTAGGGATGTGGCATGCAAATTAAACGATTTTTGACTGAATCAATTACATAGAGAGAGGATCGACACACATCCTGTCATATCACAGAAAACATGTACTATACACTATATTACTAAAGAGCCACCTGCTGCATAGATAGGTATAATGCATATATACAGTCACAGTATATAAGCAGATTGTTGTTGCTTTTCCAACACCCCTTCTCAACAGCATGTGCTTTGTCAAATTATATTTAGCTTCTTCTTTAAATAACTATGACGTTCCTTCAACACAGGCTTAGTGAGTGCATCAGCAATCATCTCCTCTGATGGGCAGTATTAAATGTCAATAACACCTTGCTCTTGATTGTCCCTCAGTAGGTGATACTTGACGTTGATGAGTTTGGTCCTAGGACTGACCCTTTCTGATTGCATGAGCTTTATACATCCCTGGCTGCCTTGAAAAATGGGAATTGGTTTTTACATGTCTATCCCAATGTCCACAAAAAGTTGACAAATCTATATTGCATTTTGACATGCGTGTGCTGCTGCAATGTACTTTGGTTCAGATAGAGCTACAGTTGTTTGATAGAACAACAGTTGCTTGCTTTCGACTAGACCAACTTATGGTTCCTTCCCCATACTGAAATATTAATCCACTTGTGGATTTGCAGTCTGTGCAGTCACCGGCCCAATCAGCATCCACATATCTGACTGGTTTTGTATGATATATTGCTGGTAACCGTAACTTCATCTGAATTGTTCCTTTGACGTACTGCATCAATCTTTTTATTATGTGAGCCCTTGTATACACGGTTGGACATTCCGACGGAAAATGTCTGATCGGACCGCGTTGTCGGATAATCCGACCGTGTGTGGGCTCCATTGGACTGTTTCCGTCGGAATATCCGACCGACAAAGTTTTAGAGCTGGGCTATAAAATTTTCCAACAACATGGTCCGATGGGACTTTGTCCTATCGTTTGTAGAGAATTCCAATCGGACAAAGTGCCACACATGCTCAGATCAAATTCCTAGACCAAAGCTATTGGCTACTAGCCTGAACGTAGTCCCGTCGGAATGAAATAACGTCACCACGTTCTGAACGATCGGATTTTCTGACAACTTTGTCCGACCGCGTATATGCAACACAAGTTTCGGACAACATCCAATGGATTTTGTTGTCGGAATATCCGACCGTGTGTACAAGGGCTTACAGTCAGCTGAGAGGGAGCTGAAACTTTCCTGCATAGTATGCCCACTGCTGCAGCTATGTATGGTCTTGTCACAGTGTCAACATATAGCAGCTTACCGATTGCTCTGCAATACGTTTCATTGTTGGGTAGCAAGTTTTCTGCTTCATTGCTCTTTAGATAGCCTGGTTCCAAAGGAATTTTCACTTTTTTTACATATTGCATATGGAATCGTTCCAGGATTTCTGAGATTTTCTGAGATTGGTTGAGAAGATAACTTTCATCTTTTTGATTTCAAAATGTTCTTTCATCTTATGATTATAATCCCCTTCTTGTTCAAAACAAGGAATAATGTCAACATAGATAAGGATGTATATCCATCTGTCTTCTTGATTCTTAGAGTAAATATAGGGGTCTGCTTTACTTCTTGAGAATCCCTCTCTGGTAAGTAATTTGTTCACTTTCTCATTGCATACTCTTGCAGATTGCTTAGGACCGTAGATGCTCTTCTGAAGTTTACACACAAGGTTGTCTCCTTGCTCAAACCCTGGTGATTGCTCCATGTAGAGCTCTTCCTTAATGTCTCCATTAGAGCTACACGATTCTGGCGAAAATGAGAATCACAATTTTTTTGCTTAGGATAAAAAGATCACGATTCATGTGATGTAAAATCTTTCACATTATACAAAAAAAATGGACTAACTTTACTGGTTAGTTTTTAATTCATGAAACTAATTAAAAAAAAAAAATTGCATTTGAAAGACCGCTGCACAAATACAGTGTGACATAAAATATTTCAACAACCACCTTTTTATTCTCTAGGGTGTCTACTAAAACTAGACATGTGCGATTTGTTTCGTACGAATTTCCTAAAATTCGTACGTTTGGGAGGATCCGAAATACGAATTGCTGTGCGTCCAAATTCTGTACGCAATACGAATTTTTGTTTACTAATTTCGGATTTCGGATCAGTTGTCGTTGCATCGACGACTCAATCATTATGCTTATTATGAGGGGCTCCCACCATCCCTGTGCTGTGCTGACTTCCTCCTGGGGCTGTACTTCTGCTGTGTTCATTATAAGGGGCTCCCACCATCCCTGTGCTATGCTGACTTCCTCCTGGGGCTGCTTATTATGAGGGGCTCCCACCATCCCTGTGCTATGCTGACTTCCTCCTGGGGCTGTACCTCTGCTGTGCATATTATGAGGGGCTCCCACCATCCTGTGCTATGCTGACTTCCTCCTGGGGCTGCTTATTATGAGGGGCTCCCACCATCCCTGTGCTATGCTGACTTCCTCCTGGGGCTGCTTACTATGAGGGGCTCCCACCATCCCTGTGCTGTGCTGACTTCCTCCTGGGGCTGTACCTCTGCTGTGCATATTATGAGGGGCTCCCACCATACCTGTGCTGTGCTGACTTCCTCCTGGGGCTGCTTATTATGAGGGGCTCCCACCATCCCTGTGCTTTGCTGACTTTCTCCTGGGGCTGTACCTCTGCTGTGCATATTATGAGGGGCTCCCACCATCCCTGTGCTGTGCTGACTTCCTCCTGGGGCTGTACCTCTGCTGTGCATATTATGAGGGGGTCCCACCATCCCTATGCTGTGCTGACTTCCTCCTGGGGCTGCTTATTATGAGGGGCTCCCACCATCCCTGTGCTGTGCTGACTTCCTCCTGGGGATGCTTATTATGAGGGGCTCCCACCATCCCTGTGCTGTGCTGACTTCCTCCTGGGCCTGTACCTCTGCTGTGCATATTATGAGGGGCACCCACCATCCCTGTGCTGTGCTGACTTCCTCTTGAGGCTGCTTATTATGAGGGGCTCCCACCATCCCTGTGCTGTGCTGACTTCCTCCTGGGGCTGCTCATTATGAGGGGCTCCCACCATCCCTGTGATATGCTGACTTCCTCCTGGGGCTGTACCTCTGCTGTGCATATTATGAGGGGCTCCCACCATCCCTGTGCTGTGCTGACTTCCTCCTGGGGCTGCTTATTATGAGGGGCTCCCACCATCCCTGTGCTGTGCTGACTTCCTCCTGGGGCTGCTTATGAGGGGCTCCCACCATCCCTGTGCTGTGCTGACTTCCTCCTGGGGCTGTACCTCTGCTGTGCATATTATGAGGGGCTCCCACCATCCCTGTGCTGTGCTGACTTCCTCCTGGGGCTGTACCTCTGCTGTGCTCATTATGAGGGGCTCCCACCATCCCTGTGCTATGCTGACTTCCTCCTGGGGCTGCTTATTATGAGGGGCTCCCACCATCCCTGTGCTGTGCTGACTTCCTCCTGGGGCTGTACCTCTGCTGTGCATATTATGAGGGGCACCCACCATCCCTGTGCTGTGCTGACTTCCTCCTGGGGCTGCTTATTATGAGGGGCTCCCACCATCCCTGTGCTGTGCTGACTTCTTCCTGGGGCTGCTTATTATGAGGGTCTCCCACCATCCCTGTGCTATGCTGACTTCCTCCTGGGGCTGTACCTCTGCTGTGCTCATTATGAGGGGTTTCCACCATTACTGTGCTGTACTGACATACTGAGCACAGCAGGGGTACAGCCCCAGGAGGAAGTCAGCACAGCACAGGGATGGTGGGAGCCCCTCATAATATGCACAGCAGAGGTGCAGCCCCAGGAGGAAGTCAGCATAGCACAGGGATGGTGGGAGCCCCTCATAATAAGCAGCCCCAGGAGGAAGTCAGCACAGCACAGGGATGGTGGGAGCCCCTCATAGTAAGCAGCCCCAGGAGGAAGTCAGCATAGCACAGGGATGGTGGGAGTCCCTCATAATAAGCAGCCCCAGGAGGAAGTCAGCACAGCACAGGGATGGTGGGAGCCCCTCATAATATACACAGCAGAGGTACAGCCCCAGGAGATAGTTAGCATAACACAGGGATGGTGGGAGCCCCTCATAATAAGCAGCCCCAGGAGGAAGTCAGCATAGCACAGGGATGGTGGGAGCCCCTCATAATAAGCAGCCCCAGGAGGAAGTCAGCACAGCACAGGGATGGTGGGAGCCCCTCATAATATGCACAGAAGAGGTACAGCCCCAGGAGGAAGTCAGCATAGCACAGGGATGGTGGGAGCCCCTCATAATAAGCAGCCCCAGGAGGAAGTCAGCATAGCACAGGGATGGTGGGAGCCCCTCATAATAAGCAGCCCCAGGAGGAAGTCAGCACAGCATAGGAATGGTGGGAGCCCCTCATAATATGCACAGCAGAGGTACAGCCCCAGGAGGAAGTCAGCACAGCACAGGGATGGTGGGAGCCCCTCATAATAAGCTGCCCCAGGAGGAAGTCAGCATAGCACAGGGATGGTGGGAGCCCCTCATAATAAGCAGCCCCAGGAGGAAGTCAGCACAGCACAGGGATGGTGGGAGCCCCTCATAATAAGCAGCCCCAGGAGGAAGTCAGCACAGCACAGGGATGGTGGGAGCCCCTCATAATAAGCAGCCCCAAGAGGAGCAGGCGAAAAACTGGACCAGCGGTGCATGGCAGACAATCCGCTTCTCTCTTTCTCATCTAATGACAATTCGTATTTCGGATAGGAAATTCTTCAACGGAATTTTGTATTTCGGATAAAAACCAAACTTTCATCAGCATCGACTGTCATTATATTGAGGTATATTTTTGCCTTTAAATTCATCATAACAAACGTTCATACAAGTTAACAAACCGTATTTCGTACGAAACGGAATTTCGGACACGAAATACGGAGTATGAATTAATTTTAATATGAACCGTAACGGAACAGAACTAAACTAATTTATTGACGGCGCCCATGTCTAACTAAAACAAAAAAAAAATATATATATATATATATATATATATATATATATATATATATTTTTTTTTTTTTTTTTTTTTTCACTTAGAATATAGGCATATGCTTTACATCCAAACACTTTGATGTGCCCTATGATAGGCTTTGATCCATGCCACATTTCGAATGGAATACATTTAATGGCTCTTGAGGGTAGTCTGCTCTCTTGGTAGGTTTCAGTCATGACTGCTTCTTCCCAGTACTTGTGAGGTAGGTTGGAATCCGTCAACATGCATCTGGCCATTTCTATAAGAGTGTGATTTTTCCTTTCTGCTACACCGTTTTGTTCAAGAGTGTATGGTGTTGTTGTCTGGTGTACTATTCCTTGTCTCTTCAGGTATGAGGCCACTTCTTTGCTTATGTATTCTCCCCCATTGTCGGTGCATATTATTCCTGGTTTCTGCTGGAATTTGTTGCTAGACATGGCAAGCAAAGATTAGAGAACCCCTAGTAGTGGACTTTGTAGGCACGTACAACACGTATCAAATATATACAGTATAAAGAAAAGTTTCTTGAAAATAGTATAAAAAAACTGTATAAAACATGGAATGCATAACCAAACTAGTGGAGTGTATACACAACAGACTCTAATGCTTAAAAGACCCTATGTGTTTCAGAGAGTCTGCGTCTCCTTCTTCAGGGGTAGGTATAGAGCACAGAGTAATTCTATTTAAAAAAAGAATAGAATGGTATATGTTAGAGGAGTACAAAACATTAGCAAGTACATATATTACATGCAAATTCATATTTTTACATGCACTTACATATTTAAAGACGTATGTTGAATAAGCATTCCATGAGACTTATAGGTTAAAAGCAATCAAACAGGATGGACATGCCCATCAGCTGCAGTACACATGCCCTTGCTAATAAACAGCAGACGTGGCGTGCGGTCACGTCAGCGCGTCGCTCTGCCCACGAATTTAAAATAAAAATAAAAATAGACAATTGTGGCCAGCCGGCTGCAGTACACATGCCCGTGCTAATAGACAGTGGATGTGGGAGGAGCGACGTGCTGACGTCCACTGTCTATTAGCACGGGCGTGTGTAATGGAGCCGCAATTTTCTATTTTTATTTTGATTTAAATTCATGTTGCTGTTTTACATGCTTTTCAGCATTTTATACACGAAATACCCTACGGGTTTTATCTATGGTCGTCCCATTTCTCTTCTTTTCGAGCAAATTTGTACCATCAACCCCGTTTTACACTACATATGCTGCCAGTGGAGGAACGCATTGATGCAATCCAGACCGGGGGGGGGGCATCCCAGTGAGATGAGGGCGAGACCGTTCAGTAAAATCTTCTGAGGAAAAGGCCCTGGCTGGGCAATAGCCATAGGAGATAAAGTACTGCAAGCTGGTAAGAGCACACTTCACTCGGTGGTGAGATATATTCATTAAAGTCACTGCAACCGTGCAAAATACTTCAAGTCATCCAACTATTCACAGTCTTGGACAATGTTTTGAACCATTGATCTTTATATCAAAGGGATACTACCCTTGTTTTTTTTTACACAGGATAATTCTTTTTCTTTTTTACAGCCACTTGTTTAATCACAGGACATTTGTTTGGTTTATTTAACAGGGGCATGTAATTATAATTTTTGCTGTAATATTTTGCAGCAGGGCTTGTTCCTGCGCTCAACTAGAGTATCTGTGGGGGGTTGCAGTGTTGTGGCACCAGTGCCTAAAGCCCAATTTTTCTGCCCCTGTTCAACATTGGCATGTAATTACAATTTTTGATCTAATATTTTACAGCAGGGCCCATTCCTGCGCCCACCAAGAGTAAATGTAAGGGCTTGCAGTGTGGTGGCAATACCACCACACCACCACTAAAGGCCCAATTTTTCTGATCCTGTTCAGCAGCATGTAATTACAATTCTTGATATAATATTTCACAGCAAGGCCCATTTCAGCACCCACCAAGAGTAACTGTGAGGGCTTACAGTGTTCTGGTACCACCAACACCTAAGGCCCAAATTTCTGCAGAGTATATAGGGCAGGCTCCTACTTTCAAACATTCAACTTACAAACTACTCCTACTTACAAATGGAGGGAGACAACAGGAAGTGAGAGGGAATCTACCCCTAGGAAGGGAAATTCTTTCCTGTAAGAGTTAATATGGGAAATAGGTGTCTCTTCCACTGATGCTTTATCACCAATCCTTGTTTCCCTAAAAAACCCAAATTTTCAAAATACAATTGTCATTGGGACAGAAAGTGAGGTGAAATCTTCTGAATAGGGGCACAGACAGCAAAACAAATGTTACAGGGGTGATGATAACCCTTCCCTAGGTTTTCCAAAAAGCTTAAGAATAGATTTTTTGCCTGGAGCTACACTTACAAAATGTTCCTATTGCAAATTACAAACAGATTCAACTTAAGAACAAACCTACAGTCCTTGTCTTTCTTTGGGCCGCCTGTATACTGCTGTTCAGAGTATATAGGGCCTGGGGGCCCCATGCAATTTCTCTTTTTAATTTGGGTGTGCGGTTCCCCTTAATATCCATACAAGACCCAAAGAGGCTGATAATGGGCTGGGGGTTACTCATGCCATTTTTCTCAATTTTCATCCATATTGCCGAGACCTGACATTACATTAGTAGTTTTAAATGACTTTTATTCCTTTAGAAATGTCATTTTGTGCAGGGACTGTTCTAAACATGGTAAACACGCGCTACTTTACAGGCATACTATAGACACCCGTCAGGTAAGATATTTAAAGTAATGTTTCACTTTTATTTTTACACTTTAACCACTTCCCGACCAGCGCACGACAATGTATGTCGACAGAATGGCACGGGCAGGCATATTGGCGTACAGGTACGTCCAATATTCAATGCCGCCCTGCCACCGGGAGTGCGCCGCCGGCGGCGCACTCCCTCGCTGGTCGGGATCCCCGTGAGTCCCGTCGCGGGACCCGCGGACTCGATCGCCGCAGGCATCCCCGCGATCGTCTCACGGAGCGGCCGAATGGAGGTAATGCTGTGTAAACAACATTTCTCCATTCTGCCTAGCAACTAGTGACGCTGATCTCTGCTCCATGTGATTGGAGCAGAGATCAGTGTTCACTAAATGAAAGACCAACCCCCCCACAGTTAGTAACACACCCCTAGGAACACTTAACCCCTACACTGCCACCCACTGGTTAACCCTTTCACTGCCAGTGTCATTTACACAGGAATCACTGCATTTATATAGCAGTGATTACTGTATAAATGACAATGGTCCCAAAAATGTGTCAAAAATGTCCGATGGGTCCCCCACAATGTCGCAGTCACAATAAAAATCGCTGATCGCCGCCATTACTAGTAAAAAAAAAAATAATAAAAAATTATTAATAAAAATGCTATAAAACTATCCCTATTTTGTAAACGCTATAACTTTTGTGAAAACCAATCAATAATCGCTTATTGCGATTTTTTTTACCAAAAATATGTAGAAGAATACGTATTGGCCTAAACTGAGGGAAAAAAAATGTTTTTTTATATATTTTTGGGGGATATTTATTATAACAAAAAGTAAAAAATAATGCATTTTTTTCAAAATTGTCGCTCTATTTTTGTTTATAGCGCAAAAAATAAAAACCGCAGGGGTGATCAAATACCACCAAAAGAAAGCTCTATTTGTGGGAAAAAAAGGACGTCAATTTTGTTTGGGAGCTACGTCGCACGACCGCACAATTGTCAGTTAAAGCGACGCAATGCCGAATCGCAAAAAGTGGTCTGGTCTTTGACCAGCAAAATGGTCCGGTCTGCAAGTGGTTAAGCATCATTAAAATCACTGCTCCCAAAAAAACTGATATTTAAATTTTTTTTTTTGCATTGATACAGGTCCCCTGGGGCAGGGCCCGGGTCCCCAAACCCTTTTAGGACAATAACTTGCATATTAGCCTTTAAAATTGACACTTTTGATTTCTCACGTTTGAGTCCCATAGACTTTAATGGTGTTCGAGAGTTCACCTATTAGCAGGTTATCGAATCATGCGCTTGGAAGCTTGTATGCAAAGAATACTTTACTTGGAGGATTAGCAATGCATGTCTTACAGGAAACAGGACAATACAAGTACATGAAGAGAGGATAGAAAAACATCCTGTCATATCATAGAAAACATGTACTATACACTATAATACTACAGCGACCACCTGCTGCATAGATAGGTATAATGCAAATACACAGTCGCAGTATGCAAGCAGATTGATGTTGCTTTTCCAACACAGACTACTCATCAACTTGTGCCCAACCAACCTGTTGGGCTTTTCCCAAACAATCATTGAATTGTGACAGCGGGGAAGGCTCCCCACTGCCAGAATACATTACCACGGTGGAAAGAATGCCCCCATCCATCTCAAATGTATGGATAGGGGAATTGGATCATTTATTTTTTAATTCAACCCTCAGGTTGAAAAATTATTAATGTATAGGTTGCCTTACATAGCAGAATTTGCCCTCTCTTTTATTAACAGAGTAAACACAGTAGACAATGCTAGTGAGCCCTAGCACAACAAACAGGTTTATCACTAAAAAGCATTTTACTGTTTTTCTGGTCTCCAGTGGCCATTGTCCTACTTAAACAGGCTGTTTGTTTTTCTCTCCAACAAAGAGATATTTGAACGTAAAAGTGGTTTTGGAACACATCACAACTGACAGTCACGTTGATCAGCAGAGTCGAAGCTGGGAGGCATTTTTTAAACAATCATAACAAAATAAATAGCTACTGCGCTATGTATTAAATTCTGATTTTATTTCCACCTCAAAAGAGACAAGGGGTCTTTTTCAAGTTTTGCAGCAAACTTACTGAATATGAGAACCTCCCAAAATTACTCCTGGTGGACATCTACAAACTCATCACATGGCTAGAGTTTCTATTGGTGTCCATGAAGGGTGTTTCTTGCTATTCAGATTGCAATGTCTTGTAGTCATTGTACCACCATTCTCCACTCTCTGATATGTCTGATATATGTCCTTAGCATTAACTGTTGTTGTTAATATGATGTAGCGGTACCCCCATAGGGGTTGCTGGTAGTTGTGGTCCATCTCTTACCCTGCACAGCCAAGCACACAATCTTCAGACTCTCAGTAGTCAAGAAGCAGTCCTTGTACCTTATTTTTATGTTTTATTGAGGGGAATTAAACTTGGATGGGGCAAGGATAAGTATGGGATGCCTATTTGATTGGAGAAATAAGAATTGGGAATCCAACTATATACACGCCTTGTATATACATCTCCTCACTTCAAGCTCTAGCACATCACTTATTTACACTTCCTCACTTCCAGGACCAGCTAGCACTATAGTTTAAGTGTGGCACTGGCTCCAGTAGGCCTTAGCAAATGCCCTTTGCAAGCAGGGACTGTGGGCTCCTTTGCTGTAGCAAAAATAGTAGTAGTCCTAGTGCTAACTGTCCACCTGGCTACTGATCCCAGCACCACATCTTCAGGCCCTGTCAGTCCCCCTGGTTGCAGATGCCCCTTTCCACTGCCCATGCCACCACAGTGCACTCCACTGGCTCTGCACCCATCCCAGACTGCACTTTCACCAGTCCTGTTGGCTGCCTCTGTGGAACTCCTGGAGATTTGTAGTCCTGCTGTCCTCTCAGTCTCCTCCTGTGCCTCCTGGTCAGGACACCTCTGTGAGTTGTAAGAGGGTCCCATCTACACCCAAGCCCAGGCCCAAGGCACACCCCAGACTGAGGACCTTCTTTAACCACTTGACCACTGGGCACTTAAACACCCTTAATAACCAGACCAATTTTCAGATTTCGGTGCTCTCACATTTTGAATGACAATTACTCAGTCATGCAACACTGGACCTATATGAAATTTTTGTTCTTTTTTTCACACAAATTGAGCTTTCTTTTGGTGGTATTTAATCACCGCTCGGTTTTTTATTTTTTGTGCTATAAAAGAAAAAAAATACAGAAAATTCTGTAAAAAAATGATTTTTTCTTTGTTTCTGTTATAAAATTTTGCAGATTAGTAATTTTTCCTTCATAAATTTTGGCCAAAATTTATACTACTACATATCTTTGGTAAAAATAAGTACAAATTGGTGGATATTATTTGGTCTTTGTGAAAGTTATAGAGCCCACAAGCTGTGGTGCCAATATCTGAAAATTGATCACACCTGAAGTACTGACGGCCTATTTCAATTCTTAACACCCTAACATGCCAGAAAAGTACAAATACCCCCCAAATGACCCCTTTTTGGAAGGAAGACATTCCAAGGTATTTAGTAAGAGGCATGATGAGTTTTTTGAAGTTGTCATTTTTTCCCACAATTCTTTTCAATATCAAGATTTTTTTTACTTTTTTTTTTTTTTTCACAAAATTGTCATATTATCAGTTTATTTCTCACACACAGCATATGCATACCACAAGTTACACCCCAAAACACATTCTGCTATTACTCCCGAGTACGGCGATACCACATGTGCGAGACTTTTACACACAGTGTGGCCACATACAGAGGCCCAACATGCAGGGAGCGCCATCAGGCGTTCTAGAGCACCCAGGACAATTCTGACATTTCTCTCCTACATGTAAAAATCATCATTTATTTGCTAGAAAATTACATAGAATCCCAAAACATTATATATGTTTTTTTAGCAAACACCCTGGAGAATACAATGGTGGTCGTTGCAACTTTTTATCTTGCACGGTATTTGCGCAGCAATTTTTCGAATGCTTTTTTTTGGAAAAAAAACAGTTTTGTGCTTAAAAAAAAAAAACACAGTAAAGTTAGCCCAATTTTTGCATAATGTGAAAGATGAAGTTACGCTGAGTAAATAGATACCTAACATGTCACTCTTCAAAATTGCACATGCTCGTGGAATGCCGCCAAACATCGCTACTTAAAAATCCCCATAGGCGACGATTTAATTTTTTTTTACTGGTTATATGTTTTGAGTTACAGAGGAGGTCTAGGGCTAGAATTATTGCTCTCGCTCTAACATTCGCAGCGATACCTTACATGTGTGGTTTGAACACCGTTTTCATATGTGGGCGGGACTTACGTATGCGTTCGCTTTTGCATGCGAGCACATGGGGTCAGGGGCGCTTTAAAAAAAATATATATATTTATTGTTCATTTTACTTTATTTATTTTAGTTTGACATTTTTTTCCCCAAAAATACATTTTTTGATCCCTTTTATTCCTATTACAAGGAATGTAAACATCCCTTGTAATAGGAATATGGCATGACAGGTCCTCTTTACAGTGAGATATGGGGTCAATAAGACCCCGCATCTCACCTCTAAGCTGGAAAGCCTGAAAAAAAAAAAAGATTCTGGCTTTGATCGTATTGGCGAGTCGGTAGAAGCACCGAAGGGCGGCGGGAGGGGGGGGGGGGTGTCTATGGCTGGGTAATGCAGGGTATCACTGACTATGGCTGGGTATGGCTGGGTATCTTCAAGTATGGCTGGGTATCTCAGAGTATGGCTGGGTATCTCAGAGTATGGCATTGCAGAGTATTGCGTTGCAGAGCATTGCAGGGTATTGGCGGGTGTTGCAGAGCATTGCAGAGTGTTGCAGGGTATTGGTGGGTGTTGCAGAGCATTGCAGGGTATTGGCAGGTGTTGCAGAGCATTGCAGAGTGTTGCAGGGTATTGGTGGGTGTTGCAGAGCATTGCAGGGTATTGGCGGTTGTTGCAGAACATTGCAGAGTGTTGCAGGGTATTGCAGAGTATTGCAGAGTAATGGCAGGGAATTGAGGGGTTACATTTTGGTGAGCAGCGATGTGGGCACTGCAGATGCAGCCCACAGCGCTGCTGACACCGATCTCTTCCCCCTCTGCTGTACCGATCAGTACAGAGAGGGGGAGGGAGGAACCGGCGTCATAACATGACGCCAGTTTGTTTACAAGTGATCACTCCGTCATTTGACGGAGCGATCACGTGGTAAACGGCCGCGATGAGCGGCCGTTTACCGTGATCCGTGATGCGCTGGGTCCTGTGGACCCGGCGGTCACGGATGCTCTCGAGTGCGCGCCCCAGGGGGCGCGCGAGAGCGGAATTCTGGGAGGACGTCATATGACGGCCTCCCAGAGTTAAACAACCGCCCTGTAGCCGTCATTCGGCTATGGGCCGGTTGTTAAGTGGTTAAAGGCCCGACAGCCTAACACGCCATCTCCATCTTCCACCTGATCACAACTTCCCCAGCTGGGCTGACCCTGAATATTTGAGGAGACCTGCCCCTACCAATCCAGGTTGGGGATTGGACAGGGCCCTCAGAATACTCCAGGCAGCTTCAACTCACCTCTCCTACTCCCTTTACAGAAGATTGTTCTGGAAAGAAGTGGGGGGTCTCAGTGATGCTGCCTGTGAGCCACCCAGTTCTGCCTGGCTTTTTGCCAACAAAGAATAAATCACACAGGCTTGGCTGTCTACCAACCTGCTTAAAGTGGTTGTATACACTTTTTGTAACTTTAACCTACAGGAAAGCCTATAATAAGGCTTACCTGTAGGTAAAAAAAATATCTCCTAAACCTGTACGGTTTAGGAGATATTCCCCTCGGTATGCGCCGCTGACTGCAGCGGCGCATGCGCACGAGGGGATTCTCGGCCTGAAAATCCGTCAGTGGCCGGCGGCCGGAAAGAAATCTCCCGTGCGCATGCGCGGAAATGACGATATCGCGGCTCCAGCCACTCACAGCGCCGGAGCCGCGATACCCGGAAGAAACGCCGAGGGAGCATGTCAGCTCCCTCGGCATGGATCGTGCCAGATGTCGGGGCCTCGTTCTGAGGTAAGTATTTCATAATGAGCTAGTATGCGGTGCATACTAGCTCATTATGCCTTTTGCTTTGCAGGTGTTAAAAAAAAAAAAAAAAAATAGCGGGTTTACTACCGCTTTAAATTTTCCTACACTACAAAAAAATATACCTGTACACATCCTAGTACCACTAGAGGGTGCTACAATGATCTAGGGAGCTTATTTGGCAGAATAACATATCTCGAACATATGGTGTGTATCTCTATTTCTCTTATTTCTATTACTTGCATCCAATGTGGCTGGACACATTACTGAGATCCAACCAATATCCTGGTGTAGGGATTCAAGAAGAATACTAATGGCCATCACCCAATCATGTAAACAGTATAAGATACGGAAAATGTCTAGCAGCAGAATGGATAGTGTGGTAAGATACCAAGCTAACACTTTCATGTAGACATTCTATTGTTCAATGTTTTAATCACCCTGCAATAAGCTTTTATCCCTTTCCTGCCTAGGCCAATTTTCAGCTTTTAGAGCTGTCATACTTTGAAAGACAATTCTGTGGTCATGCAACACTGTGCACAAATAAAATCTTATTTTATTTTCACAGAAATAGAGCTTTTTTTGGTGGTATTTAATAATCACTAGGTTTTTTATTTTTTGCTAAACAAGTGGTAAAAAAATTTTTTTTTGAGAACATTTTTTTTTCATAGTTTGTTAGAAATGTTGCCAATTTTTTTGCGTCAGTGATGTGTGCTGATGAGGCTGCACTGATGAGGCGGCAATGATGGGCACTGATAGGTGGCACTGATGAGGTTGCATTGATAGGTGGCACTGATTGGCACTGATGAGCTCTAATAGGTGGCACTAAAGGGCACTGATAAATGACTAATAGGCGGCACTGATGGGCATCAATAGGAGGCACTGATAGACACTGGTAGGCAGCACTGATAAGTGGCACTGATGAGGAGGAACTGATCGGCAGCACTGGTGGGCACTGACTGGTAGCACTGTTGGGACTGCATAATCATATTTCCTGATAATCAGGACACTGATAATCAGTGCCCCGATTATCAGTGTCGATGTCCCTTTAATATAAGCCAATTATCGTCTCTCTTCTTCTCTCCTTGCGCTGTCAGCATGAGGAAAGAAAAGCTGATAACCGGTGTTCTGCCATATAGTGTCCGGCCATCATATAGTGTCCGCGCCGTACTGCGCATGCGCAGTACGGAGCAGACGAAGCTTCAGAAAATCTCAGAAGCTGAACAGTGCCTGCGCCGTGAGTGGAGGTGGTAGCCCCCCCCATCCAAGCGGACATAGGGTTGTGAATATTAGAGGGCCCCTCGCGGGCGAGCTTCGCTCGCCGCGCTTTGGGCTCGGCCTCGCTGTGCTCGGCTCTTTTATATTCCTACTCTATGTCCACTTGGATAGTGGGGATAGAACCTGGACTCATGGCGCAGGCGCCATTCATCCTCAGCAATTTTTGGAATCTGTGTTGCTGTGTACTGCGCATGCGCAGTACGCAGCGGACACTATCGGATGGAGGACCTTATATGATAAGACACCGGCTTGTGTTTACATCTGTGATCAGCTGTCATTGGACACAGTCGATCATGTGGTAGAGGGCCGCTGTTATTGGCCCTTTACCCCAATCTATGATCAGCAGAGTGCAAAGGACCCGGCAATCACAGAGTGAACTGCCTGCAACACCGCAGGGGGCGCTCGGGCAGCACAATCATGAGAGGACATCCATGTACACCCTTCCAGCAAAGTCAGCCCGTGCTTTTGGCTATAGAGCGGGGGCGGAAAGCCGTTAAGCTGGGTATGCACACTGAGTGTGTGCACAGTGTACATACTGAAAAACAGATTCCAGCATCCACCACACAAGGTATATGGATGCAGGGATCTCCCCTGACGCGCTATTGTATTCAGACAGCAGGAATTCAATCCCCAGTCTTTGATGGTTGCTCTCCTTTTTATATTAGTAAATTTATGGGGGAAAAAGTACAACACTAAAAACGTTTAATGTGCCCTAGATGTACACCTAGGGTAAAGGTGAGCACAATAAATGGTTGTGCTTAAAAGTGCAAAAAAACTACTTAAAGATATTTAAAAGTGTTTTTGTGAAGTTGAATATTAAGTGCACCAAAAATGAACCCAATGGGGTCACAAATGTTAAAAGGTCAGATGATATCGCATGATCTATTGATCTAGTGATAATCTATTAAAGCGGTTGTATACCCAAATGAATAATGTTAACCTACAGGTAAGCTCATAATAAGGCTTACCTGTAAGTAAAATGAATATCTGCTAAACCTGTACAGTTTAGGTGATATTCACTTTGCATGCAGCCGCTGACATCAGTTTTTTGTTTTGTTTTTTTGTCCTGCGGGTATACAACCGCTTTAATTCTTTCGGACAACAAATATATATATATTAACCAATCATGGGTGTGATGTTAGATCAGAAAGCAGAATATGCATATAAACATTGAGCTCCATGAGACAATGAAAAAATCCCTCAAAAAGTAAACAGCATAGTATATTCATCCCACACGACTCAAGGAAGGCATGGATCACAGATATTGGTAAGCCTCCTAAGCATGCAAAGTGATATTCACACATGGCACCCAGGACTGTGTTTCCAACTCAGGGGAGGGATGGGTTCTCTTACCCTAAGAGGTGGACACACACGCCAGTGGCGGTGGGTCAAACAGGCATGGACGGAGGTCAGGATTGCAAGCCACAAACTCCTATAGTTGGATTGATGTGAGCATACACTTGCAGCAATCCGATCAGACCGCAATACAGGAAACAAGGACTCAGCTAAGTTAATACTTTGTAAAAAACACCTTTTGCTGCAATTACAGCTGCTAGTCTTTTTGGGTATGTTTCTACCAGCTTTGCACATCTAGAGAGTGAGATTTTTGTTCATTCTTCTTTGCAAAATAGATCAAGATTGGATAGAGAGCGTCTGTGAACAGCAATTTCCAAGTCTTGCCACAGATTCTTAATTGGATTCAGGTTTGGATTTTGACTGGGCTGTTCTAACACATGAATATGCTTTGATTTAAATAATTCCATTGTAGCTCTGGCTGTATGTTTAGGGTTGTTGTCCTGCTGGAAGGTGAACTTCTGCCCCAGGCTCAAGTCCTTTTCAGACTCTAAGCCCTTGTACACACGGTCGGAGAATCTGTCGGAATGAGTCTTATCGGACCGTGTCGTCAGATAATCCGACTGTGTGTGGTATGCATCGGACTGATTCCGTCCGAATCTCCGTCCGACCCAATTTTCCAACATGTTGGAAATATTTCCCGACCAACTGGGCCGGACGGACCTAATCCGATCATGTGTAGAGCATTTTTATTGGACCAAGTGCCACGCATGCTCAGATCAAATTCCTACATCAAAGCTATTGGCTACTAGCCTGAATGTAGTCCCATCGTAACGAAATTACGTCATCACGTTCTGAAAGATGGGATTTTTCGCCAACTTGACCCGACCGTGTGTGTATGCAACAGTTTCGGACACAATACGTCGGACTAAATCCGACGGGCAAAATCCGACGGATTTGGTTGGCAAAATCTCCGACCGTGTGTACGTGGGTGAACAGGTTTTCTTCTAAGATTACCCTGTATTTGGCTTCATCCAACTCCTTCACCCTATCAACTCTGACCAGCTTTCTTGTCCCTGCTGAAGAAAAGCATCCCCACAAAATGATGCTGCCACCACCATGTTTCACGGTGGAGATGGTTGGTTTAGGGATATGTGCAGTGTTATATTTCCGCCACACATAGCGTTTTGCTTTTAGGCCACAAAGTTAAATTTTGGTCTCATCTGACCAGAAGCACCTTCTTCCACAGGGGCGGACTGACAACCCATGGGGCCCCCGGGCAATAGGGGATCATGGGGCCCCCTTTGTCACCACCCACCCACGCACAAGCCACACCCTCACAAAGCCCCACATATATATTGCACTGTTACATTACATGCATTGGTCACAGAATTTCTCTACTGCATGTTCAAAATATATGTTTAAAGAGTTAAGAAGATAAAGAACAATAAACGCACATATAACCACGTCCATTTTCTGTGGGGCTGCGTCTCCTGTGAGCAGAATCACGCACAGGTATGGTACTTCTACACTTGTGGGTCTGTGCGCTGTTTGACCCACTGCTGCTTTGATTGGACACACCGAGAGCTAATTAGTGGGTCTGGTGGACCAGATGTCCACTGGGTCCAGACGATCGTTTCCATCAGAGGCAGAACGGTGGTCTGCCGATGTAAACAAGTTAGATCGCCATTCTGTTAGTAGGGAAGACCGATATCCTGTGTGTCTGCTAAACAGGAACACAGATCTGTCTTCCCACATTTAAAGTACCTCCCCCACACAGTTAGAAAGCACTTTCTAGGAACACATTTAACCCTTTGATTGCCCCCTGGTGTTAACCCCTTCCCTACCAGTGTCATTAGTACAGTTAACCATTACTAGTAACAAAAAAATAAAAATAAAAATTCTATAAAAATATCCCATAGCATATTGTGATTTTTACCAACATGTAGAAAATACATAGAGGCCTAAACTGATGGAGAAATTAGATTCTGAGGCTAGAGCCTATAGCAGCAAAGTAAAGAAAGTATATAATATACATACGCACACACACACACTGCAAAGGCTGCAGACAGGGTACAGGGGTCAGAGGCTGCAGACAGGGGTCAGAGGCTGCGGTCATGGTACAGGGGTCAGAGGCTGCGGTCATGGTACAGGGGTCAGAGGCTGCGGACATGGTACAGGGGTCAGAGGCTGCGGACATGGTACAGGGGTCAGAGGCTGCGGACATGGTACAGGGGTCAGAGGCTGCGGACATGGTACAGGGGTCAGAGGCTGCGGACATGGTACAGGGGTCAGAGGCTGTGGACATGGTACAGGGGTCAGAGGCTGCGGACATGGTACAGGGGTCAGAGGCTGCGGACATGGTACAGGGGTCAGAGGCTGCGGACATGGTACAGGGGTCAGAGGCTGCGGACATGGTACAGGGGTCAGAGGCTGCGGACATGGTACAGGGGTCAGAGGCTGCGGACATGGTACAGGGGTCAGAGGCTGCGGACATGGTACAGGGGTCAGAGGCTGCGGTCATGGTACAGGGGTCAGAGGCTGCGGTCATGGTACAGGGGTCAGAGGCTGCGGACATGGTACAGGGGTCAGAGGCTGCGGACATGGTACAGGGGTCAGAGGCTGCGGACATGGTACAGGGGTCAGAGGCTGCGGACATGGTACAGGGGTCAGAGGCTGCGGACATGATACAGGGGTCAGAGGCGGAGGGGTCTTACTAGGCTGTGATGAGAGGTGCGCGCCACTCCTGAAACCTCACAAATTGCCACTGCTGCCTTACATTTAAAAATGGTGCTGCCCGGTGCCATTATGTCACTGCGCATGCATGTTTGAAAATGACTGAGCGTGTAAGGGCTTGCACACGCGGCAGCGATGCATGTGCAGAGGACACTCCAGCCCCCCTCATCATACCATACAGGGTTAATGTTACTTTATGGTATGTGATGAGGCTGGGTTTTTAGAGGAACAGAGCAGTGCAGCTGGCTGGAGCATGAAAACAGGTAGGTGAAAAAGGCCCCCCACCCCCCCACACACACACTGCAAGAATGAACTTTATCTTAAATTCCTGGAGATGGGCTGTATTTTGGCACCACATCCTTTGCTGTTATTGCACAAATTCATGAACATGTTAGAAATATACTGGGAATTTTCAGGTGCTACAGAGATATTCTACATACACATATATTAAAAAGAATTATTTTGTGAAAATACATCTGATGTATGTAGTAGGTGAAAAGTCCCAGTATATTCTTAACATATTCAAGAATTTTACTTTCACCAGGACCTGTCCTGCTGATGTACAGGACAAGTTTAAAGCACATATTTATACAGTGTGGAAGGCAGAACAATTGTAACTCACAGAAGAATGCAGTCTGCCATCCGTCCTGTTATCTTGTCTTGAGCTCTGTTGACTACTTTATGGGTAGCAATGATCGCTACTTTGTTATCCTGCTTGCTCGGTTCTCCCCTGGCAAAGGGAGGGGGGGGGGGGGGGAGGCTCGGGTGCTGCCTGACACACACAAGCATGGAAGAGATCGAGTTTCTCCTTTATCCATAGACTCAAGGCGGTATCTTATATGAGCAGTGACAATGTCCAGGCTCCTAGGGGGGGTCCTCTCCCCCTCCCTCACTCCGTCGGTTTAGCTCAGTGTCCTATGTGCGCTAGTTGTCAGCGCTGTCATTTCCGATGCTTCCTCCTGCTAGCTCCTCTCCTGCTCAGGACTCAGATTTGGCGCCACAAATTCACCTTCTCTGGAGCCAATGATAGCCGAGGGGTGTGGATTGAAGGCGGAAGCCTCCTCCCCCAATTGGAGAATAGCGAGCGATTCTCTCTTTTGCATTTACACACAGCCACAGCACCGATAAGAGACTCGGGGCTATGAGCTTCTCACGGGCCCCCTACTGGCCACGGGCCCTCGGTCGGCGCCCGAATGACCGAATGGTCAGTCCGCCCCTGTTCTTCCACATGTTTGCTGTGTCCTCTACATGGCTTCTCGCAAACTGCAAACAGGACTTCTTATGGCTTTCAAAAATGGCTTTCTTCTTGGCACTCTACCATAAAGGCCAGATTTTCTGAGTGCACAACCAATAGTTGTCCTGTGGACAGATTCTCCCACTTGAGCTGTGGATCTCTGCAGCTCCTCCAGAGTTACCATGGGCCTCTTGGCTGCTTCTCTGATAAATGCTCTCCTTGCCCGGCTTGCCAGTTTAGGTGGACAGCCATATCTTGGTAGGTTTGCAGTTGTCCATACTCTTCCCATTTTCAGATGATGGATTTAACAGTGCGCCATGAGATGTTCAAAGCTTGGGATATTTTTTTATAACCTAACCCTGCTTTAAACTTCTCCACAAATGTATCCCTGACCTGTCTGGTGTGTTCCTTGGCCTTAATGATGATGTTTGTTTACTAAGGTTCTCTAACAAACCTCTGAGGGGTTCACAGAACAGCTGTATTTATACTGAGATTAAATTACACACAGACTCTGTTTACTAAATAGGCGACTTCTGAAGACAATTGGTTCCACTAGATTTTAGTTAAGGGCATCAGAATAAAGGGGGCTGAATACCAATGCACGCCACACTTTTCAGATATGTATTTGTAAAAAAGATTTTAAAACCATTTATCATCTTCCTTCCATTTCACAATTATGTGGCACTTTGTATTCGTTGAAAAACAAACTGAAATCATTTGGGGGGTAGAAAATAATGAAGTTGTGTACACCCTCTTATAACTGGCGATGTAGCTATGTTCATGATTAGACAATCACATTCAAACTCATGTTAAATAGGAGTTACCTGACATAATTTAAAGTGCCTCTGATTAAACCCAAGCAAAGTTCAGCTGTTCTAGTAGGTCTTTCCTGACATTTTCTTAGTCCCACCCTACAGCAAAAGCCATGGTCCGCAGAGAACTTCCAAAACATCAGAGGGATCTTATTGTTAAAAGGTATCAATCAGGAGAAGGGTAAATTAGAATTTCCAAGGCATTAGATATACCATGGAACACAGTAAAGACAGTCATCATCAAGTGGAGAAAATATAGCACAACAGTCACATTCCCAAGAACTGGGCATTCCAAAATTGATTAAAAGACGAGAAGAAAACTGGGCAGGGAGGCTGACAAGAGGACTACAGCAACATTAAAAGAGCTGCGGGAATATCTGGCAAGTACAGGGGTGTCTTTAAGGCAGGGAAAAGGGGGCATCTGCCCTGGGCCCCATCATTGTTGTGGGACACAAAGCAGCTGCCTCATACTTGCCAACTATCCCAGTTCAGATTCCCTTATCCCTTGAAGTTTTAGTCCCGTGCTTTGTCCCAATATCTCAGTGTAAAGTGTTACTAATGCTGCCCAGCTCTGTCTTTTGCCGTGTATAGACCTGCAGACCCTGCATTTACATGTAAATAACCTGCATTGATATGTAAATAGCCACAGACTGGTTGCATTGATATGTAAAAAGAGGCGTAATTCATATGTATATCATAACAATAAAAACACCTTAAGTGCAAAATAAAACACAGCAATGCATAAAGAAATAGTGTCATAAACAAAAGTCCAATCATGAAAAGTTCGTATGTGAATCCGGATAAGCGTTTGTGACACCACAGTGATTCAACACGATCCAAAAGCGCATAAAGTGCCCGTCACCGTATATTAAATGCGCTTACCAGAAAATAGGCAAGTTAGGGCGTTTGTATATATTCAATGGGTCCCATCAGAAGATATCCTCCTTTTTAGTTTGTCAACTCTTCATCTCATAATAGTGCCCTCCAGATAATAATATACTTCGTGATCCCAAATGGGGTGCTCAGTAATGCCCAAAAAAGAAAGGAGCTAACATGGCATAATATCGTTTGGATAGTTTATTAAAAGAAAAAAAGGTAGCACACTTACATGTGTATGGATAATTTACAGCTTGTATAAACGGTACATGAAAAGCCGGCCGGCAGAAACAGGAGCCCGTCCTCCTCTCAAACAGCGTGGTAGCGTCACTGCGTGCCCTCCCAGACGCGTTTCGTCACATCTGACGTTGTCAAAGCCCCATTGACAACGTCAGATGTGACGAAACGCGTCTGGGAGGGCACGCAGTGACGCTACCACGCTGTTTGAGAGGAGGATGGGCTCCTGTTTCTGCCGGCCGGCTTTTCATGTACCGTTTATACAAGCTGTAAATTATCCATACACATGTAAGTGTGCTACCTTTTTTTCTTTTAATAAACTATCCAAACGATATTATGCCATGTTAGCTCCTTTCTTTTTTGGGCATTACTGAGCACCCCATTTGGGATCACGAAGTATATTATTATCTGGAGGGCACTATTATGAGATGAAGAGTTGACCCACTAAAAAGGAGGATATCTTCTGATGGGACCCATTGAATATATACAAACGCCCTAACTTGCCTATTTTCTGGTAAGCGCATTTAATATACGGTGACGGGCACTTTATGCGCTTTTGGATCGTGTTGAATCACTGTGGTGTCACAAACGCTTATCCGGATTCACATACGAACTTTTCATGATTGGACTTTTGTTTATGACACTATTTCTTTATGCATTGCTGTGTTTTATTTTGCACTTAAGGTGTTTTTATTGTTATGATCATTTGTGATAATCACCTACACATTTCGATAATATATTTCATATTTTTTTTATTTTATTTTTATTTTTATTTATTATTTTTTTCATTATTATTATTTTTATTAGTATAGGGTTGGCACAGTTTTCTATTTTTGCATATCTGTTGGGTGTTATATCACATCCATTGCTGCAGCCTGTTTCACATATAGTTTATTTGTATTTATGTTTTTTTCTTAGCGCGGTATATTTTTTCCATATGTATATCATGCCTCCCCCCTCCCCCCCAGGTCATATCTGCCATCACTTCTGCTGAATGCTGCCCACCGGGGAGGTAATGGGGCATGCTTGGAAGCCCTGCCTACAACTGTGGTCATTAAGCCTAACATAAACCTGCTCTGCAAAGGTAAGCAAATTGGAGGCGGAACCCTTTAAAAAAAAAAAAAAGCAGTGCCTCAGCACCATGAATTGTGGTGCATGTGAATACGCACATTTCAGCAGATGCATGAGGGTGTCATTAACAGTTAATAGCACTGCTGTGTATCTGCTAAAGGGCAGCATGTTTCTGTGGTGTCAGGAAAGCGATTTTGCATGCATTGCTGACACACAAGTTTGAAAACAGGCCAAATGTCTCAGTTACATTAGTGATCAGTGTAAATATTCACATTCCATTGGGGCTTGGTGTACAATCCTTTCATTCACACTAGTGGCCAGTGCGAATGTCCCCCTTACATTAGTGGTCAATATAATTCCCCTTACATTAGTGGTCAGTGTAAAACCCTCATTACATTGGAGTTATATTGATGGGTCTATTGATGGGTTCCCTGATGTGCTATAACCTATATAAAGCAATAGCAAGCAGAAGTCATGTGCTGTAACCTCTATCAAAATAATAAGTGAGCCATAATGTGTGCTGTAACCTCTAGCAGCCAGTCAGCGAGTGGTAATGATACATTGTAACCTCTGGCAACCAATCGTAATCGCTATCTCTTTCAGTAAACTGATTTTGAGTCTAGCTGCTATTTATTGTTAGAGAGTGAAATTGCATGTGGAAAATGTTTACCCAGAGTCCAAATCAATAATAAAGACGGCCCTGGGCAAGTGCTGACTGTGTGGTATATGTGACAACAATCTCCTATATTCTTCATATGTCTGGGCTTTGAGGTACAGTGGCAAGAGGAAGCCTTTTCTTATGAAGAAAAACATCCAAGCCCGGCTAAATTTTTCAAAAACACAACTGAAGTCTCCCAAAAGCATGTGGTAAAATCTGTTATGGTCTGATGAAACCAAGGTTGAACTTTTTGGTTATAATTCCATAAGCTATGTTTGGTGCAAAAACAACACTGCACATCACCAAAAGAACGCCATACCTACAGTGAAGCATGGTGGTGGCAGCATCATGCTTTCAGGCTGTTTTACTTCAACTGGAACAGGTGCATTAGTCAAGGTAGAGGGACTTATGAACAGTTCCAAATACCAGTCAATATTGGCACAAAACCATCAGGCTTCTGCTAGAAAGCTGAACACGAAGAGGAACTTCATCTTTTAGCATGACAACTACCCAAAGCATACATCCAAATCAACAAAGGACTGGCTTCACGGGAAGAAGATTAAAGTTTTGGAATGGCCCAGCCAGAGCCCAGACCTGAATCTGAATGAAAATCTGTGGGGTGATCTGAAGAGGGCTGTGCACAGGAGGTCTCACAAACTGACAGATTTGGAGTGTTTTTGAAAAGAAGAGTTGGCAAATATTGCGATGTCAAGATGTGCCATGCTGATAGACTCATACCCAAAAAGTGCTGTAATACAATAAAAAGGAGCTTCAACAAAGTATTAGTTTAAGGGTGTGCACACTTATGCAACCATATTATTTTTAATTTCCTCCACCTTAAAGATTTCAGTTTGTTGTTCAACGGAGTTGTACAGTTTATAGGTCACATTAAAGGTGGAAAAAGTTCTGAAATTATTTATCTTTGTCTTATTTCTTTTACATCACACAAACCTGAAATTTTAACAGGGGTGTGTAGACTTTTTATATCCACTGTACATCTGCCAGGGTGATTTTTGGCTATGCTGGTATATGCAATGAAATAACCTTACTGATCAGCATTGGATTAACCCTTTCGGTAAACATTTTAAGCACCTCCCATGAAACGATGTATCTGTATGTCTTTTGGTTGGACCGGGGTGATGACTGCAGCTGCTGTTTTTTATAGTTGTCGGTCGGCTTTCTGGTGATAACAACCGATGCGGCTCAGCAGCTGCTTGGCCGTTATCACAGGGAGCGGGAAGGAACTTCCCCTCCCTCTCACAGCCTTCTGCTGCTCCTCCCTGGTCTGCCGTCCCAACGGGAGACCCGAGCGGCCAGCCGGCACATCCGCCGGCTGGCTGGAGTCCCGAAGAAAGCCAGAATCGGCTTTGATCGGGTCTCCAAAGTAGTAACACAGAAGCGATGTCACGCGCCAAACCGTCATTTCCGGTTTACTCGGCTGCAAACGGCGCAGATTTTAAAAAACCCAAAGTATTTAAAGACACCGATTTTCCAGCCAAATATTTTAATTCTGAAAATGGTGCAGTGGGATCGCCTGTACGTTCCCCTGTAGTACTACAACTGAAATAAATATTACAATTCAGCATAATCTTGTTAGTGTTGCTGTTTATTGTAGTTTGATAGTGGATGAGGAGACGGCGTCCCGCTGACAGCAGGGTCAGCTATGTACTAAATTTTTTAGTCCGCGTCTGGAGAATAAACAACGTCTAGTCACATGACCTTGAGTCATTTAACCATTACTGATATTGTATATGAAAGATATCAATAATAATAATTGGAGGGCCTATTGATAAAAAGTTGAAAGAAAAACATTGCTTTTCCTAACATTGAGTCCATTCATTAATTCTATTTTGGTGACTGGCGCAAGCCTGCGGCACAAATCGTATGACTTGTCCTTGCCTTGTAGTCAGCTACTTACATGCTATGTGGAGTCAGCAAGAGACTGGTTGGTGGAGTTGTTTCCATGGCGATAGATGATCAGCGGATTCTGACAAAAATAGAAAGTCTATATTTAAGCTAATCCTGTTGTTATGGTTTAGCTGATAGTTTATATGCAGTGCACGGTGTATGGTGTGACTCAGTACCTGTTTTATATCTATTCTCAGGCACATTTGGCAGCAACAGCTGGATTCTTTTAGAAAGAGTGAACCTCAGGATGGGGTAATCATCTATCAAGATAAGTCAGAGTTACAGATAAATAAATATATATGTATATGTTCTGCATTCATATTTGCAGGGGAAAAAAAGCTGTAGGAAAACGTGATAATTTTATTAAACAGGTGTTTTTTTACTGCGGAAAACTGCGCTAAAATCAAAGTTTAATGTAAAGCAAGCACGCCACCTGCTGGACAATATGTATCACAACATTGCCTCTGTGCAAGCCATTCACTTCTGTGCATTTGCCTGCAGAATATTAAAGTTTTACTGCAGATAAACACAGGGACAGCCAACTGTTAAGGTCACTGTGCTGCATTGCAGTGCAGTCAAAAAAAAATGATGCACTACAAACATAGGTGTGCACAGCCTATTGCATTAGGGCGTGCACCTCAAAGCTCAGACACATACATGTGCGTGCATGTGTATTTATACTGACGGTGTCAGTAAAGCAGTGGACGGTGACAGTAGAGCAGGGATTGGTGTCTGTAGGGCAGTGGATGGTGTCAGTCATTTTATTTTTATATTTGATTACTTTTGTTATTTGAGCCCTGTTAGGGGGCTTTGGTAAAATATCAGCGGTTTAAACAGGGGAAATCTGTGCCACGGAGGGTGATTAGGGTGTGCCCAGGCACACCTGGCCCACCCTGTGCGCACGCCTATGATGACAAAGATCCTAAAAGCTGAAGTCCAGGAATTGTCTGCATTGTACAAATACATTGGTCCAGCTAGGTGCAATGTAAATTTGCATATCTCATACCTGATGGGCTACTGGGAAAACATCAGTAGTAGTAGTCAGCGTTTCTAGAGCAGTGATGGCGAACCTTGGCACCCCAGATGTTTTGGAACTACATTTCCCATGATGCTAATGCATTCTGCAGTGTAGTTGAGCATCATGGGAAATATAGTTCCAAAACATCTGGGGTGCCAAGGTTCGCCTTCACTGTTCTAAAGTGAAAGCCATGATCTTCTGGGTCTTGTGTGAGCCACTTCACCTCTTTACAATGACCACAAAGGTTTGCTTGCACAGCACTGCCACCATTCATGGAAAGCCTTGTATCTTTTTTAGTTAGTACAAAACATTCTCTGATTCAAGAAGATGAAGATCCTGACATCACCACCCCTCTTCTTCACCTCATCCTATCATAGAAGACCTTGTAATCACCAGGGGTTCTTTGAATGGTGTCAGTGAGGAGTGAGCAGCCTCCTGTAGCCAGGGTACAACAGGGAAGCTACTCACACAGAGCCCATGCGGGACCAGCGCTGATCACTGTGGTAGCACTACTACAGTGATTGTCAGCTCCCCAGCTAGGGTTGCCACCTGTTCTGAATTCACCCGGACAGTCCAGGTTTTGAATCATGTGTCCATGTTTCAGGTGGACTGAAACCAGGACAAATGATTCAAAACCCGGACTGTCTGACATTATTCACACAAAAGAATGAGGCTCAGAACATGGCCTTACAGGAGGGTGAGGGGGCACTATGCGTGCCACATTACTCTTCTCTTTGGAATGCCCGAAGGTGTCCCAGGTCTGTTACAATCCTATAGTGTATACTGAAAAAAAAGAGTTCGGGTTTGGCTTGAAAAAAGAGTGGCAACCCTATCCCCAGCTGCCCATTAAAGAGAAAGTAAACTCTCTCAATCAATATGAACTATTTTCAATCGTTATGCCACTAGCATTAGTAAAGAGATAGAAAAGTATATTATATTTATACTTCCTGGTTTCTGGCCTAGGTCAAAATGATGTCATGCATCCCTGAAGTCTTCATGGGTTTTTTTTTCTTTCATTTGGGAGAGGGGCTTTCTCAGCTATGCACATCCTCCTGCCTGCAAGCCTGAGATAACTGCAGATGGATTCCAGGATGTAAATGCTACATGAATCATCGGCCCTTACTCAAGATGGCCATGGCTAAAAATGCTAGGAGGCGTTTTTCAAAGTGATGCCTCAATAAAATAAAACATGGAGACATGGGTGGTTGGGTGAGTTTGCTTTGAATATTAAAAATGAATGAAAAAGTGTTTTTAGTTTGCAGTGCTCAGATACAGTTTAGTTCTGTTTTACCCACTTCGAAAAAAAATTCCCCCTTAAAGCGGAGGTCCACCCTAAAATGGACCTCCGCTCATCGGAATCCCCCCCCCCTCCGGCGCCACAATCGGCACCTTTCAGGGGGGAGGGGGGTGCAGTTACCTGGATAATCCAGGTAACTGCACCCACTTCCGGGCTAGCTCTCTGCGGAAAGGGGCGTACGTTACGCCCCTTTCCGCAAGCGCCTGCCCCCTTCAGCAAGTGCCCCGCTGCCTGCTGGGAAACACACAGCTCCCAGAGGCAGCGGGGACCTTCCGGATTGCGCCGCGCGGCTCGCGCATGCGCAGTAGGGAACCGGGAAATGATCATTTCCTGATTCCCATACCCAAGATGGCGGCGGCAGGACCCGACAGACGAGCGAGCGGTCGGCTTCGGGTGCCGACATCGCGGGCGCGCTGGACAGGTAAGTGTCACTATTTAAAAGTCAGCAGCTGCAGTATTTGTAGCTGCTGGCTTTTAAAAAAAAAAAAAAAAAAAAAACGCGGAGTCCCGGTGGACTCCCGCTTTCATGATCAGGCCATTTTTTGCAATGGGTTACTTTTACTGACAATTGCGTGATCGTGCGACACTGTACCCAAATAACATTTATGTCCCTTTTTCCCACAAATAGAGCTTTCTTTTGGTGGTATTTGCGTTATTTTTTTTCATTTTTTGTGCTTTAACCCTTTCATGACTAAGGCCGCGTACACACGGGCGGACTGTTCGCCCAACCTTGTCCGCTGAACAGTGTTTGGGCGGACAGTCCGCTCGTGTGTGGGCTTTCAGCGGACAGTTTCAGCGGACAGTTTGACGGACAAAGTCTTTCGGAAATTCCGAAAAACTGTCCGCTGAAACTGTGTTTGAGCGAACAGTCCGCCCGTGTGTAGGCTACTTTCGAAATGAGCAAACTGTTTCCGCTCGGAGGAAAGTCTGCTCATTTCGAGCGCGTGTGAAGGTAGGCGGGGCCCGCGACGGAGACGTCGCGGGCTCCGCCGCCTGGAATGGGCTTAAAGGGGAACCCCAACGCCGAAAAAAATCGGCGTGGGGGTTCCCCCAAAGTCCACAACAGACCCTTGTCCGAGCACGCTACCCGGCCGGCCAGGAAAGGGGGGCGAGCGAGCGAGCCCCCCCTCCTGAGCCGTACCAGGCCGCGTGCCCTCAACATGGGGGGGTGCCTTGGGGAAGGGGGGGCCGCGCGGCCCCCCCACCCCAAAGCACCTTGTCCCCATGTTGATGAGGACAAGGGCCTCTTCCCGACAACCCTGGCCGTTGGTTGTCGGGGTCTGCGGGCGGGGGGCTTATCGGAATCCGGGAGCCCCCTTTAAGAAGGGGGCCCCCGGATACCGGCCCCCCACCCTATGTGAATGAGTATGGGGTACAATGTACCCCTACCCATTCACCTGTGAAATAAAGTACAAAAAAAAACACAACACAGAGAAAAAATATTTTATTGCACAGCTCCGGGGGTCTTCCGTCTTCGGGGGTCTTCTCGCCGGACTCCTCCGCTATCTTCGTGTAGCTCTTTTACTAGCGGAGGAGCCCGGCTTTCTTCCTCCCCGCCGCCGGCCTCTTCTCCCGACTTCGGGGGTCTTGTCCCCCTCTTCGGTTCTTCTGCCGGGCCACCGCGCCTTCTTATAGCTCTTTTACAGGCGGTGGCCCGGTCTTCTGTCGCCGCTGCCTTCCGTTCTTCTGTCGCCGCCTTCAGTTCTTCTGCCGGGCCACCGCGCCTTCTTGTAGCTCTTTTACAGGCGGTGGCCCGGTCTTCTGTCGCCGCTGTCGCTGTCGCCGTCGCCGCCTTCCGTTCTTCTTCTTCTTCTTGTTCTTCTTCTTCTTCCCCAGGAGATGTTGACACGTCGCTCTCTCCGGCCGGAATGCCAGAGCCGCGCTGTGCGGTCACTTATATAGTGACAATGGGGCGGTGTCACATGGTATATGTCACATGGGTTGGTCACATGGTGACCCCGCCCCCTTACGATGTCATAGTCCCCATGTGACATCAACCCATGTGACCAACCCATGTGACATATACCATGTGACACCGCCCCATTGTCACTATATAAGTGACCGCACAGCGCGGCTCTGGCATTCCGGCCGGAGAGAGCGGCGTGCTCGGACAAGGGTCTGTTGTGGACTTTGGGGGAACCCCCACGCCGATTTTTTTCGGCGTTGGGGTTCCCCTTTAAGCCCATTCCAGGCGGCGGAGCCCGCGACGTCTCCTTCGCGGGCCCCGCCTACCTGTACACGCGCTCGAAATGGGCGGATTTGCCTCCGCCTTACGTGGGCGAGTCCGTTCATTTCAAAAGTTGAGCGAACTGTTTGTCAAACAGTTCGCTGAAACAGTCCGCTCAAAAAGTGCCGTGTGTGGCCATGTCCGTCCATGCTAATTTTGAGCGGACTGTTTGCCGAAACTGTTTGACAAACAAAGTTGGGTGAACAGTCCGCCCGTGTGTACGCGGCCTAAGCCTATTTTTGGAATTTGGTGTTTACAAGTTAAAATCCATATTTTTTGCTAGAAAATTACTTGGAACCCCCAAACATTATATATATTTTTTTAGCAGAGACTCTAGAGAATAAAACGGCGATTGTTGCAATATTTTATGTCACACGGTATTTGCGCAGCGGTGTTTTAAAACACAACTTTTTGGGAAAAGGGACACTTTCATGAATTAAAAAAAAAAAAAAACAGTACAATTAGCCCAATTTTTTTGCGTAATGTGAAAGATAACGTTACGCTGAGTAAATAGATACCAAATATGTCACACTTTATAATTGCGCACACTTGTGGATTGACGACAAAGTACGGTACCTAAAAATCTCAATAGGCGACACTTTAAATTTTTTTTACAGTTACCAGGTTAGTGTTACAGAGGAGGTCTAGTGCTAGAATTATTGCTCTCGCTCTGACGATCGCGGCGATACCTCACATGTGTGATTTGAACACCGTTTACATACGCGGGCGCGACTTCCGTATGTGTTTTCATTGCTTCGCGAGCTCGCGGGGACGGTGGGCGCTTTAAAAATTATTTTTTTTTTTATTTATTTTATTTATTTTAAAATGACTAAATTGTTTTAAAAAAAATAATAATAATTTGATCACTTTTATTGCTGTCACAAGGAATGTAAACATCTCTTGTGACAGTAATAGGTGGTGACAGGTACTCTTTATGGAGGGATCGGGGGTCTAAAAGACCCCCCACCCCTCCTTTACACTTCAATGTATTCAGATCGCCGAAAACGGCGATTCTGAATACCGTATATTTTTTTTAAACCGGCGCCATTGGCAGCCGAGTAAACGGGAAGTGCCGTCATGACGTCGCTTCCGTGTTTACTATGAGCAGACTGGAATGAAGCCGATTACGGCTTCGTTCCAGTTCCTCCCCAGCAGCCGGAGGCAGCGCAACTTGAATCGGTGCTCCCGATCAAGCGGGAGCACCGGTAACAGCGGCAGGAGGCGGCGGGAGGGGGGACGTCCCCTCCCGCTCCTCTGGCATAACAGCCGAGCGGCTTTTAGCCGCATCGGTTGTTATGCCTGGATAGCCAATCGCCTGCTGAAAAAAACGGTACCAGGATGATGCCTGCAGGTGCGGGCATCATCCCCGTATACCCCCCGGAAGCCGAGTACGAATATCTGCGTACGCTCGGCGGGAAAGGGATAAACAAAAAAATACTGACAATTTAAGGAAAAAAAATATTTCTTATTTTCTCCTATAAGACATATCCGGGGCGGACTGATCATTGGGCCACTCGGGCACTGCCCGAGGGCCCCGTGCCACTAGGGGGCCCCATCAGGGTTGCCAGCCTCAGTAAAACCAGGGACAGTATGTAAAAATCTGTGTTTTTTTTTTTTTACATCTGTCTCTGAAATGTCCCTAACCGACATCCTTTTGGTCTAAAAATCCAGAGATTATAGCTACCCCACCTCTCCAGAACCTTCTCAGCCAATAGAAACATGTCTGTGTATACTGTGTGATTGTAGACTGTGTGTTTGTGTATACTGTGTGGCCCCATAATGTCTGATTGCCTGGGGGCCCCATAATCTCCTATTGCCCAGGGGCCCCATGAGTTGTCAGTCCGCTCTTGAACATATCCAATACAAAAATGGAAAAAAATCTAATTTCTTCATCAATTTAAGCCAATGTGTATTCTGCTACAGGTTTTTGATAAAATTAATTCCAATAAGTGTATATTGATTGGTTGTGCAAAAGTTATAGTATTTACAAACTATGGGATAGATTTATAGAATTAAGATTTTTTTTTTTACTAGTAATGGCGGCAATCAGCAACTTATAGCGGGACTGCAACATGATGGCGGACAATTCAGACACTAAGTGACACTTTTTGGGGACCAGTGACACTAATATAGTGATCAGTGCTCAAAATATGCACTGTCACTGTACTAATGACACTGGCAGAGAAGGGGTTAACATCAGGGGAACTTAAAGGGTTAAATGTGTTCCTAGGGAGTGCTTGTTAACTGTGTGGGAGGTGCTTGTACTGTGGAAAGGCAGAGATCTGTGTTCCTGCTTAGCAGAAACACATGATCGCTACCTTCCCTTCTAACAGAACATCAATCTTCCTTGTTTGCATAGGCAGACAGCCGTTCTGGGAATGATCAGCAGATCCTGGCAGACATCATGGGAGTGGGTCACTGGCAGTGCGTGTGCGCCGCCCCAGACATGCAGGATCATGTATCACGTGATCCTGTGCAGATTAGCTGCTTTGCCACCGGATATATAAAGTATACAGTTGGCAAGTGGTTCGATATGAAAAATGCACACTCTTACTGTGGCAAGCTGGACCAATGTAAGTATGCAATACAGATAATGTCTGGGGTTTAGCTTTAAAGAGTAACTTACAATACGACGTTGTTTGACGGCGGCAGAATGGCTCCCCTGAGCGGTGGCCGCTTTAACGGCTCTAGGGGGTGTGCACGCCCACAGCGGTACTGAGGAGCCGATGCGTGTGCCCGGCGGCCACTTTCTAGACCTGGCACACGCGATCGCTCCTGACAGAGCCAGAACAAGGATATGTGTGTGTAAACACACAAATCCACATTCTGGAAGGGGAGAGGAGAAGGATTGTGTGTTCCTAGTATATAGGAACAAGGATCGGTCTCCTCCCCCAAGCAGTCCCATCCCCTCTACAGTTAGAACATGCTGAAGGAACACATTTAACTCCTTGATTGCCCCTAGTGTTAACCCCTTCCCTGCCAGTGACATTTATACAGTAATCAGTGGCTATTTTTAGTTCTGTATAAATGTCAGTGGTCCCAAAAAAGTGTCAAAAGTGTCCGATCTGTCCGCCGCAATGTTATAGTCCTGATAAAAATTGCAGATCGCCGTCATTACTAGTATAAAAAAAATGCCATAAATCTATCGCCTATTATGTAAATGCTATAACATTTGCGCAAACCAATCAATATAGGCTTATTGTGATTTTTTTTTTTACCAAAAATATGCAGTAGAATATATATCGGCCTAAACTGAGGAAGGCTTTTTTTATTTTTTTTTATTTGGGGATATTTATTATAGCAAAAAGTAATAAACATAGTTTTTTTTCAAAATTGCCCCTGTCATCTTGTTTATAGCGCAAAAAATAAAAACTGCAGAGGTGATCAAAAGCCACAAAAAAAAGCTCTATTTGTGGGAAAAAAAAGGATGTTTATTTTGTTTTGGTACATCGTTGCACAACCACGCAATTGTCAGTTAAAGCAACGCAATGCCGTATCGCAAAAAATGGCCTGGTGAGGAAGGAGGTAAGTCCTTCCAAGGCTGAAGTGGTTAAAGAATCTAATCATGTGCTTTTACTGCATACTGCTATTTTTCTTCCTAAGTTATTTCTTATTTTTAAAGCAAAGATATGGTATTCCATAACACAAGTCAAATGATGTGTTAAAACTTGCAATCGCATAAAGGATTAACGCACGCACACAGATGTAAACTGGCCCTCCGTGGAGCTGATATATTGTTACTAGATCTGGCGTGTTGTAAAGGCCAAAGAAAAGTTTCCATAAATAGAAAAGTAAGCCAGGCCATCAACAATCCAGATGAGTAAAGAGTGGAAAGGATTAGTGGTTCCCCCCATGAAAGCGGCACCATCACAATTAAGAAATATGTCTATATGTACAGCAAAGCTCAAGCAGTATGATGCCTTTTAGGCAAATATGGTGTGCCAAAGCAACAGAGAGATTTCTTACTTATTACCTCATCTTTAAAAGGCCAAATGTGAAGTTGATGGAAACTTATATGCCGCGTACACACGACCGGACTTTCCGGCGGTCTTCCCGACGGACTTTCGACGGACTTTCGACTGAGTTACGATAGACTTCCGAAAGAACGGACTTGCCCACACACGAACGGACTAAAGTCCGCTGGAAAGTCCGTTCATTTTGAATATGATGACCATGGGCGTCCGCAGAACTTTTTTCAAGGGGGGGCATCATTTTAGGGTCACCCATGCACTGCCCCTTTTCGACACTGTCCTGATCACATTATCATGGTCAGAGACTGCAGACGTAGTACAGTCCCTAGGATAAGTAATGGATATTGGCCAACAGGCCCTCTTACCAGACCCAGCAAAACTACAGCAGTGATCCTTCCGGTTGGATGATCGCTCACTCTGGGTTCCCCAGGGGTTACTTTGCTCAATAGTGTAGCATGTCTGTACCCTGGTAGTGGCTCAGTTTTTCTCTCTCTGGTGGTGCTGGGCAGCGTGGCTCTCTCTGTGGCGCTGGGCAGCATTTCTCTCTCACTGGTGGCGCTGGGAAGGGTGTCTCTCTCTCTGGTGGCGCTGGGCAGCGTGGTTCTCTCTCTGGTGGCGCTGGGCAGCGTGGTTCTCTCTCTGGTGGCGCTGGGCAGTGTGGCTCTCTCTTCTTTGTCCTGTAGCGCTTTCTCCCTTAGCTTTTTCCAGGCTGCAGTCTCTCAATCTCTCCTAATTGAGCTGTAGCCTCCTCCTTGTGAAAAATGGGGCCGCCAATCTTTGGGACTACCTGTCCCATGATGATCTCCTCTCCTAGGCTCTTTTGATTGGCCCTCACTTATGGCCAATAGGGAAGGAACGGAGTGGGCAGAAAGCTGGGCGGGGAACCTGGTGAGAGCCGCTGTCTCTTGTCCCTGACAGGAGAAAGGGGGGGCGAGTGGGGGAAACCTTTGATAGCCCGCAGCTCGACTTTCTCCTGTCACAGCAACGCCGAGTTCTCTGCTGGACTGAGCAGGGAAAAGAGACTGAAGTCACACTACACTGATGGAGGACTTGACAGCACCTTCATGGTGTTACTCCACTGGTGGGTGGCACCTGGGTTTGGGCTGTCCGTACCCCGATAGCGATGCAACTGTGCTGAATTTAAGATCTGATCCCTGATTCCAGGGGGGGCACTTGACCCCCCTTGCCCCTACCTGCGGATGCCCATGATGATGAGGTACGAGGGGACTAGAAAAGGAAGTTCAATAGGCAGTAGCCAATAACTACCCCTGCGTCGTATTTGGTCCATTGGACCAGCATACAAACGAGCGGTTTTTAGGAATTGAGTCCGTCGGACAGATTTGAAATGTTCTATTCCTAGGTCCGTCTGATTTTTTAAAGAAAAATGACTATCCCACACATGATTGGACTATCAGATGGAAGGATTTCTTCGGACCTAGTCTGCCGGAAAGTCTGGTCGTGTGCACACGGCATAATAATTTTTAGGTAAAGGGATGAACAGCATAACAACGTGTAATGGTGCCAGAGGTCTCCTAACTATTTGGATTGGAAGATGAGACTCCTGTGTTTGCATGAGGTCGTTCTGGGTGTAAAGCAGCACCAGGGCCGGATTAACATAGGGGCTATTGGAGCTGCAGCTCCAGGCCCCTTTCTCAAGATAGGCCCATTTGCCCAAAAAAAAAAAATCAAAAAAAAAAAAAAAAAGATTGACTTTGAGGATTGTAGCTCGGTGATCAGGAGTCACAGAGACCCCATATTTGGGGAGTATGTAGCTAAAGACCCACTCCAGCACTGGTTAAAATATGGGGCTGCTATCATCTATGGTTCCGGAGATACAGGGCTGCTTGCGCAGCCTGTCAGAAGCTACATACAGAGCGGCCAGTATAAATACAAGCTGGAACACTCTGCAGCAGACTGAGAGGATGACCTCACAGTGCTTATAATAATTATTTGTATATTACTTATGATAATTAACCCCTTGCCACCCAGGCCCATTCTGAGACTTCTCTCCTACATGTAAAAGTCATAATTTTTTTATGCTAGAAAATTACTCAGAACCCTCAAGCATTATATATTGTTTTAGCAGACACTCTATGGAATAAAATTGTGGTCTTTGCAACTTTTTATGTTACATGACATTTGCGCAGCAATTTTTCTAACTTTTTTTTTGGAAAGAAACAGTTTCATTCATTAAAAAAACCCACTAAAGTTAGCACTATTTTTTGTTGTATACTAAGCGATGCTTTAAATTTTTTTACAGGTTACACGTTTAGAGTTACAGAGGAGGTCTAGTGCTAGAATTATTGCTCTTGTTCTAACGATCATGGCGTATGTAACCTGTGTGTATCTGGCTCTGATACTAACCAGTGCCTACCCAGGGACTGACTAGTATCTCTCCCCCGCCTGTCCCCACACACCCTCTCACCTACTGACCTGTGAATGGGGCGATCACTCCTGCAGTGTTATTGTGTTCTGCCAGTGAATACAATGATTAGTGTTGCTAACTATAGCTGGCAGCACTGATTATTTTGGGGAAAACCTGACAGGCTGGTTGTACTCAAGTCGGTTAATAGGTTGACTTGTGTAAAACCAGCTAGCCCATACATAGATCGACTATGGCTGGTCTCTGCTTAATTGGTGTAATTTCAATCCATGTCTGGCCCAATTAACCACTACGCAGTCCCTAAACATCCTTCCACAAACCTTTACATTTTTCCTTCCCAGATTACTTCATCCTCCTCTCCCATACATAGTGCCCACTGTCATACTCTCCACACTTCTCTCCTATACATAGTGCCCACTGTCATACCCTCCACACTCCTCTCCTGTACATACTACTCACTGTCATTCCCTCCATACTTCTCTCCTATACATAGTGCCCACTGTCATACCCTCCACACTTCTCTCCTATACATAGTGCCCACTGTCACACCCTCCACACTCCTCTCCTGTACATACTACTCACTGTCATTCCCTCCATACTCCTCTCCTATACATAGTGCCCAGCGTCATACCCTCCCTCCACACCCCTCTCCTGTAATTACTGCTTACTGTCCTACTCTCCACACTTCTCTACTGTACATAGTGCCCACTGTCATACCCTCCACACTCCTGTACATATTGCTCACTGTTATACCCTCCACACTGTTCTCTTATACATAGTGCCCAATGTCATACCCTCTACACTCCTCTGCTGTGCATACTGCCCACTGTCATACCCTTCACACTCCTCTCCTGTACATAGTGCCTTCTGCCATACCCACTGCACGCCTCATGTACATAGTGCCCACTGTTAGACCCTCCACATTCCTCTCCCTCACCTGCACATACTTCCCACTTTTATACCATCCATACTCCTCCCCTATGCCTCTTACCCACAAAAACTGTTCTTTAAAATTATACTGAATATCCTCAATGTTACCAGCTCTAGAATGAGCACACTTTTGTCAGTTCAACTAAAGGAAATCTCACAGTCCTCATATTTGTTCTGCCCCATTATTAGTATTTATTTAATTTTGTAATTACTATTGTGATGTATAGAGGAACATAGGGGATGTCAGCTACTCTAAATATAGCAATTGTAAAAAAGCGTTCCTGAAAATATTTTTGAAATGTTGACAACTATGTACTTAGGCACTGCCCAAGGGCCACAGGGTCAGTAGGGGGCCCCATGAGAGGCTCGTGATATTAAAGCGGTAGTAAACTTTTCGAACATTACTACTTTTTAGAGGCCCTGGGGTAGGTTATGCCATAATGTACAAGTATGCCCAGCATATTAGCACATTAGGGTACACTTAAATTGTCAGACTGAGCCCTCCAGTGCTGTGCTGTGATCAATCCGGTGGGGCCTGGGCACTAACATCTTCACCCGGTCTTCCTTCTGGGTTCTGTGCCTTCGGTCACTTGCCTTGGCCAGGCTGCATTGATGTCATTCCCACACATGCTCATGTGCATCCTCTCTCTCTCATCCCCCCTTTCTCTCTCATCCTCGATCCCTTACCCCTCACACCTCTTTCATCCCCTTTCTCTCTCTCTCATCCTCCCTCTCTCTCTTTAATTTAATTTGTTATAACAAAAAAATGTTTGCATTTTTATTTACTTATTGTTTATAAAAGGCCCTACCAAAATCCTCAGCACCAGGCCCATGATGTTCTTAATCTGGCCCTGAGCAGCACATACATTAGTCACTTTTTTCGTTCAATTGGTGGGTTGAACAAAAACTGACTTGGTTCCCCCATGCACACCTTTAAGGTGGATAGGAGCATCCTCCCTGCTGAGATATTATATCCTGCAGCACTGATCGAGCAACTAAAACCCGACAGGGTGGTTGTAAAGAAGTCGATGAGTAGACTGATTTCTGTTCAACCACACTGCCCATACATGGATTGAAATTTCATCTGGTCCCTGATGAACAGGCCGAATTTCAATCCATGTAGTTTAAGCCTCTTTCCGACACGTAATTTTCAGCTTGAAACATGTCAGAGGTGACCTCAGTGAAAAAAAGAAGAGTTGCTGCAGCTTGGAGACGGAGTGCAGTGATTTATTTCTTTGACAAGCCAGATCAGCACCCAGGGATTTTTCAGCCAAGCTTCAGATGAGCTGTCAGTATATATATTCTTCTGTGTAGCAAAGCACATACTGCTAGGTTAATTGGCTTTTGACCAAACTGGAAATTAAGGATGTGCTGGCCATAGATGGAGCAATTTTGTTTCCAGCAACCATGGGGGAATCCCTCCTGCGGAGCTATTGTGTTCTCGGGGGGAGGAGCAGGGGAGCCGTCTCAGTCAAGAGAACACACAGCTAAAGCCGCTGGCAATGCTTGCATGACAAATCTAACAGGCTGGCTGTACCTATGCCTTGCAGCTTATGCATGCGTTTGCAAATGCATGCTAACTAAACCCCTCTTTTTAACACAGGCTGTTGGACAGGTTAATTTGGTTGGTCAGCAGACTGGTTGGTTAGTTGAGCTATGGAATGTTCTGTTTTTTTTTTTTCATGCATTTGCCCTTCCATGTGCTCCTTGGGTGGGTGGGGCAGGGGCCGGGGCCATTTGTTTGTTACTGGTGGTACCTAAGTTGATCGATCAATTAACTTGTGTACAACCAGCCTGCCCATACATGGTTCGAATTTCAGCTGCTTCAGCTGGGACAACGAACCATCTGAGGCTAGCTTAAAGGAGTTTTTTTACAGATCCTGGTCCCGTAAAGCAGATTAAACAGCACAGTGCTTGTGCTGTGTAATCTGCCCCTCTCTAAACAGTAAAAAAAACCTCCCTGATCCCTCCACTTCCTATATCCCCCTCACTGCCCTGACCACGAAAATCAGGGCTGCTGAGCCCTGACCATCGTTAGTCAGTGTACATCCCTCTGTCATGCACAGCCTTCCTCTGCTCTCATCTCTCCCCCTCACTCCCTTTTCACTGCCTGTCAGCTCGTGTTCTGTGTCTCTATGTCCACCCCACCCTGCCCCCCAGCTGCTATTAGTAGAAATTAAAACTTTGAAATGATCACTGCCAACCCCTCTAATATATCCTGGCATACCACACTGTATTATTCTTTTATAAAAACGAGGCATGTAAATACCTGTTTAGCTAGATCTTCCAGCCGGTCACATGACTTTCGGACAGTTTCCAGGGCTAATGCAGGAGGGGCTGACCTCCCCAGCTGGCACCAGAAGGAGGAGATCTTGTCCCTTCCTGCAGAAACCATCCATTGGAGCTGGAGAGCGGTCGCAAGTCATGTGACCGGCCTGAAGACAGCTCTAAACAGGTATTTATTTTTTATAGAAAACTTACACAGTGTTCTATGCCAGGCTCTACTAGAGGGGCTGGCATAGGCTTACATATATATGTTAAGAAACACTTTGAGGCTGCTTCCACACTGGGAAGGTGGGTCCGTTAGTGGTAAAGCGTTGCTAGTTTTAACCCTTTATCCGAGCACGCAACCTGGCAGGCTGCAGGAAAAGAGGGGGGACGAGAGAGCGGCCCCCCTCCCTCCTGAACCATACCAGGCCACATGCCCTCAACATTGGGAGGATGCTTTGGGGGTCTGTGACCCCTCAAAGCACCATGTCCCCATGTTGATGTGGAGAAGGGCCTCATCCCCACAACCCTGGCCGGTGGTTGTGGGGGTCTGCGGGCAGGGGGCTTATCAGAATCTGGAAGCCCCCTTTAACAAGGGACCAACAGATCACGGCCTCCCCGTTTGAAATGGTAAGGGGGTACAAAAGTACCCCTACCATTTCACAAAGAAAGTGTAAAAATGGTTAAATAAGACAAACACACTTTTGAAAAATTCCTTTATTAAAAATAAAATAAATAAAGAAAAGATTCCAGTGGTGGTAATCCACTCTTGCTATCGAGCGATGGATGATCATCTCTCCGGGGTCCAGCGATGGCTGATCTGATCCAGCGACGGGGGATCTCTCAGTCCAGCGCTGTCCATACACGCATCCGTCTTCTGTCTCCACTGCAGAGACACTGCGGGAAACCCAGCGCTGACGTTTCTTATATTAGGAGGGCCGGTCCACCCGTCACCTGACCCCGCCCCCTCTGACGCTGATGAGGGAAGCCATGGGCTTCCCCAGTGACGTATGGGTGACCCCGCCCCCCTCTGATGTAACGCAGGTGCATCACTGGGGAAGCCCATGTCAGCGTCAGAGGGGGCGAGGTCAGGTGACGGGTGGCCCCACCCTCCTAATATATGAAACGTCAGTGCTGGGATCCCCGCAGTGTCTTCGCAGTGGAGACAGAAGACGGATGCATGTATGGACAGCGCTGGACTGAGAGATACCCCGTCGCTGGATCAGATCAGCCATCACTGGACCCCGGAGAGATGATCATCCGCCGCTGGATAGCAAGAGTGGATTACCACCGCTGGAATCTTTTTAAATTTTTTTTCTTTTTAATAAAGGAATTTTTCAAAAATGTGTTTGTCTTATTTAACCATTTTTACCCTTTCTTTTTGAAATGGTAGGGGTACTTTTGTACCCCCTTACCATTTCAAACAGGGGGGCCGGGATATGGGGGTCCCCTTGTTAAAGGGCACTTCCAGATTCTGATAAGCCCCCCGCCCGCAGACCCCCACAACCACCGGCCAGGGTTGTGGGGGATGAGGCCCTTCTCCACATCAACATGGGGACATGGTGCTTTGAGGGGTCACAGACCCCCAAAGCATCCTCCCAATGTTGAGGGCTTGTGGCCTGGTACGGTTCAGGAGGGAGGGGGGGCCGCTCTCTCCCCCCCCCCCTCTTTTCCTGCGGCCTGCCAGGTTGTGTGCTCGGATAAAGGGTCTGGTATGGATTTTTAGGGGGACCCCACGTCAATTTTTTTTTTTAATTTGACACGGGGTTCCCCTTAATATCCATACCAGACCTGAAGGGCCTGGTAATTGAATTTAGGGAAACCCCCATGCTTTTTTTTTTATCAATGAATGAATTGTCGGCTAATACAGAGAACACTCATTGAGTGTTCTCTGTATTACGGAGCCGACAATGGAAAGTGATTTTAAAAGACTTTTTTTCCTTGCAAAATGACACTTTGTGCAGGGACAGTTCTAAGCACAGGAAACATGCACCCCTTCACAGGCATACTATAGACACCCCCTAGGTACGAAATTTAAAGGAATATTACACTTTTATTGTTTCACTTTAATCATTATTAAAATCACTGCTCCTGAAAAAAACGTCAGTTTTTAAAACTTTTTTTTGCATTGATCCATGTCCCCTGGGACAGGACCCAGGTCCCCAAACACTTTTTAGGACAGTAACTTGCATATTAGCCTTTAAAATTAGCACTTTAGATTGTGGACGTTCGAGTCCCATAGACTTTAATAGGGTTCTAAAGTTCAAACGAAGTTTAGGTCTGTTCGCAGGTTCTGGTGCGAACCGAACAGGGGGGTGTTCGGCTCATCCTTAATCAGCACACAGGCCTACAGGTAACAGTTCATGGCTCCAAATATAGCTACAGTCTTTTTGTGGTTTAAGCTCACCCAGCAGGTACACCATCCAGCAATGGACATTTCCACATAGCGTGCTGCTGTGTCTCTCTCTCCTACTCAACAGCTCCACTCTGACACCTTCAGCACACCTGATAATAAGCAGGTCTGAAGGGGAAGTACCTGCCTTCTTCAATTAACTCCCTCTTAACCCTGCCCTAGGCTGACCGTCTACATATCCCCCCCCCCCCTCTGTTCCAGGCCAGGGGTCTGGACACCACGACTCCAGTGGCAGTAGACCCGGGAAAGGGCATCCGTATTCTGATGTACCTTTCCTAGTCTATGTACCACTACAAACCTGAAGTCCTGTAGAGCAAGGAACCACCTGGTGATTCTGGAGTTTTTATCTTTATTTTGGGCCATCCACTTAAGGGGCGCATGATCTGAAACTAACTTGAAGGGTCGGCCCAACAAGTAGTAGCGGAATGTCTCCAAAGCCCATTTTATTGCGAAACACTCCCTTTCCACAATGGAATAATTCCTCTCAGCTGGTGTGACCTTCCGGCTCAAGTACACAACAGGGTGCTCACCCCCCCCCCCCCCCAATCATCTGGGACAGTACTGCACCCAGACCCAATTTTGAGGCATCTGTTTGTACCAGGAACCAGGCACTCCACTGAACAACAGTTCTTTCCCTTGGTGAGATCAGTCAGAGGTGCTGCTAGACTGGCAAAGTTGGGGACAAACCTCCTATAATAGCCCACGATGCCAATGAAAGAACACACTTGTTTATTTGTGAGTGGACGGGGCCATTTCTGAATAGCCTCCACCTTGTTTAGTTGGGGCTTAATCACACCTCTGCCTACAACATACCCCAGGTAGCGGGCCTCCTCCAACCCAACCTTACTCTTTTCCTGGTTCACTGTGAACCCTGCCCTTCGGAGGGCATCTAAGACCAACTGGACCTTCGGTAAGTGACTCTCCCAGTCCTTACTAAAGATGACAATGTCATCAAGATAGGCTCCTGAGAATTCCTTATGAGGTCTCAGGATGAAGTCCATGGCCCTCTGGAAAGTGGCTGGGGCCCCATGTAACCCGGGGCATGGGATACTCGTCTGGCTTGGAGACTTCATTTAACTTGGGAGGGATAGAGATCCCTATGTACAAGAGGAAGTGGGAAAAAGATGTGGGAGATATCTCTGAAATACAATGGAATATAATTCTTGAACTGGCTCCGTTGGTATCACTCTCTCCCTCTCAGAGGATGTTCACATCTGTTCTTATTATATAGAACTTATTATACTCCTCGTAAACTTTTTCAATTTGGCCGACGGCCGGACGCAAGCTGCCCCCGGTGCGGAGACATGGAGGGAGACATGATTCACATGTTTTGGAGATGCCTGAAGTTGATCTGCTACTGGACGGAGGTGACAGGAACCATTGATCGGGTGTTTGGAACCTCCACCAGGATGGAGAAGAAGTATTGTCTCCTGGGATTAGTTGAAGGAGTTGGAAACCTGGGAAGCAGCCAGACGGCGGTTCTGAGATGCCTATTTCAGGCAAAGAAACTGATTGCCCTAAGATGGTTGTTGGTGTCGCCTCTACCTGTCCGGTAGAGAATGGATAAATAGCGTGAATGTGGTAATTCTTAAAGGGAAAGCGTTATATATAAAACAAGGGGCTTTAAAGAAATATGACAAGATGTGGAAACCTTGGTGGGAAGCCAGAGGGATTGATATGTAAATAATAATAGTGTGGAAAAATATTTTAACGATGAAAAGTGACCCAATAGCAATTAAAGTAAGAGGACAAATGAAGAGGGTGGAAGTGTGCAAGAATGGGGATGAGAGGGAAGTGTGATAGAGTGGGAATCTAGATTACATGGAACATCAGCTAGGTTGGCCCTCATGATTAGTGATGGACGAACTTCCAACGGGACGTTTCGCGAACGCGGACCGCGAACGCGGCCGATAGTTCGCGAACCGTAACGTTCGCGGCGGGCCCCATTGACTTCAATGGGAGGCGAACTTTGCAAACCTACAGGTCAAATTTGCAGCCACAAAATAATTACTAGCTGTGCAAACATAGTCCCACCACATGGCCAATGACATAACACATGTATGAGGTGAATCTGGGATCGACAACTACAAGCATTCTTTTTTTATATGGGAAATTGTTGTGACAATTCAGGACTGTGGAGCGCATGAAGGCAATGGAGGAGAGGGAAGGTCAGGGACCAGGGTAGGCAAAAAAGAGGGTGCAGGAGATGATCACTAGCAGCGTGACATACAGCAATGACATCTGCACCGTGATAGAGTCATCTGACAACAGCACCGTGATAGAGAGCACTGACATCAGCAGCGTGACATAAAGCACTCACACCAGCACCGTGATATACAGAACTGACAGCAGCACCGTGATAGAGAACACTGACATCAGCAGCGTGACATAAAGCACTCACACCAGCACCGTGATATACAGCACTGACAGCTGCACCGTGACAGAGAGCACTGACATCAGCACCGTGATATACAGCACTGACACCCGCACCGTAAGCAGCCCCAGGAGGAAGTCAGCATAGCACAGGGATGGTGGGAGCCCCTCATAATAAGCAGTCCCAGGAGTAAGTCAGCACAGCACAGGGATGGTGGGAGCCCCTCATAATGAGCATAGCACAGGGATGGTGGGAGCACCTCAAAATATGCACAGCAGAGGTACAGCCCCAGGAGGATGTCAGCACAGCACAGGGATGGTGGGAGCCCCTCATAATAAGCAGCCCCAGTAGAAATATGACACCGCTCAACCTCTTCAAAGAGGAGGGTACGGGCATATAGTACGGTGTGCTTTTTTTGGACAAGGAAGGGAGCCAAATGAAGAAAGAAGGTCTCTGTGCTCGATTAAAAAAATTGTTTATAGACATATACATGGTCTACTGGTCACATGTGTTGAATTCCTCCGAGATCCATGCCTCATTCATTTTTAGAAATGTGAGGTAGTTAACACTGTCGTGAGCTAGGCGAGTACGCTTATCGGTCACGATCCCCCCTGCTGCGTTGAACGTCCTTTCGGACAGGACACTGGATGAGGGGCAAGCCAACAGTTCGATTGCAAATTGGGCAAGCTCTGGCCAGAGGTCAAGCCTGCCCACCCAGTAGTCCAGGGGTTCATCACTCCTCAGAGCGTCCACATCGGCCGTTAACCCGATGTAGTCGGACACCTGACGGTCTAGGCGTTCCCTGATGCTGGATCCGGATGACACCTGACGATGGGTCGGCTGAAAGAATGACCTCATATCCGAAGTCACCAACACATCTTCAAACCGGCCTCTTCTTGCAGGCGCTGTTGGATTGGTACCCGCAACTCCTTCTCTAGGAGTGGGAATTGCTCCTCTGCAAGGCCTGGAAGTGCTGCATTCTGACAGCCCTCTGTGACGGCGGTAACATTTCCGCCATTTTGTGTTCGTACCGGGGGTCTAAGTACGTTGCCACCCAGTACTGGTCCTTGACCCTTATGCTTTTTATACGGGGGTCCCTATTAAAACACTGGAGCATGAAGGCCCCCATTTGCACTAAAGTGGAAGCGGTGTGGTGGCCTGGCTCCTGCTCATCATCCAGGATAATGTCGTCCTCTTCATTCTCCTCTCCCCATCCACGCACAATAGGGATCCCAGAAAGGTTTAAAGTATGCTCTTCTTGCTCCTCCTCATCCGCCCCGGCACCATCCTCCTCTGACTCCTCTTCAGACTCCTGTTGTTCACTTGTCTCAGATAGAGTAGCCCCCCTGGGAATTCATCCAGCATTGCGACTTCCTCATCTTCCCGCTCCTGCTCCTCCACAGCTTGATCAATGACACGACGCAATGCACGCTCCATAAAGAAGGCATAAGGTACCATGTCACTGATGGCGCCATGGCTGCGACTGACCAGTTTGGTGATCTCCTCAAATGGGCGCAGAAGTCTGCATGCGTCGCGCACGATCAGCCACTGGCGCGGTGAAAAAAAAAAACAGCTCCCCAGAACCGGTTCTGCCGCAGAGTTCATACAGGTAGACGTTAACTGCACGTTTCTGCTGGAGCAGCCTATCAAGCATATAGAAGGTTGAGTTCCATCGCATCGGGCAATCGCAAATAAGACGTCTGATCGGCAGATTGTGTCGCCGCTGAATGTCAGCAAGGCGAGCCATGGCGTGTAAGATCTTCTGAAATGGGCCGAGATTTTCCTTGCCTGCCGCAAGATGTCCTGGACCCCAGGGTATTTGACAACGAATCGCTGCAGGACCAAGTTTAAGACGTGTGCCATGCATGGCACGTGCGTGATTTTGCCCTGTTTCAATGCGCTAAGCAGATTGGCACCGTTGTCACAAACCACTTTACCAACTGTCAAATTGAGCGGTGTTAGCCATTGATCTGCCTGTGAACGCAAAGCTGAAAGGAGTGCCGGGCCAGTGTGGCTCTTGGCTTCCAGGCACAACAGACGCAGCACGGCATGGCAACGTCTCACCTGGCATGTCGAATAGGTTCTGGGGAGCTTGGGCGGCGCAGCGGAAGAGACGCTAGCAGCGGAAAAGGAGGAGTCAGCTGAGGAGGAGAGGGAGGAGGATGGAGTAGGAGGAGGAGGAGAAGAAGAGTCAGCCCTGCATGCAATCCGTGGTGGTAAAACCAAATCTACACGGGTGCCACGGGTTACATGCTTGACGGCCGTCAGAAGGTTCACCCAGTGGGCAGTAAAAGTGATATACCTTCCCTGCCCGTGTTTGCTAGACCACGTGTCTGTGGTCAGATGTATCTTGGCACCGACACTGTGTGCCAGAGATACATTCACTTGCCGCTGAACATGGCCATATAGCTCTGGGATGCCCTTCTCTGAGAAATACTTCCTTCCTGGGACCTTACATTGTGGTGTTCCAAAGGCCACAAATTTGCGAAAGGCCTCGGAGTCCACCAGTTTATATGGCAGTAGTTGGCGGGCTATGAGTTCTGACAAGCCAGCCGTCAACCGTTGGGCAAGAGGGTTATCCGGCGTCATCATTTTTTTATGCTCAAACATTAGGCCCGCGGAAGCCTGCCTTTTTGCAGAAAAACGTGAGCTTGGCGTGATGGAAGGTGGAGTGGAGGACAATTGTGAGGAGAGAGGAGAAGTAGAAGTAGAAGATGAGGCTGGACGGTGAGAGCCTGGAGTGTGGCTTTGTGTGTTCCGTTGCTCCCACTGGGCTCGGTGATGGCTTCTCATGTGCCTTCTTAAGGCGGTCGTCCCTAGGTGAGTGTTGGGCTTACCGCGACTAATGCGTTGACTGCAAAGATTGCAGATGGCAACGCTATTGTCAGCAGCGGACACTTTAAAAAAAGCCCACACTGCAGAGCCATGTGCCGGTGTCCTGGGAGCGCCAGATGTGACCGTACATGGTCGATGACTCGCTCCTGATACATTTGCAGTCTGCTTTGTCCCTCCTGTGCAATGTAAGTTATTCCTGCTTCTCCTCCCTATCTGCTGGTCCATATCTCCCTCTGAACTCCCCTCCTCTTCCTCTCTTGTGGGCACCCACGTGACATCACTAGACACGTCATCATCAACGCCACTTTCCCCACCGCTATAAGTAGAGATCTCGGAGTAGGCAGCAACACCGGGGACCAACCTCCTCCTTGGGCTGATCTGGGTACTGTCGTCAGACTGCTGAGTAGCGGTTGTTGCTACCTCCTCTTCCTGATCCAATACCAAGAGTGGCTGCGCATCAGAAATGTCCTCTTGATATGGATTGGAAAATAATTCCTGTGACTCAAGCGGAAGGTATGTGGTGGTGGTGTTGTTGGTGGTAGTGTCTTTGGGGGTGCACATAGCAGAGAGTGAAGAAGAGGGTGCAGATCGAGAGGATGAGGAGGGTGCAGAAGAGTAAGGCTGAGCGACTCAACCAAGTCTGGTGCGTCCTTTAAAGTAATTGAACGCACCTTCTGCAACTTCCCACTTTGGCTCAAGCCTGTTTCGCCTGCCCTACCCCTACCACCCCTGCGGAAGGGCCTGCCTCTTCCTCTGCCTGTCATTTTTTAAATGACCCTGAAGGACTGCTGCAGTATAGGGCAGTGGTCAGCAGTAGTGCACCTCAACCCTATGTATTGTGGACCGATACCAGTCCTTATAGAATGGCAGACTGTATCTCACTCAACCCTATGTACTGTAGTACCCTATACCTTACCAGTCCTTATAAGGACTTTTGTGGACCAAGTAGGTTGTGTGTGAGCGATTAGCAGACTGTACGTCAGTCCCTATACCAATGAAGGACTGCTGCAGTATAGGGCAGCGGTCAGCAGTAGTGCACCTCAACCCTATGTATTGTGTACCTATTCCAGTCCTTATAGAGTAGCAGACTGTACCTCACTCAACCCTATGTACTGTAGCACCCTAGACAGACCAAGTTAACAGTCCTTATAAGGAGGTTTGTGGAACAAGTGGGTTGTGAATGATTAGCAGACTGCAGCAGAAGGGCAGCAGTCAAGTATAATATTCTTTCTATATTTGGAAGAAAGAATATTATACGTGTACAAGCCTATTACCATACCAGTCCTGAAAAGAACCTTTGTGGAACTAATAGTAACAGCTATTGATTAAACTGACCCTCACTGCCTGACACACTGCTTCCTGCCTGTCCCTATATAAACTGACAAAACAGAGGCTGCTGGAACAATAACTGGAATAGCACTTTTGTGGACCTGATAGTAACAGCTAATGATGATGACTAAACTGACTCTCCCTGCAGCACACACCGTCCTGTCCCTTTCTCTAAACTGACAAAAGACACTCAGGCTGCTGCAACAATCAGTAGCACAGCAAACCTATATACACCTAACACCTATACCAGTCCTGAAAAGAACTTTTGTGTACCAAATAGCTAGCGATTTGGGTCACTGGAATCTCTCACTGCTCCACACAGCAACCTCTCCCTATAGTGACAGAAGAAAGAATGTAAAATGGCCGCCGGATCGGGTGTATTTATAAGTTAGGGGGAATGTCCAAGTGTCCATGTGCTGTAATGTCTCAATTGGCAGTCCTGTACCCCATGATGGATGTGTCATCATAGGTCAAAGTTCTTTTACACAGAAAACACGGAAGTCCGTCGGGCGAACGGCGGCAATAGTCCGCCGATCGGGCGAATCGCGAACAGCCGAAGTTCGCAGCGAAACGACCGCCGGGCGAACTGTTCGGCCATCACTACTCATGATACCAATCCCCTCTTAGGCCACCCAAGATATGAACGATTCTTTTTTTTTTTCTTATATTCTTATCTGATAAGGTGATGGGAGGGAGGTGGGGGGATGTTTAATTTTGATGTATTTTGTAAACAAAATAAATATCTTAATAAAGAAATAATGTTAAAATAAAAAGATGACAATGTCATCAAGATAGGCTCCTGAGAATTCCTTATGAGGTCTCAGGACGAAGTCTATGGCCCTCTGGAAAGTGGCTGGGGCCCCATGTAACCTGAATGGCATTTGTGCATACTGCCATAAGCCCTCGGGTGTGGCAAATGTAGTTTTTTCTTTAGCCTCTGGGGAAAGCAGGATCTGCCAGTATCCCTTGGTCAAGTCAAGAGTGGTGATGTACCGGGCCGGTGTTAATCTCTCGATTAATTCATCGACCCGGGCATGGGATACGCGCCTGGCTTGGAGACTTCATTTACCTTGCGAAAGTCATTGCAGAACCGCCAGGTTCCATTCGGCTTGGGTACAAGGACTATAGGGCTAGACCAGCTACTTGAAGACTCCTCAATGACCCCAAGGTCCAACATGCTCTTAAGCTCGGCCGAAACAATATTCCGGCGAGCTTCGGGTATGCGGTAGGGTTTCAGGTTTACTCGAACGTCAGGGTCTGTAATGACATTATGTTCAATTACCGAGGTTAGGCCTGGTAGATTTGAAAACATTTCTCGATTCCGCTGCAAAAACTCCCAGGGCTCCTGTTTTTGAGAAGGGGAGAGAGCCTCTGCAATCCCTACCTTTTTAATCTGAGCATCAGGGTCTTCCGGGACTTTCAGACTGACTGTCAAAACCTGTCTATCTTTCCATGGTTTGATCAAGTTGACATGGTAAATCTGATAGGGTTTACGTTTGGTGGGCTGATGGACTTTATATTTGACCTTGCTCACCCTCTCCACTATCTCAAAGGGTCCTTGCCACTTGGCGAGAAACTAACTCTCGACGGTAGGCACTAAGACCAGCACCCGATCCCCAGGTTTAAACTCTCTAATCTTGGCAGATCGGTTGTATATATGACTCTGGGCATTTTGCGCAGCCTGCAAATGTTCCCGTACTATGAGCATAACTTTTGTTATTCGGTCCTGCATTTGAGACACGTTTTCTACCACACTCCGATATGGGGAGGCTTCTTGTTCCCACGTCTCTTTCATTATATCCAGTAGTCCACAGGGGTGTCTCCCATAAATCAGCTCAAAGGGGGAGAACCCCATGGAGGCCTGGGGTACCTCTCTTATGGCAAACAACAAGGGAGGCAACAAGCAATCCCAATCCCGGCCATCCTCCTCAACTGCTTTCTTTAGCATTCCCTTTAAGGTTTTGTTGAACCGCTCCACTAACCCATCAGTTTTTGGGTGATACACTGAAGTCCACAAGTGTTTAATCTTAAACAGGTTACATAATTCCTTCATCACTTTTGACATGAACGGGGTACCTTGGTTTGTCAAGATCTCGGATGGGAGCCCTGTTCTCATGAACATCTGAAACAACTTCCGTGCGATGACCTTGGATGAGCAATTTCTTAAAGGGACCACTTCCGGATACATGGTGGCATAGTCTAGGACAACTAAAATGTATTGGTGTCCCCTAGCTGATTTAGGTAAGGGGCCCATCAAGTCCATGGCTATGCGATCAAAGGGAACCTCGACAATTGGAAGCGGTACCAGCGGACTGCGAAAATGGGGTATTGGAGCGGTTCTTTGACAGGAAGGGCAGAACTCACAGTAGTCCTTAATTTTTTTGATATACACCAGGCCAAAAAAAACGCTGTAAAACCCTTTCCTGAGTTTTAGCCGCTCCAAGGTGACCCCCAAGTACATGACTATGAGCCAAATGCAACACCTTAGACCTAAAAGGTTTGGGTACTGCCAGTTGTTCCAACACTTCTTGATTGACCTTAGTTACTTTGTACAAGTCATGATTCACAGCAAAATGGTGCTGTAGTTCACCGTTTAAGACTGTGGCCTGTTCCCTGGCAGGGATCAAAGTGGGGTCCCTCATCGGAGCACTAAAGAAATCTTCCCGGGAGCCCCCGAGATCTGACATGTCTGGCTCAGAGGAGGTACTTTCCGCTTCCAATCCCGCAAACACCTCCTGACCGGGCTCACTTTCTGCAGGTTCAGCAACCTGGTACTGATCCTTAGTAACAACCTCCTGCAACACAGTATTATTCACCACCTCTGTGGGTTCTTGCTTTTTGGGGGAAACCCCTGAACCTTTGAGCTTTTGATCATACAAGTCCCAAAACATGGGGCAGTCTCGCCCGATTAGTAAATCACGAGGTAGTCCCGGGACCGGCCCACTTTTAGTTTACCCATTCCTGCTGGTGTACACAGCAGGCCACCGGATGGCGGGCCTGCGCTTGTGCATTAGCCAGTACCAGCTGCTTAACAACATCCTCCATGGCTTGTTCAGAAGATTTCACTGTCTGTGCAGCTTTAACCCAGGACTGGACCCCTCAAACTGCCTGATGCACGCTCCACCAATTGTAGGGGATCAGAGGGGTGAAGAGCTGGCTCAGAGGCAGTCCAGTAAAATAAAAGTGGCTTTTATTCAGCAAAAAAACATAAGACCAGACAGACTTGTCTTATTACATGGATGTGCACACTGGTACAGCTCACAGTTCATCAGCCCACTGGCTTACAGGTAACAGTTCATGGCTCCAAACAAAGCTACAGTCTTTTTGTGGTTTAAGCTCACTGAACAGGTACACCATCCAGCAATGGACATTTCCACACAGCATGCTCCTGTGTCTCTCTCTCCTACTCAACAGATCCACTCTGACACTTTCAGCACACCTGATAATAAGCAGGTCTGAAGGGGAAGTACCTGCCTTCTTCGATTAACCCCCTCTTAACCCTGCCCCAGGCTGACCTTCTACAATATATATATATATATATATATATATATATATATATATATATATATATATATTTTTTTTTAGATTGTAAGCTCTAACGATCAGGGCCCTCTGATTCCTCTTGCACCAAATTGTAATGTAACTGTAATGTCTGCCCTCATCTTGTAAAGCTCTGCGCAAACTGTTGGCACTATATAAAACCTGCATAATAATAAAAAAATATATATATACATATATACATAAATTTATACATGTGTATGTCCGCCCAAACATATGACTTTCTTTACTTTGCTGCTATGGGCTCTACCGCCAGATCTTTTGTAGACCTAGCAATGCTCCTGCCTGTACTGGAATCTTCCTTTATCTCCAAAACACATTGAAGAAAGAATTGCTGGGTTAGTAGAAAGCAGAGTTTGAGGTTTCCATCACATTGCAGTGCACGAAGAAGATCAGCCAAGTCCTGCCGTAAGCCAACCAACTGAGCAGCTCCATTCTTTCCTGTTGCTATTAAAGTGATACTAAACACACACTGTTTAATTTACATTGTCCATTCTATTTCTGTATGTGGATGATGGCACTGTAGTTATTTTAATAAAAGAAAACATAAGTATCTTTTTCCTAATCAATAAAGCCATCACATGACCCAGATCTCTCCCAGCCTGTCTGCAGGGAAACAAAAGCAGAAGGAGCTTTAAGGCCTCATGCACACGAGACGCAGGTGAAAACTCTGCTAAAAAAAAAGCTGAAACGCACGTCTAGAAACGCGCGTTTTGCCGCGTTTAGCCGCGTTTGCGTTTATAAAGATAACATCATGTAGACCCTCCCCAAGCTCTCAAAGCATGTTTTTTTTAAACTATTTCTGCTATTTTGATCAGAGTGAGCAGCAGCAGCATAGAGAGCAGTTGTACACTTGCATTTGCCTCTCTTTCTGTGGTATATATTTTGAAATGGATCCCATATTGAATATATGTCAGGAAATGCTCCTGATGTTGCTCTTGATGAGACAGCAACGTCATCGCAAATTTCATGAGAGGTCCAGAGTCAGAGCTCATCGATATTGGACCCATCCGTTGATGGGACAGCGAATGTCCGTTGGATATTTCACAAACATGTATGTGCAGCTGCGTACCTACCCCGACAAGTTTTTTAATTTTAGCCGGATGTCCATTGTCACATTTGATCTGCTCTTAGAAAAAGTACGACCTGGTCTGACATTCGTGGACACCAATATGAGAAACAGTGTGTCACCAGAGGAACGTCTGTTGGTAACGATCAGGTATGTGTATATATGTATAAAATATATTTATCTATAGATGTACAGATGAATTTTTTTCTCTGTCCTTTATTTTTTTTTAAATAATGTCTATTTTATAGCAAATTATCAAATTTTTTAAAATATCAAAAATGTTCTTGTGGCAATTTTTAACATGTTTTCATTATTTCTAATATAAAACAATATTAAAATAGTTAATTATTTATTTTTTAATCTTAATATATGTTTTTATTCATTTTTTCTAGTTTCAAATAGTTTCATTTAAAAGCAAATCTATGTTAATTAGATTTTTTATAATTGTTTTAAACTTATTTGGCCAATTTTTTAATATATTTTTATCGTGAAATATGTACTGATTAATATATTTTAATTATTTGCTGCTTGTTATGGTAGTATAATATTTTTTAATGCCTTATTAAAATATCCAGAATCCTAACCCTAACCATTCATCCTAACCCTAACACTAACCACTAACCCTATCTCTTACACTAACCCTAACCCTAAACAACCCTAACCCTAATCCAACCCTTAATCTTAAACAATAATCCTAATGGATAACCACTTACCATAACACCCAACCCTAATGACCAAATTACATTTCCACAGATGGTCACAGTTGACTTTGAGGCCATGTATCTCTGATGCAGAAAAGTGCATGACATTTTGCAACCCGAATTTGGGGCCCCCTATCTCGGGGTCACTTGGTGACAGGATCCTCACATTTGGATATGTTGTAGTGCTAGTTCCGCTGTGTCTGCATACCAAATTTGGGGTTCCTGTCAATAATTGGCCCCAAGATATGGACCCCCAAAGTCGGGTCACAAAATGTCATTCTCTGATGCAGAAAAGTGCATTACATTTTGTGACCCGACTTTGGGGCCCCCTATCTCAGGGTCACTTGGTGATAGGAACCCCAAATTTGGATATGTTGTAGTGCTAGATCCACAGTGTCTGCATACCAAATAAGTTGCCCCAAGATATGGGCCCCCAAATTCGGGTCACAAAATGTCATTCTCAGATCATATTTCTGAGTTTTCAGGTCCAAAAAATTGGGTTCCTTTAAAAACGCATATAAATGCAAACGCAAACGCGGCTAAATGCGGGGGCTGCGTTTAGTCGCATTTAGATGCGTTTAGCCACGTTTTGCATCTGAAACGTGGATATTTTTGCGTCTGAACCCATTTTTTTGCTTCTGGAAAAACTAGGTTAAACGCAACTGCATAAAAACGGCCAAAAACGAGACTGTGTGCATGGACACATAGGATAACATTGAATGAGTTCAGGGGCAGTTGAAAAAAGTGTCCAACTGCATCTGAACATGCGTTTAACTGCGTCTCGTGTGCATGAGGCCTTAGCCATATGCTCCATAGAGTTGGGCTTTATGGTAGAGTGGACAGAAGAAAGCCATTACTTTCAGCAAAAAAACAAAATGCCACGTTTGAGTTTGTGAAAAGGCATGCGGGAGACTCCCAAAATGTATGGAGGAAGGTGTGGTCTGATGAGACTAAAATTTTACTTTTTGGCCATCAAAGAAAACGCTATGTCTGTCGCAAACGAAACACATCACATCACCCAAAGAACACCATCCCCACAGTGAAACATGGTGGTGGCAGCATCATGCTATGGGGATGTTTTTCAGTCGGGACTGAGAAACTGGTCAGAGTTGAGGGAAAGATGGATGGTGCTAAATACAGGGATATTCTTGAGAAAAACCTGCACCACTCTGTGTGTGATTTGAGGCTAGGACGGAGGTTCACCTTCCAGCAGGACAATGACTCCAAAGACACCGCTAAAGCAACACTTGAGTGGTTTAAGAGGAAACAATTAAATGTGTTTGGAATGGCCTAGTCAAAGCCTAGACCTCAATCCAAAAGAAAATCTGTTGTCAGACTTAAATATTGCCGTTCACAAGTGCAAACCATCCAACTTGAAGGAGCTGAAGCAGGTTTGCAAGGAGGAATGGGCAAAAATCCCAGTGGTAAGATGTGGCAAGCTCATAGAGACTTATCCAAAGCAACTTGGAGCTGTGATAGCCCCTAAAGGTGGCTCTACAAAGTATTGACTTTAGGGGGGTGAATATTTATGCACATTGACTTTTTTCTGTTATTTTGTTCTATTTGTTGTTTGCTTCACAATAAAAAAAAAACATCTTCAAAGTTGTGGGCATGTTCTGTAAATTAAATGATGTAAATCCTCAAATGATCCATGTTAATTCCCGGTTGTGAGGCAACAAAACACGAAAAATGCCAAGGGGGTGAATACTTTTGAAAGGCACGGTATTTGCATGCATATTCGTGCATATGCATTTGCGCAATTTTGTGCCTTTTCCCGCAAATTTATTCCCGCGCTGTACAAATGAGCTATTAATTGTTGTTTAGGAAAACTGTATTTGTGCATCCGCGTGCATTTGCGCGCATGAGGTGAAAATTACTCACCAAAAATGTGGATTTTTCCATTTTTTTTTTTTTTTTTACTAAAAGAATGCGTAGTGCTTGTTTAGGCGCCTGTTTGTATGGGCACATTACAAATAATGGGCTGTATTTTAGCTCAGCCTTGAGAGGCCAGTGCCACCAGAGAGAAGATACACTTTTACTTTCTAAGTCAGGGAGAGGAATGGGGTGTATGACAGGTGGGTGCCGCTGATGGAGAGAAAAGATAAATGATTTAGGATGTAGACTGCATGACTGCATTAATTGCTGTTTGTGGTCTGTCAGATTAATACTTGCCAAGAAGTGATAAGAATCTGGGTAGTCTGGGTCTGAACTACTCTTCTGTGGATATGGTGGGCTCAGTATATCCAATAACTTTGGGCATATGGCATCTACTTCACTTGTCACTAGATGCCTCATGCCTATTGACCTTGCTTGAATATTTTTTAGATGCCACTTTTTGCAGCTGAATACTTGGTGTTGGATGGACATGAATAGTGATGGACGAACTTCCGACGGGATGTTTCGCGAACGCGGACCGCGAACGCGGCCGATAGTTTGCGAATTGTAACGTTCGCGGCGGGCCCCATTGACTTCAATGGGAGGCGAACTTTGCAAACCTACAGGTCAAATTTGCAGCCACAAAATAATTACTAGCTGTGCAAACATAGTCCCACCACATGGCCAATGACATAACACATGTATGAGGTGAATCTGGGATCGACAACTACAAGCATTCTTTTTTTATATGGGAAATTGTTGTGACAATTCAGGACTGTGGAGCGCATGAAGGCAATGGAGGAGAGGGAAGGTCAGGGTAGGCAAAGAAGAGGGTGCAGGAGATGATCACCAGCAGTGTGACATACAGCAATGACACCTGCACCGTGATAGAGCGATCTGACACCAGCACCGTGATAAAGAGCACTGACATCAGCAGCGTGACATACAGCAATGACACCTGCACCGTGATAGAGTAATCTGACACCAGCACCGTGATAGAGAGCACTGACATCAGCAGTGTAACATAAAGCACTCACACCAGCACCGTGATATACAGCACTGACATCAGCAGCGTGACATACAGCAATGACACCTGCACCGTGATAGAGTGATCTGACACCAGCACCGTGATAGAGAGCACTGACATCAGCAGCCTGACATAAAGCACTGACACAAGCACAGTGATATACAGCACTGACACCAGCACCGTGATATACAGCACTGACATCAGCAGCGTGACATACAGCTATGACACCTGCACCGTGATAGAGTGATCTGACACCAGCACCGTGATAGAGAGCACTGACATCAGCAGCGTGACATAAAGCACTGACACCAGCACCGTGATATACAGCACTGACACCAGCACCGTGATATACAGCACTGACACCTGCACCGTAAGCAGCCGCAGGAGGAAGTCAGCATAGCACAGGGATGGTGGGAGCCCCTCATAATGAGCATAGCACAGGGATGGTGGGAGCCCCTCATAATAAGCAGCCCCAGGAGGAGGTCAGCACAGCACAGGGATGGTGGGAGCCCCTCATAATGAGCATAGCACAGGGATGGTGGGAGCCCCTCATAATATGCACAGCAGAGGTACAGCCCCAGGAGGAAGTCAGCACAGCACAGGGATGGTGGGAGCCCCTCATAATAAGCAGCCCCAGAAGAAATATGACACCGCTTAACCTCTTCAAACAGGAGGGTACAGGGCATATAGTACGGTGTGCTTTTTTTGGACAAGGAAGTGAGCCAAATGAAGAAAGAAGGTCTGTGTGCTCGATTAAAAAAATTGTTTCTAGACATATACATGGTCTACTGGTCACATGTGTTGAATTCCTCCGAGATCCATTCCTCATTCATTTTTAGAAATGTAAGCCAACAGTTCGATTGCAAATTGGGCAAGCTCTGGCCAGAGGTCAAGCCTGCCCACCCAGTAGTCCAGGGGTTCATCACTCCTCAGAGCGTCCACATCGGCCGTTAACCCGATGTAGTTCGGACACCTGACGGTCTAGGCGTTCCCTGATGCTGGATCCGGATGACACCTGTCGATGGGTCGGCTGAAAGAATGACCTCATATCCGAAGTCACCAACACATCTTCAAACCGGCCTCTTCTTGCAGGCGCTGTTGGATTGGTACCCGCAACTCCTTCTCTGGGAGTGGGAATTGCTCCTCTGCCAGCGCACGCAAAAGCAGAATGCAGCATTTCTCGAAGCAAGGCCTGGAAGTGCTGCATTCTGACAGCCCTCTGTGACGGCCGTAACATTTCCGCCATTTTGTGTTCGTACCGGGGGTCTAAGTACGTTGCCACCCAGTACTGGTCCTTGACCCTTATGCTTTTTATACAGGGGTCCCTATTAAAACACTGGAGCATTAAGGCCCCCATTTGCACTAAACTGGAAGCGGTGTGGTGGCCTGGCTCCTGCTCATCATCCAGGATAATGTCGTCCTCGTCATTCTCCTCTCCCCATCCATGCACAACAACAGGGATCCCAGAAAGGTTTAAAGCATGCTCTTCTTGCTCCTCCTCATCCGCCCCGGCACCATCCTCCTCTGACTCCTCTTCAGACTCCTGTTGTTGACTTGTCTCAGATAGAGTAGCCCCCCCTGGGAATTCATCCAGCATTGCGACTTCCTCATCTTCCCGCTCCTGCTCCTCCACAGCTTGATCAATGACACAACGCAATGCACGCTCCATAATCGCAAATAAGACGTCTGACCGGCAGATTGTGTCGCCGCTGAATGTCAGCAAGGTGAGCCATGGCCGTGTAAGATCTTCTGAAATGGGCCGAGATTTTCCTTGCCTGCCGCAAGATGTCCTGGACCCCAGGGTATTTGACAACAAATCGCTGTACGACCAAGTTTAAGACGTGTGCCATGCATGGCACGTGCGTCATTTTGCCCTGTTTCAATGCGCTAAGCAGATTGGCACTGTTTTCACACACCACTTTACCAACTGTCAAATTGAGTGGTGTTAGCCACTGATCTGCCTGTGAACGCAAAGCTGAAAGGAGTGCCGGGCCAGTGTGGCTCTTGGCTTCCAGGCACAACAGACGCAGCACGGCATGGCAATGTCTCACCTGGCATGTCCAATAGGTTCTGGGGAGCTTGGGCGGCGCAGCGGAAGAGACGCTAGCAGCGGAAAAGTAGGAGTCAGCCGAGGAGGAGAGGGAGGAGGATGGAGTAGGAGGAGGAGGAGAAGAAGAGCCAGGCCTGCATGCAATCCGCGGCGGTAAAACCAAATCTACACGGGTGCCACGGGTTACATGCTTGACGGCCGTCAGAAGGTTCACCCAGTGGGCAGTAAAAGTGATATACCTTCCCTGCCCATGTTTGCTAGACCACGTGTCTGTGGTCAGATGTATCTTGGCACCAACACTGTGTGCCAGAGATACATTCACTTGCCGCTGAACATGGCCATATAGCTCGGGATGCCCTTCTCTGAGAAATACTTCCTTCCTGGGACCTTCCATTGTGGTGTTCCAATGGCTACAAATTTTCGAAAGGCCTCCTAGTCCACCAGTTTATATGGCAGTAGTTGGCGGGCTATCAGTTCTGACAAGCCAGCCGTCAACCGTTGGGCAAGAGGGTTATCCGGCGTCATCATTTTTTTACGCTCGAACATTAGGCCCACGGAAGCCTGCCTTTTTGCAGAAAAACGTGAGCTTGGCGTGATGGAACCGTTCGGCCATCCCTAGACATGAAGCTTCTCATTATGTAGGCCTATCTGTTGATGAACTTTACGCAAACTCTTTCCTTGAGCTGTTTGGATTGGGAGACTCGGTAGTGAGAAACATAAGCTGGAAATCAGTAATGAAAGGCTTCAGTCTGCATCTGTTTCAAAACATCATGCCTAGTTCTAGGAGGATACCAGCTCTTTAACTGAGGTATGAATGCTGTGAGAAAACAGAAAAGCGCATTTAATTGATTAACCCATCCAAAAATTATATTTCAATTTCTAGTGGAGCTTGTTGGATTCTCTTCCTACTCAACAGTCATTTCTCCCTGACATACTTCTTGACTCTGTTCCTGTCCACCTGGGATTGTTGGATGTTCCCACCCACCTTTCATGTTCATCATCTCCTGTTGCATTGTCCATAAATGAAAAGCGAAATCCAACAGGGATAAGAATAGGCACACCTTACTGACATTTTGGGAGGAATCCCCCTTTAGACCAATGCCCATGTGTGCATCCAGATACCATTTTAACCTGCTTAAAATTATGCAATGTAAATATCTAGTTGTAGGTTAATATAAGCCAAGTACTCACCAATGGTCATACTAAAAGTCTCCAGCACTGCAGAACCAGGAGAGAGACAAATAGCTTTTAATATTCTGTACAGAGAATGGCACTGGTCTTTTTTGTGGCTATCAGCCAGAAGCTGGTCAGTTCCTCATAATGAGTTGGTAAGAATTGAAGCACACTAATCAATGATCTGTCTGTATTGCAGCTTTGGTTTTACAATTAATAACAGCAGAGACTGATTTAGGAATAGAACTCATAAAATATATGTGGACAAATGATGGATATGTGGCATACTGTGCTGAAAGTTATAATATATATTATTTATATATATACTGTGTACATATATGTAGATAGATAGATAGATAGATAGATAGATAGATAGATAGATAGATAGATAGATAGATAGATAGATAGATAGATAGATAGATAGATAGATATATAGATAGATAGATAGATAGATAGATAGATAGATAGATTTTGACTCTATATATTAGATCGATAGATAGATAGATAGATAGATAGATAGATAGATAGATAGATAGATAGATAGATAGATAGATAGATAGATAGATAGATAGATAGATAGATAGATAGATGGATGGATAGATTTTGATTCTATATATTAGATCAATAGATAGATAGATTGATAGATAGATTGGCGTATATATTAGATAGATAGACAGGATAGATATGATTTGAATCTTTATATTAGAGAGATAGATAGATAGATAGATAGATAGATAGATAGATAGATAGATAGATAGATAGATAGAGAGATAGATAGATAGATAGATAGATAGATAGATAGATAGATAGATAGATAGATAGATAGATAGATAGATAGATAGATTTGATTCTATGTATTATATAGAGAGATAGATAGATGGATTTGATCCATATATATTAGATAGATAGATAGATAGATAGATAGATAGATAGATAGATAGATAGATAGATAGATAGATAGATAGATAGATAGATAGTCTTTTTTTTCTTTCTTTAGCTCTCTAAAAACAAAATTCAATATGCACATTGTAACTTTTGACCACTAGATGGCAAAGTGAGAACATGTTTTTTTTTTCTTCACAAAACTGTCACTTCTGTATTTTCAGTACAACTATTAGGGCTACATATTATCTGTTAAACTCTTTGTTTAGATTAGATAGATAGATGTGATTATATATTAGATAGATGGATAGATAGATGAATAGATAGATGGATAGATAGATAGATAGATAGATAGATAGATAGATAGATAGATAGATAGATAGATAGATAGATAGATAGATAGATTTTGACTCTATATATTAGATCAATAGATAGATAGATAGATAGATAGATAGATAGATAGATAGATATAGATAGATAGATAGATAGATAGATAGATAGATAGATGGATAGATTTTGATTCTATATATTAGATCAATAGATAGATAGATTGATAGATAGATTTGAGTCTATATATTAGATAGATAGACAGATAGATGGATTTGAATCTATAGATAGATAGATAGATAGATAGATAGATAGATAGATAGATAGATAGATTTGATTCTATGTATTATATAGAGAGATAGATAGATGGATTTGATCCTATATATTAGATAGATAGATAGATAGATAGATAGATAGATAGATAGATAGATAGATAGATAGATAGATAGATAGATAGTCTTTTTTTTTCTTTAGCTCTCTAAAAACAAAATTCAATATGCACATTGTAACTTTGACCACTAGATGGCAAAGTGAGAACATGTTTTTTTTTCTTCACAAAAACTGTCACTCTGTATTTCAGTACAACTATTAGGCCGCGTACACACGGGCGGACTGTTCGCCCAACTTTGTCCGCTGAACAGTGTTTGGGCGGACAGTCCGCTCGTGTGTGGGCTTTCAGCGGACAGTTTCAGCGGACAGTTGGACGGACAAGGTTTTTCGGAATTTCGAAAAACTGTCCGCTGAAACCTTTGTTTCAGCGAACAGTCGCTCGTGTGTAGGCGTTGTTCGTCAAACAAAGTTGCGCGCATGCTCAGAAAGGATTTCACGCCGAAAGCTATAATGCAGTGTATAGGACGTCGTATTTTTCGTCCCGTCGTACGTGCCGTTCACGTCATCGCGCACGGTTTCAGCAAACTGTTCGTTCGTCGTGTGTGGCCATGTCCCGTCCATGCTAATTTTGAGCGGACTGTTTGCCGAAACTGTTGGACGGACAAAGTTGGGCGAACAGTCCGCCCGTGTGTACGCGGCCTTAGGGCTACATATTATCTGTTAAACTCTTTGTTTAGATTAGATTAAAAAATACACTTTTTGTTTGGTTTTCTTTAAAATGTAACAATGATCACATAGATTTAGGGGGCAATTTATTTATATCTATAAAAATAAAATAAAAAGTAATATATATATATATATATATATATATATATATATATATATATATATATATATATATATATATATTAGGGCTGTTACTGATTAAAATTTTCGCGTCGATTAATCAGTTTTTTTTTTAAATCCGATTAATCGACTAATTTTGATTAATTATAACTGCACATACAGATCCAACTACTTTTTATCTATATCTATAAAAATAAAATAAAAAGTAATATATATATATATATATATATATATATATATATTAGGGCTGTTACTGATTAAAATTTTCGTGTCGATTAATCAGTTTTTTTTAAAATCGATTAATCGACTAATTTTGATTAATTATAACGCACATACAGATCCAACTACTTTTAGCTGATCTCCTTGTATTGCAACTCTGCATTAGTCAGTGGTAAATGTGGTATGCACTCTATACAATCACCAAACACTAGTTAGTCTCCACAATCTATGACTTAACTTCACAGTTCACACAAATACGTTTTAAATTCAAACTATAACACTGACGTAAGTCTTTTTTTTTTTCTCACAGTAGCATGACAATCCCTCCACCTGGGGTCTAACTAATGACTCTCACCTTATGGCATGGACCCCTGTGCAAACAGGTGGTCATGCAAGCGGGTATCAAAAGGGTTAACATGGACCATAAACTTCTCTCACGTCTCCTTAGATCTCAGCAAGGACGCCAGGTCATGGTAGAAAGAAAAGATCTAAGTGCTTTTTTTGATCGATCAAAAGAATTTTGAATCAAACAAAAAATTAACGATTAATTGAGGAATTAATCTTTCATTTCCCCAGCCATAATATATATATATATATTTTTTAAAAGCTATAAAACTTCATTGTATACTTTTTTCTGTAATGATTATGAAAATGATGATGAGCTAATAAATGCTAATAAATAATTATACTACATTTTCAAACAGAGTAGGAAAAGGTTAAGATCTCTGTAAAACATTTTTTTGGCTGGCTGTGTCCCATTGAAGAGTTCTCATTTTCATTCCAGGCTAGGCTCACATTTGTGTAAGTTGGCAACGAGTGTATCAACATGTGCGCTCCCAACCCGGATCCCAGAAATGTGCTGCTCTTTAGTAGCTGTGTGGCAGTGCCATTAAGAATGGGCACCCGAGCGTGCAAAACTACATGGTGGCGCAGCACCATGCAGCTCCTTGAAATAAGGGTCAGGGACTTCTTTCCCCATGATTGTCACAAGTACAGCAGTGCATTTAAATGGATAGACTAATGTACCTGCGATATGCACATGCTAGTGCTCAAACACATATGTGAACCTAGACTTAGTTATTTTTCCTGCAGTATATATAAATATTGATGAGGAAAAGGCCCTGTTCACATGGGGCATGCAATACCAGTGTTCTGTGCATGCCTCCGCAGGCATTTATGTCTATTGGGACACAACAGCTGCACAGACACAGCCGCTACTCCCAGTATGAAATTCCTGTGGGTGTGTGTCCTCAACTGTGCCCAATGCCACACTGTCTGCATTCAGAGACATACACCCAACTTAGAACACCTGTGCATCCCAGTGTGGGTAAACACGGCCCTGCACAGACATAAAATATGGTATGTGCCACGTGAAAGCAGCTTAATAAGCATGATTGTGTAGCTAAGTGCTGCCGGCTTGGTGATCTCCTGCATCTGCTTGCCCCCTCCCACCGGTTGCATTGTTGAACTATGTGCAGCTGTGTACTGTATGTATATGTTCACTCATCCCCCACTTGACCCTCCCCTCCCACCTTCCCACTGTTCAGTACAGGAACAGCAGGCTCCCCCACACCCCCCCGCCGGGTTGCTGTGTGAATATAGAGGACTGTTAATGAGGATGTTAATCAGGACTTTCTCACTAATTCTTCTCCTCTCCTCTTCCTTTCTGCCAGTCAGATCAGATCCAATCAGGGGAATGGAGAGAAGGAGCCAATGGGAGCCTCAGGGATGACTTTCTGGGCAGAAGCTATAGATGATAGGCATTGTAGTTCTAAAATGGGGTGCTGCGCCATGCTTGTTAATGGAGAATATGATCACTGGACTTCAGTTCCCACAAATCCCTGATCCCAGAGGAAGAGAGCTTCATCGTTTTTCTGGGCAAACCTGGCTAGAGCTAGCCAGTCCAGAGAAGAGAACAAGGGGTACAGATTTGCCATCAGTGTCTGTGCCTTACATCCGAGCCATTAGAGAGGAGCTAAGAGAACCTGTTGCTGTGCCTTTTCACCCCCATCAGGGGGAGAGGATGGACCTGCATCTGAGTCTACTAGAGCTACCTGCAGAGACTGAGCTTGAGGGAAATGACTCTGCGCCTTCAGGATTAAACCTGAGAGACTGCAGCCTGTGTGAGAACCAGGACCAGGTTTCTGGAACCTGATGATTGCCAATCCTTTGGGACCAGAGTGGTCAATTGGCAGGAAGTGGTAAGCTAAACTACCTGCCCTAAATGCCAGCCACACAGTGTTAGCCCAATTAGAGACTGCTCCTACTTAGCAGCCTATCTCATATCATCCACCCACACTTTTAAAGGGACAGTGGACCACCTAAAGAAGGGCCCCACCAAAATCTGGGCAACATTAATTTTTAAGCTCCAGATACTTTCTTTTACTTTCTATTACCTCCAGGGGTACTCCCACACTAGAAATGCATAAGTCCACCCATTAATTAGGGTAGTATGCAGAAATTGGGACCAGGACCCTTTCTATTCTTCTGAATTGGTTTATGTCATTTGAAGACTGTAGTTATCCAGTTATAATTCAAGTTAACCTTGCTACAGTTCCTTTACATGCAAGTTAGTGATTTGTTGCCCATGTTTCTATCATAAGGCCTTTATGTCTGTACAATTGTCAGTTTTGTTGATTTACACCGTGTTGCAATATGCATCTTAATACATTCAATTGGTTTAGTGCCAAGCTGTTTATGAGCTTATTCCTGTCTATTCCTATTCTTAGAGAGTGTTCAAACCCCTAAATCCACAGGTATAAACAGCTTTTATTTTACAACCAAGTGTGTCAGTGGAGACTGAGCAGTTAAGAGAGTCAGGGTAGAGCAGTGGGCCCATCATCGCCAGCGGCTCTTGTGGAGGTAAGCACAACAATAATAATATCATTTTTTTTTATGGTAGTAAAGGGTTAACGTCTCTATGAAAAATGAATTTCAGCAAAACAGAACAGACATAAATGAAAACATGACAGATGTTCTATCTCTTCCCCACCATGTCCAAAACTAACGATTGACTCCTGTTAAACAGGGACAGCAACACGCGTTTCTTGGTGACCCTGCCAAATTTTGATCTGTCTATGGCCAGCTTACACTTGCATGCTGCATGCTTTTAAATTCGGGTCACTTTTTCTGGACTATATATAAATGATCATGAGGATAAAAATAACCACAGTAATAATACAGTAATACATTGTACAATATTTTGCATTTCCTTCTGTTGAAAATGGCATCTGGGCCCCTGTGTTTAAATTTATTTACATCATCTGCTTGGGTGTTCTTCTGTAAATGAAGCTGACATAGTAGATATATCAAGAGCAATGCAGACAGTGGATTTTACAGTAGTGACTGCTGTATGTACTATTCTTAGATTTCACGTCAACCTACTCAATCTCTGACAAGGCTGGATACATAAATTCTGTATCTAGCATTATACAACAATTAGAGCAGCAAGGAGTCAAGGGCTGTCAATGACAAACAGGTTTTTGCAGGAGACTTTACCTATATAAACTTTATGATATGTTGGTATTCGGGAATGTAGGTTGCTATTTATTTATCTGATTATATATGAGGACAACAGAAAGGTAGAAAATCACTTACATTCTCTCTATGCTCTCCATCTTGTGAGTCAGTATGGACATTTACTGGTTCTTTGGAAAGTTTTTTCTTTTGTGGATTTTGTAATAATTGTTGGTACAACATGTATTGTAGTGGATACATAAATCCATAGTTTGCAACAATTTTTAGGGACACTTTTTTGGCTGTAGGCGGGCAATTAGGGGTTTGTAGGTGTGGCATAGTGGGGGCGGAAAAATGTGGTGCGCGAAGCAAAAAAAATGGGCGTGGTTTAAACGAAATATTGGGCTTGGCTTAAAGGGGTAGTGGTTAGAGTCTAATGCCGCGTACACACGACTGGACTTTTCGATGGACTAGGTCCAACTGTCTTCCCAATGGACTTTCGGTGGAGTTCCGACAGACTTTACGTACAAACGGACTTGGCCACACACAAGCACACCAAAGTCTTAAGGATTAGACCCTGATGATGTACGACCAGATTAGAATAAGTTCATAGCCAGTAGCCAATAGTTGCCCTAGCGTTGGTTTTCATCCGTCAGACTAGCATACAGACAAATGGATTTTTCGACCAGACTCGAGTCCGTCGGAAAGATTTTAAACATGTTTTAAATCTAAAGTCCGTCTGATTTTTAGACAGCAAAGGTCCGATGAAGCCCACACATGATCGAATTGTCCGGCGGATTCTTTCCATCGGACCTTTGCTGATGAAAAGTCCAGTTGTGTGTACATGGCATAAGATGGAAGAGGGATGGAGGGAGAGAGAAAGAAAGAGAGAGGGAGAGAAAAAGAAAGAAAGAGATAGGGAGGGAAGGAGCGAGATGGAAGGAAGTAAGTATAAATCAACCAAATTAGTTTGTTATAGGTATTGTTAGTGTTTCCATATCATATTTATACTGTTCAAATATTTGCTGTGTTAGTTTTCAATAGGAGTTCTATAATTTCTCAGGTTGCCAGTAAAAAATGTGCTCCACCAGTAAATTTTCCATGTTTTGTCAGTAACAAATGCTGCTGGAGGGGGACAACCCTGATATAGTCCAAAGAGTTTACAAGGAGATACATTAGGATGAGAGGTCCCACAAGCTGTGATTAGTAGCTGAAAACCAGATAGGGTAGGTGTCACCAGCCAAACCTTAGGCTGCGCTTACCAGAGATTGTGTGACTTCCTAAGTGTGGTTAACCTGCACTTCTTTTAACCACTTGAGATCCGCGCTATAGCCAAATGACGGCTACAGCGCGGATCTCCTTTTCCGGGACTACGTCTATTGACGTAGTCCCGTGCATGAGCGGCCTGCGCGCCCCCTGAGGGGCGCGCGCGGCACGCTCTGTGATCGGCGAGTCCATGAGACTCGCCTGATCACCGATCCGTGCAAGGGGTCGATCCCAACCCCTTATCACGTGATCAGCTGTCAGCCAATGACAGCTGATCATGTGATATAACGGAGCCGGTAATTGGCTATTATTCCTCCTCGCGCTGACAACGCGAGGAGAAAAAAAAAGCCGATCACCGGCGGCCGTGATCGGGACATCAGTCCCGATCACGGCCAGCCCTGCTAGTGCCTACCTGCCCTCTGCCAGTGCCCACCTGCCCCCTGCAGTGCCACATGTCTAAAAAGTAAGTGCCCCCGTCAGTGCCACCCAGCAGTGCCCATAGTGCCACCCAGCAGTGCCCACAGTGCCACCCAGCAGTGCCCACAGTGCCACCCAGCAGTGCCACACACAGTGCCACCCAGCAGTGCCCACAATCTGCCTCAAAGGTGCTGCACCCCAGTGCCACTTATCCGTGCCCATCAGTGTCATCTACTAGTGCCCAGCAGTGCTGCCCATCAGTGCCCAGCAGTGCCACCTATCAGAGTCACCTATCAGTACCACCTATCAGTGCCCATCAGTCCCATCTATCAGTGGTACCTATCAGTGCCCATCCGTGCCACCCATCCCTGCCACCCATCCGTGCCACCCATCCGTGCCATCTGATCTGTGCCCATATTTTCCCATCAGTGCCGCCTTATCTGTGCCCATCGGTGCCGCCTTATCTGTGCCTATTAGTGCCGCCTTAACTATGCCTATCAGTGCCCACCAGTGCAGCCTATCAGTGCCCCCCAATGCAGCCCATCAGTGCCCACCAATGCAGCCCATCAGTGCCCACCAGTGCAGCCTATCAGTGCTGCCTAATCAGCGCACTTCAATGAAGGAGAAAAATGACCCGTTTGCAAAATTTTATAACAAACTATTAAACGTGATTTTTTTTTTTTTTGCATCTTTTTTTGTTTGTTTAGCAAAAAATAAAACTCCGAGCTGTAATCAAATACCACCAAAAGAAAGCTCTATTTGTGGGAAAAAAATGATAAAAATTTCATTTGGGTATAGTGTTGTATGCCCGTGCAATTGTCATTCAAAGTGCATCAGCGCTGAAAGCTGAAAATTGGTCTGGGACTGAGGGGGGTTTAAGTGCCCAGTAAGCAAGTGGTTAAACAGATTTGTGTCTGGGTCTAGTGGCACCATAGGAAAGGCAGACAAATGCCGTAAACGCAGTCCACAGTAATCCAGTTTTGCAGCACACATCACTCCTTAATGAGTGGCATGCAATAAAAGGTACTCACATGGTGTAAAATTTTATAAAAAAAGTAATTTATTAAAAAGAGTAACACTCACATAGGTAGAGGTAAGCATGTAAACGCCAGAAAATCCTTTTTCTCCAGGAAGCAAGATGGCCGACCGTCATTCACATATGCGTGGTAGCGTGTGTGCGTGGCTCGGCTCTATGCATTTCGTCATATATGACGTCATCAGGGGCACGTACAAACACCATTACCATGCCTTTATATACAAAAATAGACCCAGGAGGATCAGCACGATTGGCCCATCAATCCGGCTCAACGGCTTGCTATATGAGTGATTCCAAAACATTAAAATATAGTTGAACACCCATCTTCCATCAGCGCCATCTTGTGGTGATATATAAGTAAGGGCTCTAGAAATAAAAAACATATTTAAACAAATGGATGGCCACACTGCCTGTCTTATTTGACGTTTATGATCTTTGTACATAGCAGGGAATTTACCAAACTTTGTTGCAGATTCCTACTTTTTTTATGAAGAAATATCTGTTTGTCTGTGTCCCAATGGGAGTGGTTTTATAATAATCAAAAATCTGCTTCACTTGCAGGGCTCTAATAAGGAAAGTGACAGGGTCTGCATCCGTTTATAAGTGGATTCCCTTTGGGAGTATCTCTTGGGGATGGCCAAAATGTAGTTTGTAATAGTGCAGACTTCTGGAAAAATCAGTCAGCCAATAACACAAGCAGGAAGTGACATATATGGGGAGCGTTCTGTACACCATGGGTGTATAGGACACCTCCAGGTAAGCATATTGCATTGTATTTTACAGTAAAATTATGGTGCTGCAGATTGAAAAGGAAAGCAAATTTTTCATAACATTCAATTACAATATGACTTGTGTTGCAATTGTATATGCTATATTATTATTTATTTTTTTCCCATTAAAACGCAGCAGAACCTTGGTTGCATAGGGGTGAATGGGTCCTGAAAACTGATTGTGGATGTTACACTGGGCACTTATACACAAAGGTCTGACAGGAGGGAGCCTTGCGACTGTCCATGGCCAGTAATCAGAACCCAGTTGTCGTTTAACAAGTGCATTTTCGAAATTAAGCCTAACTGTTTGGTTGCCATGGATAACATACACACTGTCATTTTGTGTACACAAAACCCATTGATGTACAGTATGTGTACAGTATGTGTATATGTATTGTGTCTGTATCACAGTCCAAATCCCATAGAAGGTCAGGAGGCTGTTTTGTGACTTGCCCATGCTGCGGATGATGCAGATTCAAGACCCAGTCCAATAATATACTGCAACTGTCAGTTTAACTCCCTTAGTGCCAGTTCACACCACCGCGATGCAGGAACCAGCATGATTCCAGGGCGGGTTCCCTCATCGCATGCCACTCGCAGGCATTTCACACTGCCCTACGCAAACCACTGCAGGTGTCAATAGAAAGTTAATGACACCCCCAGATCGGTTCGCATATCGCAATGCGAACTGTGACCTCGGACAGGAATCGGATCGCAGGGGTGTGAACACCCCTGCGATCTGATTCTGGTGCGGGAAAAAAAAGGGTCCTGCATGATTTTGGCCCGAATGCGATGCAAGACATGTGATCTGCACAGCAGTGCGGTGTGAATCACATGGAAAGTTTGACATCACACAAGTGTGAACCGGCACCTAAGGCTTATTCAGTATAGCAGTGCACAGCTAAATGAATAAATCCATTAACACTCAGACTGGTTGCAATAGGTAATTTCACTTTGCTGTCTATTTTACTAGACATGTTTGTTAGCATTATACTTGGATCTATTTATATACTATCTACAATATATATCCTAGTATATTGCGGGTTTATATCGTTTTTTTTAATTACGTTTAGACTATTATTTTCATTCTTTTCATTGTTATTTAGACCAGGCGCCGTTTTATTTTTTAGTCAGCAGATGGCACTATTGCACTATTTTAATCCTTTAGTCCTGCTCCCTATTGTTCAAATTAAAGAAAATTTGTAGTTATTTTTAGTCACCAAAACATATTTTTTTAATGAAAAACAGCTGCGCAAAACAAGAATGGGCACATGAAGGTCCTTGATTATGCTCAACCACTTACTGCCCAAGCCCAGTTTGACATTTCTCACATACATGTAAACATTTAGCATTTTTTTTTAACTAGATAATTACTTAGAACCCCCCAAACATTATATATTTTTTGAAAGCAAAGGACCTGGAGAAAAAATGATGGTTGTTGCAATTTTTATGTCAAACAACATTTGCGCAGTGGTTTATCGCTAATTTTCAGGAACAGAATATAATTAAACCACTGTGCTGCGGGGCGGCAGCTCCTACAGGCAGAATCACATACAGGTACATGATTCTGTACTTCCTGGTCTGTGATTGGACACAGCGGGAGCCAATCAGTGGGTCCGGCAGACCCCATGTCTGCTGGGACCTGACAATCGTTCCTGACAGAGGCAGGTGGTCTGCCTATGTAAACAAGGCAGATCACATACCTTCCAACTTTTTGAGATGGGAATGAGGGACACCTATCTGCAAAAGTATGCAGGCATAGGACATACCCCTTAAAGGAGGATTGTACAAAAAAAAAACAAGATTGATTAAACCCTCAAGTGCTTTTTTACCACTACAATTCCTTTATACTAGCTTTTGGAATTTACAAATGCAGCTATTTAGCATTTAGATGAAAGGTTTAGCGCTGGGAAACGTTTTTTGATAGATAAAAAGTGCATTTTATATACATCTATATAGATCAGACCAAAATGAGAGACAAATGGGGAGGAAAGAGGGACATTTCTCCAAATCAGGGACAGTCCCTCGAAATCAGGGACAGTTGGGAGCTATGAGATCACCGTTGTGTGACAAGGAAAAACAGAGGTCCTGTGTTGCTATTAAGCAGGAACACAGATTTCTGTCTTCCCACAGTTAAAGCACCGCCACATAGTTAGCATTCCCTAGGGACACATTTAACCCTTTGATCACCTCTTATGTTAACCCCTTCCCTGCCAGTGTCATTAGTACAGTGACAGTGCATATGCTTTAGCACTGATCACTGTATTGGTGTCACTGGTCCCCAAAAAGTGTCAGTTAGTATCCGATTTGTCCGCCAGAATGTCGCAGTACTGCTTTAAGCCGCTGATCACCACAATTACTAGAAAAAAAATAATAATTCCATAAACCTATCTATCCCATAGATTGTAGACACTACAACTTTTGTGGAAACCAATCTATATACGCTTATTGGGATTTTTTTGTTACCAAAAACATATAGCAGAAGACATATTGGCCTAAATTGATGAAGAAATTATATTTTTTACTTTTTTTTAATGGGATGTGTTTTATAGCAGAAAGTAAAAAATACATTTTAGTTTTTTTTAATTGTCAGTAATTTTTTGTGATCAAATACCACCAAAAGAAAGCTATATTTGTGGGGAAAAAAAGGACATCAATTTTGTTTGGGTACAGCATCGCATGACTACGCAATTGTCAGTTAAAATAATGCAGTGCTGTATCGCAAAGAATGGCCTGGTCACGAAGAGGGGTAAACCTTCTGGAGCTAAAGTGGTTAATGATTTTCTAGTGAACACAGAACAGAATGCCCAATTTGACAAATGTTATGCCAAGTAAATAGATGCCTAACATGTCACGATTTAAAATTGCGCACGCCCATTCACATTTGTACAGGAGCACAAGAAGACGGGGCCACCTTCATTATTTTATTATTATTTCTTTTATTTAAATGTATTATTTTTACATTTTCCTTTTTTATATAAACGTTATTGCTATTACAAAGAATGAACAACATCCATTATGATAGCATGGGCAGTAACAGATCGTATTTACTAAGGGACCTGGGGGTCTATTAGACCCCAGATTTTTCCTCTGCTCCCAATATATGCTCAAACCCAGATCAGTTTAATCAGATACTTTACAAGCCAGTAACAGCTTGTATACAGCAAACTGAAACCACAAGTGACAAAATCTTTGTCTCTTTCGGTTTCGTACACCATAGAGACAATCGGAGAATGGAAGTTCCTCCTTTATCAATGCATGTGCATTAATATAACCCTCAAGAACAAAGACGTGAATCCAGCCACAGTTTTTATCCCCTTTTTGTGGAGAAGTAAAGTGTGTCATTCAAAGGTGACCTTGATCTTTGGGGGCCTTTGGAGATCATAGTGTTCTGATGTCTTAACTTTTTAACACACGTTGCACTAAGATAGCCCATTCAAATGTATGAGTTGGCAGTGCATCAAAATCTCCAAAAGAACAGCTTGCACCACTCTTGCCAATGCAGTGTACTACAATAAACAGTAGTGTGTGTTTTTTTTTGCTTTTTATTTCTTTCAAATATTCAACAGGTTCCAAACAGTATCTTGAAACATATACTGTACCATGTAATTTCTCACATCAAATTTCTATGTTAACTGTCGCCCCCCCCCCCCCCCCCCTCCAAGAAAAAAGTAAAGGGGGAAGGGCGGGAACCACAGAGAAATAATAAAATAATAAAAACACAAAAAAGAAAAGAAATGAAAAAATCCCAAAACCATCAGAAAAAGAGAGAAAAAAAAGGGGGGGGGGGAACAACATAGAAAGAGACAGGAAAGACAAAAGGGAAACATAAGAAAAAAACCTACTGGAACAAAGAAAAATGGCAGTACGTCCTAAAATTAGATCAAAAACATTTATTGGAAATCCATAAAATCAAGGAACATGACATCCGATAAGGTGCTCAGTGGACGCGTTTCACACAAACGTGCTTACTCATCATGAAAATGCCCCCAAATGTGTATGTTCATTTGTAGCAAGAAGTCCATGGAGAAGACCAATTTAGGAGCCAAGAACCGCAAAGCCTTCACCTGGTCTGGCAATATCCAAATGGCTAAACATGGATCAATTAGCAACAGATGAAACACAACAGTGCACAACAAAAAATACAAGGTTTCAATGTGAAATGGAAATATACATAAAAATGAAAAAAAATAACATGAAACCTAATATGGTATATATAAAAAAAATGGAAAAATAAACAAATGAAATGTGTGAATGAAAAAAAAATATAGACATGTACCCTCTTATTTCATCTCACTTGTACCTCTGCTTCCTCCACACCTGTACTTCCTCCATGCCAGAGCTCTCTTCTTCCCTCTCACTTGTACCAATTTCTTTCTCCACACCTCTACCCTGTTCTTCTTTCTCAGCTGTACCCTATTCTTTCTCCTCCACACCTGTACCCTCTTCTTCCTTCTCAACAACTGTACCCACCTCCTCCCTCTGAACTGTACCCTTTTCTTCCTCCTCTACAACTATACTCTCCCCTTCCCTCTGACCTGTACCTTCTTCTTCTTCATTCTCCAAACCTGTGCTTCTTCTGTTGCACCAGTCTGTTATTCTTCTTCTACCCCATCCACAGTTGTACCCTTCTTTTCACCCCTGACACTTGTACCTTCTTCCATACCTCCCAGTAGTTCTGGATTCCGTAGGAGTGTCCCGGCATTTTAACAAACTCCTGGTGTCCCGCAGTACTAGGCTGGGTTCTGCTAGACACAGGGGCGGACTGACAACTCATGGGGCCCCCGGGCAATAGGAGATTATGGGGCCCCCAGACAATAAAAGATTATGGGGACCCCGGGAAATAGAAGATTATGGGGCCACACAGTATACACACACACACACACATACAGTATACACACATACATACAGTATACACACATACATACAGTATACACACACACATACTATCCCTGGTTTTATTGAGGCTAGCAACCCTGATGGGGCCCCCTAGTGGCATGGGGCCCTCGGGCAGTGCCCGAGTGCTCCAATGGTCAGTCCGCCCCTGGCTAGACATTATCTATATTCTTTTTTGTTTTTTTTTAAGATGATCCTTTAGTAGGGATGAGCCGAACACCCCCCGGTTCGGTTCGCACCAGAACTTGCGAACGGCCCCCACGTTCGTTACGAACGTTAGAACCCCATTGAAGTCTATGGGACTCGAACGTTCGAAATGGAAAGTGCTAATTTTAATGGCTAATATGCAAGATACTGTCCTAAAAAGGGTTTGGGGACCTGACTCCTGCCTCAGGGGACATGGGTCAATGCAAAAAAAAGTTTTAAAAACGGCCGTTTTGGCGGGAGCACTGATTTTAATGACGATTAAAGTGAAAAAAAAAAAGTGAAATATTACTTTAAATATGGTGCCTGGGGGGTGTCTGTAGTATGCCTGTGAAGTGCCACGTGTTTCCCGTGTTTAGAACAGTCCCTGCACAAAATGACATTTAACGGAAATAACACCATTTAAAACTGCTTGCGGTTTTAATGTTATATCTGGTTCCTGCAATATGGTTGAAAATCATTCAGAAAAATGGCATGGGTAGCCCTCCCTGCCCATTACCAGCCTATTTGGGTCTTGTACGCATATTAAGGGGAACCCTGTACCCATATTAAAAAAAGGAAATGCGTGTGGCCCCCAGGCCCTATATACTCAGAACAGCAGTATACAGGCGGTGCAAACAAGACAGGGACTGTGTAGGTTTGTTGTGTTAAGTTGAATCTGTTTGTAATTTTCAACTGGTACATTTTTAAAGTGTAGCTCCAGTCAAAAAAACTATTTTTAAGCTTTTTGGAAAACATAGGGAAGGGTTATCACCCCTGTATAATTTGTTTTGCCATCCATCTTTTTTCATCTCACTTGCTGCTGTCTCCTTGCGTTTGCAAGTAGGAGATGTTTGTAAGTTGGATGTTTGAAAGTAGGGGCCTGCCCTATATTATAGCGGTATGTACTGGGTACAGAGCACGCAGACAGCACGCACTATCTCCTAACACTACTGACTGCAAGCTCTATTATTAAACACTTGACCACTGGGCACTTAAACACCCTTAATAACCAGACCAATTTTCAGCTTTTGGTGCTCTCACATTTTGAATGACAATTACTCAGTCATGCAACACTGGACCTATATGAAATGTTTGTCCTTTTTTTCACACAAATAGAGCTTTCTTTTGGTGGTATTTAATCACCTCTCAGTTTTTTTTATTTTTTGTGCTATAAAAGAAAAAAGACCGGAAATTCTGCAAAAAAATTAATTTTTCTTTGTTTCTGTTATAAAATTTAGCAGATTAGTAATTTTTTCTTCATAAATTTTTTTTTACTGGTTACATGTTTTGAGTTGCAGAGGAGGTCTAGGACTAGAATTATTGCTCTCGCTCTAACGTTCTCGGCGATACCTCACATGTGTGGTTTGAACACCGTTTTCATATGTGGGCGGGGCTTACGCATGCGTTCGCTTCTGCATGCGAGCACATGGGGACATGGGCGCTTTAATTTTTTTTTTTTTTTTTTTTATTGTTCATTTTACTTTATTTATTTTAGTTTGACATTTTTTTCCCCAAAAATATATTTTTGATCACTTTTATTCCTATTACAAGGAATGTAAACATCCCTTGTAATAGGAATATGGGGTGACAGGTCCTCTTTACAGTGAAATCTGGGGGTCAATATGACCCCACATCTCACCTCTAGGCTGGGAAGCCTGAAATAAAAAATAAAAAAAAGATTCTGGCTTTGATCGTACTGGTGAGTTGGTAGAAGCATCGGAGGGCGGTGAGGGGTGGGGGGCGTCTATGGCTGGGTATTTCAGGGTATCACCGAGTATGGCTGGGTATCTCCGAGTATGGCTGGGTATGGCAATTTATGGCAGGGTATTGCAGAGTATTGGCGGGGTACTACAGAGTAATAGCAGGGTACTGCAGAGTATTGGGGAGTACTACAGAGTAATGGCAGGGTACTGCAGAGTAAAGGCAGGGTACTGCAGAGTAATGGGGGGTACTGCAGCGTAATGGCAGGGTACTGCAGAGTATGCACTGGTATTGCAGAGTATTGGCGGGGTATTGGCGGGGTACTACAGAGTAATAGCAGGGTACTGCAGAGTATTGGGGAGTACTACAGAGTAATGGCAGGGTACTGCAGAGTAAAGGCAGGGTACTGCAGAGTAATGGCAGGGTACTGCAGAGTAATGGCAGGGTACTGCACTGCAGAGTAATGGCGGGGTACTGCAGAGTAATGGCAGGGTACTGCACTGCAGAGTAATGGCAGGGTACTGCAGAGTAATGGCGGGTACTGCAGAGTATTGGGGGGTACTGCAGAGTAATGGCAGGGTACTGCAGAGTAATGGGGGTTACTGCAGAGTAATGGGGGGTACTGTAGAGTAAAGGCAGGGTACTGCAGAGTAATGAGGGGGTACTGCAGAGTAATGGCAGGGTACTGCAGAGTAAAGGCAGGGTACTGCAGAGTAATGGCAGGGTACTGCAGAGTAATGGCAGAGTACTGCAGAGTAATGGCAGGGTACTGCACTGCAGAGTAATGGCGGGGTACTGCAGAGTAATGGCAGGGTACTGCACTGCAGAGTAATGGCGGGGTACTGCAGAGTAATGGCGGGTACTGCAGAGTATTGGGGGGTACTGCAGAGTAATGGCAGGGTACTGCAGAGTAATGGGGGTTACTGCAGAGTAATGGGGGGTACTGCAGAGTATTGGCAGGGTACTGCAGAGTAATGGCAGGGTACTGCAGAGTAAAGGCAGGGTACTGCAGAGTAATGGCAGGGTACTGCAGAGTAATGGCAGGGTACTGCACTGCAGAGTAATGGCGGGGTACTGCAGAGTAATGGCAGGGTACTGCACTGCAGAGTAATGGCGGGGTACTGCAAAGTAATGGCGGGTACTGCAGAGTATTGGGGGTACTGCATAGTAATGGCAGGGTACTGCAGAGTAATGGGGGTTACTGCAGAGTAATGGGGGGTACTGCAGAGTAATGGCAGGGTACTGCAGAGTATGCACTGGTATTGCAGAGTATTGGCAGGGAATTGAGGGGTTAAATTCGGTGAGCAGCGATGTGGGCACTGCAGATGCAGCCCACATCGCTGCTGACACCGATCTCTTTCCCCTCCGCTGTACCGATCGGTACAGAGAGGGGAGGGAGGAACCGACGTCATAACATGACGCCGGTTTGTTTACAAGTGATCACTCCGTCATTTGACGGAGCGATCACGTGGTAAACGGCCGTGGCGAGCGGCCGTTTACCGTGATCCGTGATGCGCCGGGTCCTGTGGACCCGGTGGTCATGGATGCTCTCGAGTGCGCGCCCCAGGGGGCGCGCGAGAGCAGAATTCTGGGAGGCCGTTAATTAACGGCCTCTCAGAGTTAAACAACCGCCCTGAAGCCGTTAATCGGCAATGGGCGGTTGTTAAGTGGTTAAAGATAGATCACTAGCTAGCTATATAGGTGAGGTGAATATAGTGTAGTGGTGTATACTGCGGTCAGGGCACAGACAATAACCACTACACAAGAGCAAGATAGGAAATCAGCCAAAAACGATTGGTGTGTAACTGTGTTGAAGGTACACAGAACGCCCACTGCTTCAGATGCCAACACACTACACGAGGCCGCCTCAAAGGCGGCCTTATATAGTGTGGGGCGTGCACTACACAGCCTGAGCTATGATTGGCCACAGGCAGGATGCCTGTGGCCAATCATGGCTCTCCTCGCTGCTGGCGCTGCGATTGGCCAAGCATGCGGGGTCACAGTGCATGCTTGGCCAATCATGAACCAGCAATGCACTGCGCCATCGCAGTGCATTGTGGTCCGCGCGCGCCATACGAATTTTGACGCGAACGGACCAAGAGTTCGGATTTCGCCGAACGCCCGAACAGCCAATGTTCGAGTCGAACGTACGTTCGACTCGAACACGAAGCTCATCCCTATCCTTTAGATTTATGTTTATCTGTCAAAATCTCACTTGTGGTACAGTATCTAGTGATATTTAGCCATGCCTATTTTTCGCTGCAGCACAGTCTGCCATGGTGTCCCTTTTTCTTAAAAGAGAAGAGTAGGATTTGAAAAATGAAACACCCATACTCACCCACATGCCGCAGCTGCCCCATACCGACTCTAAGCCCAAGAGCTGAGTGATCACATGACCGACCGCTAATAGCTCAGCTCTCGGTTCACTCGGAGCGGAGAGCAGTGACTGTGAGTCGCTACTCTCTGTTCTGCTACTCCAGTGCTCACTGGAGTACTGGGCTGGAGTGGAGGCAGGAGTAGCTGGCTGCCTAGGCATCTGGGTGGAACCTGAAAAAAATGACCACGATCCTTCCAGAGCCTGTAGCAACTCTATGACATCAGCTGACAATGGGCTTTAGTTTGCTGTCAGCTGTTTCTGGGTCACAAGAGTGCTAAAGCAAGTGCACTGCTGTGACCTAGAAGAAAACTATGATCAAAAAAGCTTTGGCCATACTTCTCTTGTAAGTTCTAATGATGGGATGTATGAAATATGATGTCTAAACATTCCTGGTCATTTTCAGGGGTAGTTGCTTGAACAATTGAAAAACCTAGTCAAAATGACCCACAAAGTTTGGCCTATATAATAAAAAAAATCACTATAGTAAACTATTAAATAATATTGCGTTTGATTATCTAGCCAAGTCTAGATTTAGCATAATGTATTATGCAATGGATATTCATGAAAGACGTCTGTTTTGTGCCCAGACTCCTGAGTCACATGTGAGTGAGAGATTGGGAGGAGTTCCTCTCTGATCTTTGCAAAGCGCCCCTAATTACTCCTACACTAAAAGTACAGACAGAAAAATCCCAGAATAGCAGAGAACACCATATGCAATCAATATGAGTAAAAAATAAAATTACAGTTCCATGGAAAACACACGCTGCTATGAATCTATAAATCAGGCTTTACTGTTAAAAGCAGCTAGACAAAACCATGCAGCCAAAAAGATCCCTACAGTTCATACAGTCACAAAAAAAAACTAAAAAGGAACGTATGCTCCTTGCTGAAATATGCAAAACAGAATTACAGAACTTTGGGTGCTTATAAACAAGATAAAACATTCTGGAAAGGTATTTGTTGATCAGGAGCTTTGCGTATACAAGAGCGGCAAAAGAAGATAAACAGCACGGGATGTTCCAAACCATGCAACACAACTGGAGAAAACAAACAAGCTGCATTGCACAACCTTGGCCACCAGATGGCATCTTCCCCATTTGTAAAGAGCCCCCCCCCCCCCCTCATCGCAGTGTCTTTCATATACTCCACCTTGTCCTGCAAACAAGAACCTTTTTATATCAGATAGAGCTCTTTGTAGTGAAAGGCGGAGAGGCAGGACATTGTGTTCCATAAGCGATGCCAAGGTCTGTTACATAAGGCCCACATGGTGGGGGCAGTCGGCTGCACACTTCTGTATTTAATTTAAATGGGGTGTCCTCCTTGTGACAGTTCATGTGTGCCCTGACCCTATATCTGTTCTCGCTGCAAGAATTCAAAGAAATCCCCTTTAAATTAACCCGTTAGGGGCCACTATGGAGCTTTCTAATGTAAAGACAATTATTTGTTATTGGGCATACGATTGAATTAAAATATCCAGTGTTAATTACATTTGAATATTTATATTTGTGGTGTTAGTTTATTTTCTTTCTCCAAGCCTGACTTTTTACCTTAACCACTTGACCTCCGGGAGCTTTTACCCCCTTCCTGATCACAGAACTTTTTGCAATTTGCCACTGCGCTGCTTTAAAATGGTTGTAAACCCTCCCTAGTGACTTTTACCTATAGGTAAGCCTAGAATAAGGTTTACCTATAGGTAGTGGAAATATCTTTTAAACGTGCGCCATTCAGGAGATATTTCACTTGTAGTGCGCCGATGATGTAATCGGCGCATGTGCACAGAGGTCCGTTTCTTCCCCCAGCATGTGCCGTTACTGACGGCTCCCGCGTGCATGCGCGGGATTGATGTCACGTGGCTTCGGCCAGTCACAGAGCCAGAGAGCGCGGCCTCCAGAAGGAAGAGGGGCGAAGATGGACGAGGCCTGCACAGGGGACAACGATGGATTTGTTTGCAGGTGTCACATAATGGGCTAGAATGCAATGCATATTAGCCCATTATGCTTTTAATTTACAGGCTTTGCAGGGAGCAAAAGAGCAATTAAAACCCATCAGGTTTACTTCCTCTTTAACCACTTGCCGACCAGCCGCCGAAGTTGTACTGCGGCAGAATGGCACAGCTGGGCAAAACTACATTATGTAACATCGCTTCGTCCTGTGGCCACTAGGGGTGCTCACGTGCGCCCACTGCTCGCCCCCCCCCCCAAGCCGATGCGCATGTCCGGCAGTCACGATCACCACCGGGCTCCCGCGATCGCCACTGACACACAAAGAACCGGTATCTGTGTGTAAACACAGTTTCCGGTTCTCTGTGGGGAGAACAGACAGATCTCTGTCTGTTCATACAGAGTATGAACAGTGACCTGTCATCTCTCCTCCTGCCCAGTGCCCTCCCCCTTCTGTTAGAACACACACTAGGGAACACATTAACCCCTTGATCGCCCCTAGTGTTAACCCCTTCACTGCCAGTGACATTTTTACAGTAATCAATGCATTTTTATAGCATTGATCGCTGTATTAATGCCAATGGTCCCAAAAATGTGTCAAAATTGTCCGATGTGTCCATCATAATGTCACATAAAAATTGCAGATCGCCGCCATTACTAGTAAAACAAAAAAAAAATTATCATAAAAAGGCCATAAAACGATCCCATATTTTGTAGACGCTATAACTTTTGCACAAACCAATCAATATACGCTTATTGCGATTTTTTTTATTTACCAAAAATATGTAGAAGAATACATATCAGCCTAAACTGAGGAAAAACCGTTTTTTTGATATCTTTTTCAGGGATATTTATTATAGCTAAAAGTAAAAAATAATGCGTTTTTTCTTCCAAAATTGTCATTCTTTTTTTGTTTATAGCGCAAAAAATAAAAACCGCAGAGGTGATTAAATACCACCAAAAGAAAGCTCTATTTGTGAGAAAAAAAGGACGTCAATTTTGTTTGGGTGCAACATCACATGACCATGCAATTGTCAGTTAAAGAGCTGAATCTCAAAAAGTGCTCTGGTCAGGAAGGGGGTAAATTCTTCTGGGGCTGAAGCAGTTAACTGGTAATTGCACAGTCATGCAACACTGTACCCAAACGAAATTTGAGTCCTTTTTTTCCCCCACAAATAGAGCTTTCTTTTGGGGGTATTTGATCACCACTGGGATTTTTATTTCTTTGCTATATAAATGAAAAAATAAAAAGTTTGAAAAAAATTATATTTTCTACTTTTTGTTATAAAAAAGATCCATTCATTCATGTATTCAGCCACATGTCTTTGGTAAAAAAAAAAATTCAAAAAGCGTTTATTTATCGGTTTGCACAAAAGTTATAGCATCTACAAACTATGGTATATTTACTGGAATTTTCGTTTATGATTGCCATTATGATCTCAATTCTTGAGGTGCTATAATGGAAGGGCAGTACAAAACCCCCACAAATTACCCATTTTTGGAAAGAAAATTGCTGAGAGGCATGTTGAACTCATTGACTATTTCATTTTCTTGTCACAAGTGATTGACAAATGACAAAAAAAATATATATATTGCTCACACATGCCATGGGAATATGTGGAATTACACCCCAAAATGCATTCTATTGCTTCTCCTGAGTATGGAGATACTACGTGTGAGACTTTTTGGCAGTCTAGCCACGTACAGGACTCCAAAAACCAAGCACCGCCTTCAGGTTTTCTAAGAACGTAAACTGCTAATTTCACTTCCTCACTACCGATCACAGTTTAGGAGGCCCTTCGATGTCAAGATAGCACAAAACCCACCAAATGACTCCTTTTCTGGAAAGTAGACACCCCAAGGTATTTGCTAAGAGGCATGTTGAGTATTTTGCAGATCTCGCTTTTTGTCACAAAGTTCTGAAAATTGAAAAAATAAATTTTACCTTTTTCTTTCTTAATTTTCCAAACAATTGTAGCAACAAATGAGATCTGCAAAGGAGTGACTGCACGGCTTGCAGGAAGAAAATTAGCTTGATTCTCCCTCCCATCAACACAGGCAGTAGAATCCCTCCCATGGAGCCATTGTGGGGAGGGGTTGAGATCGGGGGAAGCTGTCCCTGCCGAGAGAATGCTGTCATTATTGCTAGCGGCTATAACAGGGGTACATTCAGCCTGCCCATACATGGTTCAAATCTCAACCGGTTCCTTTTGAACCGCCTGAGATTCGAATTGTCTATGGCCAGCTTTAGAGAATTGTCCAAGAGTACAATAGCCTACAGTGTGTAGCACCCTGATGTTTAGGCAGGGTTGCTATTAAATTTATTTGCCAAGTGATAGTTGCCCTGGCCAATTGATAGGAGGTCAGTTGATTTCACCCTAATGATGGAATTGCTGCACTTTTCTCTTCTGTCACTAGATGGTATTTGGTGGCATTAGATAAAACAAGGGCATTGCAAGGACAGATTAGCAATGAATGGGGTGTCTCAGCCAATGGGCAGGGATTTTCTTGGGTCCCTTTGCCTGCTGGGAGAGCCTATTTATTTGGGTGTGGTCAGGTGATTGGGGTTCTGTGCAGTGTTGCCAAACGTCTGTAGATTTACGGGAAGCCCGAAAATGTAACCCCTCTTTCGTGAGGCCCATTAAATTCCGTTACGGGCACTGGTGCCCGTAAAAAAGATGTCCGCGAGCCGATCATTCAACTGCAAATATATATATTGCTCACACATGCCATGGGAATATGTGGAATTACACCCCAAAATGCATTCTATTGCTTCTCCTGGGTATGGAGTTACCGTTTCGAAGCTGGCCGGGCTCGGGAAAGCTCGTACACGCTTGGCTAGGCAGTGCATGTGCAGTTGCATGGTCGGCTCGCGGCTATCTTTTTTATGGGCACCGGTGCCCGAAATGGACTGAACTGTGGAGAGGTGAAAGGGGCACAGGAGGAGGACACAGCACACTGATGATGTGGAGAAATAATATGACGGAGGACAGAGCAGGAAGCTACTGTGAGGGGGTGAGTAGGACACTATCATGTTCACAGCCCCATCCATCTCATGTAATATGCCTGCAGCCTCTGTCCACCTCTTGTAGTATGTCCACAGCGCAGCTTCTGTCCACTAGTGATGGACGAACGTTTCGCCCGGCGGTCGTTTCGCGGCGAATTTCCGACATTCGCGGTCCGCACGTTCGAACGCCTTTTTCCGTCGTTCGCCGCGGCGGACTTACGTGTTTAATGTATACAAGAACTTTAACCTTTGGTGACACGTTTATCATGTGATACAGGACAGCCAATTGAGACATGACAGCACATGGACACTTGTACATTCCCCCTAACCTATAAATACACCCGATCCGGTGGCCATTTTACATTCTTTCTTCTGTTACGATAGGGACAGGTTCCTGTGTGGAGTAGGGAGAGATAAACCACTAGCTATTTGGTACACAAAAGTTCTTTTCAGGACTGGTATAGGTGTTAGGTGTTGATAGGTTTGCTGTGCTGCTGATTCTTGCAGCAGCCTGAGTGTCTTTTGTTAGTTTAGAGAAAGGGAAAGGACGGTGTATGCTACAGGGACAGCCAGATTAGTCTTTCATCATCATCATCATCATCATCATCATTAGCTGTTACTATCAAGGTCCACAAAAGAGCTGTTCCAGTAACCACTAATCGTTCTCTTTTTTTGCCAATTTGTATAGGGACAGGAAGGAAGCAGTGTTGTCAGGCAGTGAGGGTAATTTTAAAGACTTGCTGTTATTATTAGTTCCACAAAGGTTCTTTTCAGGACTGGTATCAGTGGTACAGTAATAGGCTTGTACATGTATAATATTCTTTCTTCCAAATATAGAAAGGATATTATACTTGACTGCTGCCCTTCTGCTGCAGTCTGCTAAACATTCACAACTCACTTGTTCCACAAAAGTTCTTATAAGGACTGGTAACTTGGTATAGGGTGCTACGGTACATAGGCTTGAGTGCGGTACAGTCTGCTGTTCTGTAAGGACCGCTATCGGTCCACAATAGATAGGGTTGACGTGCACCACTGCTGACCGCTGCCCTATACTGCAGCAGTCCTTCAGCGGTATAGGGACTGACGTACAGTCTGCTAATCACTAACACACAACCTGCTTGTTCCACAAAAGTTCTTATAAGGACTGGTAACTTGGTATAGGGTGCTACGGTACATAGGCTTGAGTGCGGTACAGTCTGCTGTTCTGTAAGGACCGCTATCGGTCCACAATAGATAGGGTTGACGTGCACCACTGCTGACCGCTGCCCTATACTGCAGCAGTCCTTCAGCGGTATAGGGACTGACGTACAGTCTGCTAATCACTAACACACAACCTGCTTGTTCCACAAAAGTTCTTATAAGGACTGGTAACTTGGTATAGGGTGCTACGGTACATAGGCTTGAGTGCGGTACAGTCTGCTGTTCTGTAAGGACCGCTATCGGTCCACAATAGATAGGGTTGACGTGCACCACTGCTGACCGCTGCCCTATACTGCAGCAGTCCTTCAGCGGTATAGGGACTGACGTACAGTCTGCTAAACACTAATACACAACCTGCTTGGTCCACAAAAGTTCTTATAAGGACTGGTAACTTGGTATAGGGTGCTACGGTACATAGGCTTGAGTGCGGTACAGTCTGCTGTTCTGTAAGGACCGCTATCGGTCCACAATAGATAGGGTTGACGTGCACCACTGCTGACCGCTGCCCTATACTGCAGCAGTCCTTCAGCGGTATAGGGACTGACGTACAGTCTGCTAAACACTAATACACAACCTGCTTGGTCCACAAAAGTTCTTATAAGGACTGGTAACTTGGTATAGGGTGCTACGGTACATAGGCTTGAGTGCGGTACAGTCTGCTGTTCTGTAAGGACCGCTATCGGTCCACAATAGATAGGGTTGACGTGCACCACTGCTGACCGCTGCCCTATACTGCAGCAGTCCTTCAGCGGTATAGGGACTGACGTACAGTCTGCTAAACACTAATACACAACCTGCTTGGTCCACAAAAGTTCTTATAAGGACTGGTAACTTGGTATAGGGTGCTACGGTACATAGGCTTGAGTGCGGTACAGTCTGCTGTTCTGTAAGGACCGCTATCGGTCCACAATAGATAGGGTTGACGTGCACCACTGCTGACCGCTGCCCTATACTGCAGCAGTCCTTCAGCGGTATAGGGACTGACGTACAGTCTGCTAAACACTAATACACAACCTGCTTGGTCCACAAAAGTTCTTATAAGGACTGGTAACTTGGTATAGGGTGCTACGGTACATAGGCTTGAGTGCGGTACAGTCTGCTGTTCTGTAAGGACCGCTATCGGTCCACAATAGATAGGGTTGACGTGCACCACTGCTGACCGCTGCCCTATACTGCAGCAGTCCTTCAGCGGTATAGGGACTGACGTACAGTCTGCTAAACACTAATACACAACCTGCTTGGTCCACAAAAGTTCTTATAAGGACTGGTAACTTGGTATAGGGTGCTACGGTACATAGGCTTGAGTGCGGTACAGTCTGCTGTTCTGTAAGGACCGCTATCGGTCCACAATAGATAGGGTTGACGTGCACCACTGCTGACCGCTGCCCTATACTGCAGCAGTCCTTCAGCGGTATAGGGACTGACGTACAGTCTGCTAAACACTAATACACAACCTGCTTGGTCCACAAAAGTTCTTATAAGGACTGGTAACTTGGTATAGGGTGCTACGGTACATAGGCTTGAGTGCGGTACAGTCTGCTGTTCTGTAAGGACCGCTATCGGTCCACAATAGATAGGGTTGACGTGCACCACTGCTGACCGCTGCCCTATACTGCAGCAGTCCTTCAGCGGTATAGGGACTGACGTACAGTCTGCTAATCACTAACACACAACCTGCTTGTTCCACAAAAGTTCTTATAAGGACTGGTAACTTGGTATAGGGTGCTACGGTACATAGGCTTGAGTGCGGCACAGTCTGCTGTTCTGTAAGGACCGCTATCGGTCCACAATAGATAGGGTTGACGTGCACCACTGCTGACCGCTGCCCTATACTGCAGCAGTCCTTCATCGGTATAGGGACTAAGAGTTTTGTCACAGGGTCATTTAAAAAATGACAGGCAGAGGAAGAGGCAGGCCCTTCCGCAGGGGTGGTAGGGGTAGGGCAGGAGCAACAGGCTTGAGCCAAAGTGGGAAGTTGCAGAAGGTGCGTTCAATTACTTTAAAGGATGCACCAGACTTGGTTGAGTGGCTCGCTCAGCCTTACTCTTCTGCACCCTCCTCATCCTCTCGATCTGCACCCTCTTCTTCACTCTCTGCTATGTGCACCCCCAAAGACACTACCACCAACAACACGACCACCACCACCACCACCACATACCTTCCGCTTGAGTCACTGGAATTATTTTCCGATCCATATCAAGAGGACATTTCTGATGCGCAGCCACTCTTGGTATTGGATCAGGAAGAGGAGGTAGCAACAAGCGCTACTCAGCAGTCTGACGCCAGTACCCAGATCAGCCCAAGGAGGAGGTTGGTCCCCGGTGTTGCTGCCTACTCCGAGATCTCTACTTATAGCGGTGGGGAAGGTGACGTTGATGATGACGTGTCTAGTGATGTCACGTGGGTGCCCACAAGAGAGGAAGAGGAGGGGAGTTCAGAGGGAGATATGGACCAGCAGATAGGGAGGAGAAGCAGCAATGACTTACATTGCACAGCAGGGACAAAGCAGACTGCAAATGTATCAGGAGCGAGTCATCGACCATGTACGGTCACATCTGGCGCTCCCAGGACACCGGCACATGGCTCCGCAGTGTGGGCTTTTTTTAACGTGTCCGCTGCTGACAATAGCGTTGCCATCTGCAATCTTTGCAGTCAACGCGTTAGTCGCGGTAAGCCCAATACTCACCTAGGGACGACCGCCTTAAGAAGGCACATGAGCAGCCATCACCGAGCCCAGTGGGAGCAACGGAACACACAAAGCCACACTGCAGGCTCTCACCGTCCAGCCTCGTCTTCTACTTCTCCTTCTCCTCTCTCCTCACAATTGTCCTCCACTCCACCTTCCATCACGCCAAGCTCACATTTTTCTGCAAAAAGGCAGGCTTCCGTGGGCCTAATGTTTGAGCGTAAAAAAATGATGACGCCGGATAACCCTCTTGCCCAACGGTTGGCGGCTGGCTTGTCAGAACTCATAGCCCGCCAACTACTGCCATATAAACTGGTGGACTCGGAGGCCTTTCGCAAATTTGTGGCCATTGGAACACCACAATGGAAGGTCCCAGGAAGGAAGTATTTCTCAGAGAAGGGCATCCCAGAGCTATATGGCCATGTTCAGCGGCAAGTGAATGTATCTCTGGCACACAGTGTCGGTGCCAAGATACATCTGACCACAGACACGTGGTCTAGCAAACACGGGCAGGGAAGGTATATCAGTTTTACTGCCCACTGGGTGAACCTTCTGACGGCCGTCAAGCATGTAACCCGTGGCACCCGTGTAGATTTGGTTTTACCGCCACGGATTGCATGCAGGCCTGACTCTTCTTCTCCTCCTCCTACTCCATCCTCCTCCCTCTCCTCCTCAGCTGCCTCCTCCTTTTCCGCTGCTAGCGTCTCTTCCACTGCACCGCCCAAGCTCCCCAGAACCTATTCCACATGCCAGGTGAGACGTTGCCATGCCGTGCTGCGTCTGTTGTGCCTGGAAGCAAAGAGCCACACTGGCCCGGCACTCCTTTCAGCTTTGCGTTCACAGGCAGATGAGTGGCTAACACCGCTCAATTTGACAGTTGGTAAAGTGGTGTGTGACAACGGTGCCAATCTGCTTAGCGCATTGAAACAGGGCAAAATCACGCACGTGCCGTGCATGGCACACGTCTTAAACTTGGTCGTGCAGCGATTCCTTGTCAAATACCCTGGGGTCCAGGACATCTTGCGGCAGGCAAGGAAAATCTCGGCCCATTTCAGAAGATCTTACACGGCCATGGCTCGCCTTGCTGACATTCAGCGGCGACACCATCTGCCGGTCAGACGTCTTATTTGCGATTGCCCGACGCGATGGAACTCAACCTTCTATATGCTTGATAGGCTGCTCCAGCAGAAACGTGCAGTTAACGTCTACCTGTATGAACTCTGCGAAAGAAACGGTTCTGGGGAGCTGGGTTTTTTTTCACCGCGCCAGTGGCTGCTCATGCGCGACACATGCAGACTTCTGCGGCCATTTGAGGAGATCACCAAACTGGTCAGTCGCAGCCATGGCGCCATCAGTGACATGGTACCTTATGCCTTCTTTCTGGAGCGTGCATTGCGTCGTGTCATTGATCAGGCTGTGGAGGAGCAGGAGCGGGAAGATGAGGAAGTCGCAATGCTGGATGAATTCCCAGGGGGGGCTACTCTATCTGAGACAAGTCAACAACAGGAGTCTGATGAGGAGTCAGAGGAGGATGGTGCCGGGGCGGATGAGCAGGAGCAAGAAGAGCATGCTTTAAACCTTTCTGGGATCCCTGTTGTGCGAGGATGGGGAGAGGAGAATGAAGAGGACGACATTATCCTGGATGATGAGCAGGAGCCAGGCCACCACACCGCTTCCACTTTAGTGCAAATGGGGGCCTTCATGCTCCAGTGTTTTAATAGGGACCCCCGTATAAAAAGCATGAGGGTCAAGGACCAGTACTGGGTGGCAACGTACTTAGACCCCCGGTACAAACACAAAATGGCGGAAATGTTACCGCCGTCGCAGAGGGCTGTCAGAATGCAGCACTTCCAGGCCTTGCTTCGAGAAATGCTGCATTCTGCTTTTGCGTGCGCTGGCAGAGGAGCAATTCCCACTCCCAGAGAAGGATTTGCGGGTACCAATCCAACAGCGCCTGCAAGAAGAGGCCGGTTTGAAGATGTGTTGGTGACTTCGGATATGAGGTCATTCTTTCAGCCGACCCATCGACAGGTGTCATCCGGATCCAGCATCAGGGAACGCCTAGACCGTCAGGTGTCCGACTACATTGGGTTAACGGCCGATGTGGACGCTCTGAGGAGTGATGAACCCCTAGACTACTGGGTGGGCAGGCTTGACCTCTGGCCAGAGCTTGCCCAATTTGCAATCGAACTGTTGGCTTGCCCCTCATCCAGTGTCCTGTCCGAAAGGACGTTCAGCGCAGCAGGGGGGATTGTGACCGATAAGCGTACTCGCCTAGCTCACCACAGTGTTAACTACCTCACATTTCTAAAAATGAATGAGGCATGGATCTCGGAGGAATTCAACACATGTGACCAGTAGACCATGTATATGTCTATAAACTATTTTTTTAATCAAGCACACAGACCTTCTTAATTCATTTGGCTCACTTCCTTGACCCAAAAAAGCACACCGTACTATATGCCCCTACCCTCCTCTTTGAAGAGGTTGAGCGGTGTCATATTTCTACTGGGGCTGCTTATGATATCCCTGTGCTGTGCTGACTTCCTCCTGGGGGTTCTTATTATGAAGGGATCACACTATCCCTGTGCTGTGCTGACTTCCTCCTGGGGGTTCTTATTATGAGGGGATCACACCATCCCTGTGCTGTGCTGACTTCCTCCTGGGGCTGCTTACGGTGCTGCTGTCAGTGCTGTATGTCACGGTGCTGCTGTCAGCGCTGTATGTCACGGTGCTGCTGTCAGCGCTGTATGTCACGGTGCTGCTGTCAGCGCTGTATGTCACGGTGCTGCTGTCAGCGCTGTATGTCACGGTGCTGCTGTCAGCGCTGTATGTCACGGTGCTGCTGTCAGCGCTGTATGTCACGGTGCTGCTGTCAGCGCTGTATGTCACGGTGCTGCTGTCAGCGCTGTATGTCACGGTGCTGCTGTCAGCGCTGTATGTCACGGTGCTGCTGTCAGCGCTGTATGTCACGGTGCTGCTGTCAGCGCTGTATGTCACGGTGCTGCTGTCAGCGCTGTATGTCACGGTGCTGCTGTCAGCGCTCTGTATTACGGTGCTGCTGTCAGATGCCTCTATCACGGTGCATGTGTCATTCCGGTATGTCACGCTGCTGGTGATCATCTCCTGCACCCTCTTCTTTGCCTACCCTGGTCCCTGACCTTCCCTCTCCTCCATTGCCTTCATTAGCTCCATAGTCCTGAATTGTTAGAACAATTTCCCAAATAAAATAAAAATGCTTGTAGTTATCGATCCCAAATTCACCTCATACATGTATTATGTCATTGTCCAGATGGTGGGACTACGTTTTACCCCCTAATAATTACCACGTGGCCGCAAATTCGACATGAAGGTTTGCAAAGTTCGCCTCCCATTGAAGTCAATGGGGCCCGCGGCGAACGTTCGGTTTCGCGAACGTTTGGGTCCGTTCGCATTTCGCTTTCGCGAAACGTCCCGTCGGAAGTTCGTCCATCACTACTGTCCACCTCCTGTAGTATATCCGCAGCCTCTGTCCACCTCCTGTAGTATGTCCGCAGCCTCTGTCCACCTTCTGTAGTATGTCCGCAGCCTCTGTTCACCTCCTGTAGTGTGTCCGCAGCCTCTGTCCACCTCCTGTAGTATGTCCGCAGCCTCTGTCCACCTCCTGTAGTATGTCCACAGCGCAGCCTCTGTGCACCTCCTGTGTCATGTCCGCACTCTGCAGCCTCTGTCCACCGCCTGTATCATGTCCGCAGCCTCTAACCATCTCCTATATCATGTCCGCAGCCTCTGTCCACCTCCTGTATCATGTCCGCAGCCTCTGTCCACCTCCTGTGTCATGTCCGCAGCCTCTGTCCACCTCCTGTATCATGTCCACAGCCTCTGACCATCTCTTGTCTTTTGTCATGTCTGCAGTCTCTGAGGGGGATTCTAGAAAGGAGTCAAGAGTGGGAGCGCCACCAGGATGGGGGTTACGGGAAGAGACAGACGTGTGGATTGTGGAGAGGAGACTATAGAATAAAACCAGAGCCGCCAAGCTGGAGCCGTCTGACTGAGCCCTGCACGGTGCACCTGAGAGGAGGTCAGTGGCAGCGCTGCCAGGCCAGTCGGAAGGGGATCGATGATGTAAGGGGGGAGTGAATACAATAATGTAAGGGGGCACTGATATAAAGTTTCCCCCCTATATTAGTAATCCCCCCTTATCTTAGTGTATTCACTCTGCGGAAGGTGGTCTCTGGTAGGGATGAGCTTTCTGTTTGGGTCAAACATGAGTTTGACTCGAACATTGGTTGTTCGCCCGTTCGTCGAAAACCAAACATTATGGGCCGTTCGTGCCAAATTCGAGCGGCGTGTAACGGCCCATAATGTGAGAGCGCAGTGCATTACTGTATGATGATTGGCCAGAGCATGCACCATGACCTGCATGCTTTGGCCAATCACAGCACCATCAGCTAAGAGAGCCATAATTGGCCAAAGGCAGGGTGCCTTTTGTCAATCATGGCTTAGGGGGATTAAATACACGCCCCACACAGATAAGGCCGCGTGCACGTCCGCCTCGTGTAGTGTGTCATTGCCGTGGACGGAGAAAGAGTGTAATTTAGATTGAGCAGGCAGGTAGGCAGATGGGGCACATCAGGCCACATAGCACATCAGGGCATGGGGCACATGGCACATTGGAGCACATTATGGCACATCAGGGCACATTATGGGGCACATAGCACATCAGGGCACGGGGCACATAAGGGAATGGGGCACATCAGGGCACAGGGCACATAGCACATCAGGGCATGGGGCACATCAGGGCTCAGGGCACATCAAGGCACATCATGGGGCACATTCGGGCACATAGCACATCAGGGCACATTGTGGGGCACATAACCCATCAAGGCATGGGGCACATTAGGGTACATGGCACATCAGGGCACGGGGCACATGGCACATCGGGGCACATTATGGCACATCAGAGCACATTATGGGGCACATCAGGGCACATTATGGGGCACATAGCACATCAGGGCATGGGGCACATAGCACATAAGGGCACAGGACACATAAGGGCGTGGGGCACATCACGCCACATGGCACATTAGGGCACATAGCACATCAGGGCACATTGGGGCACATTATGGGCACATAGCACATCAGGGCATATTATGGGGCACATTGGGGCACATAGTACATCAGGGCATGGGGCACATAGAACATCAGGGCATGGGGCACTTCAGGGCACATTATGGGGCACATAGCACATCAGGACATATTATGGGGCACATAGCACATCAGGGCTCAGGGCACATAGCACATCAGGGCATGGGGCACATTAGGGCACATGGCACATCAGGGCATGGGGGACACATGGCACATCGGGGTATGTTATGGCACATTATGGGGCACATCAAGGCACATTACGGGGCACATAGCACATCAGGGCACATAGCACATCAGGACACAGGGCACATGGCACATCAGGGCACATAGCACATCAGGGCACATAGCACATCAGGGCATGGGGCACATGGCACATTATGGAGCACATAGCACATCAGGGTATGGGGCACATTAGGGCATGGGGCACATAGCACTCAGGGCACGGGGCACATCAGGGGGCACATGAGGGGATCTTACTTACTTAAGCGCCTGTCTGTAGTAAGTTCTCTCTCTCATATCACGCAGCGCCTGTCTGTTATAGGTTCTCTCTCTTGTCACTCAGCGCTGTTCGTTCCCCGGCGACCCCTCCTCTATTCTCGTCTATCCCAGATGATGTCACAAGCCAATAGGGATAGACGAGAAGAGAGGAGGGGCCGCCGGGGAGCGAACAACGCTGAGTGACAAGAGAGAGAACCTATTACAGACAGGCGCTTCCTGCGCTACTCTGCATACATCTCATTCGGCACGGGCAGCTCTAGTCCTGCAAAGGGAACGGCGTTCCTGCTGTGAAAAAAGTGCAGGGACGCGGTTCCCACACGTTCCCGCAGGACTCGAGCCCTGTGTATATATACAGTCAGTCTCGTGTGTGTGTGTGTATATATATATATATATATATATATATATATACACTGTATCCAGTTTAGCTAGATCTGACTGAAGGCCGTTCCTGGTGTATTGTTTCTAATATACTTCATGCGGTGTACACAGTATACAGTGCTGTGCACCCATAGTGCAGTTGCTCATACTTTTCTGGTGGTCAATACAGTACACCCATAGTTGTTATTAAACTTATGTTGGTGTTCACAGTACTGTGCACCCATAGTGCAGTTGCTACTAATTTGCTGGTGGTGTACACAACACATAGAGTGCACCCATAGTTATTAAACTTCTGTTGGTGTACACAGTACCGTGCACCCCTAGTGCAGTTGCTACTACTTTCCTAGTGGTGTACACAATACATACAGTGTACCCATCGTTGTTATTATACTTCTGTTGGTGTACACCATACCGTGCACCCCTAGTGCAGTTGCTACTACTTTCCTGGTGGTATACACAATACATACAGTGCACCCATAGTTGTTATTAAACTTCTGTCGGTGTACACAGTACCGTGCACCCCTCGTGCTGTTGCTACTACTTTCCTGGGGGTATACACAGTACACAATAAAGTGTAGTGTTTTTTGCTAAACAAAATTTACAGCATGTCCGGAAGGCCACCAAGGAGAGGTAGACGCTCACAGGCCATTAAAAGAGGGCAAGCAGGCTCTGTGTCTACAGTCGACAGTGCTAGTCATGGACATGGTGCATCCTCAGCACGTGGCTACAACATGCAGAAGAGTTAGTGGAATGGATAGCAAAGCCGTCCTCATCCTCCCCATCCTCTGTCACCCAGGCTCAGAGTAATTTGCCTGTCAATGCAGCTGCCAAAGCAGCCTATTCCACCGGCTCCATGTCAACAGTCATTCCTTCCCTCTTCTCACCATCATGCACGGAGGAGTCCCCTGAACTATTCGACCACAGTGTCGGGTACATGCTGCAGGAGGATGTGCATCAATTTGAAGGGTCCGATGATGGTACCCAGGTTGAGGAAGGGAGTAACGTCAGCCTAGAGAGAGGGGGTGCCCAAGAAGATCAAGAAACTGGCAGTCATGTTACCCCAGTTGCAGCATACTGCCAAGTTTGCTCCAGTGACAAGGAGGGAGGGGATGATGAGGTCACTGACTCAACTTGGATGCCTGATAGAAGAGAAGAGGAGGAGGCAATCTCCAACAAGGTAGTATGCCCTCCAGGAGGCAGCTTTAGGGCAGCCACTCTATTGCATCACACCGCAGAGCTAAGCAGGTGCAGGGCGCTGCTGACTCCCCGCATATTTTGAAATGTTCTTTGGTGTGGGCCTTTTTTGACACATGTGCAGCAGATCGCACCGTTACTATGTCTGAAGCATATCAAAACAGCAGCCGCTTGGGCACCACATTTTTGACCAGATTTATGCGATCTCCCATGCAGTCCATTGGCAACAGCACTTAAAAGACCCACATCAAAGAACAAGGCTGACCACTCCTTGTTCCTCATCACCTGCACTGAGAGGAATGAAGGTATAGAAATAGGTGTCCCAAGTACTTGCAGCCAATCTGCTAGATTACTAGCAGACACATTTTTACTACCCCAGTTGCTAAACCGTCTAAAATAATTTGGTCCCAGCCATCCACATGCTCAGCATCTGAATGCTGGCTTGGCCAAATTGCTAGCACTGCAACTGCTGCCTTTTCAGCTGGTAGACTCTGCCCCCTTTTGTGAATTTGTGGAATGTGCGGTACCTCAGTGGCAGGTTCCCAAACACCATTTCTTTTCACGGAAGGCTATTCCGGCTCTCAACCAGCATGTGAAAGGCAATGTCTTGGCCTCATTGGACAGGTCGGTCAGCAGTAAGGTGAATATTACTGCTGACTCATGGTCCAGCAGGCATGGACAGGGATGTTACCTTTCTTTCACGGTGTACTGCGTAACTCTGCTGGCAGCTGGGAAGCATGCAGGACAGGGTTCAGCATTGTTGGAGCTTGCTCCGCCACCATGCCTCCAAAATTTTAATGGTGATTCTGCCACAGCTCTCTCCTCCACCCCCTCCTCTTCTTCTTCCTCTATGGCCTCTTCCTTTGCAGACTTCTCCTCTGAACCAGCAGTGTTCCATAGGTGTTCAAGGGGCTACGCAAGCATTTAGGTAAAAAGATGCCATGCGGTGCTTGAGTTGGTCTGCTTAGGGGACAGGAGCCACACTGGGGCAGAGATTCTGTCAGCTCTGCAGGGGCAGGCTCAGAGGTGGTTGACGCCATGCCAGCTTCAGCCAGGAATGGTTGTATGCGACAATGGCACCAACCTCCTCTCTGCCCTCCGACAGGGACACTTGACCCATGTTCCCTGTTTGGCTCACGTCCTGAATTTGGTGGTGCAGCGGTTCTTGAGCAGGTACCCGGGCTTACAGGATCTCCTGAGGCAGGCCAGGAAAGTCTGTGGTCATTTTCGCCGGTCATATGATGCCAGTGCTTGGCTGGCTGACATGTAAAGAGAATGCAACCTGCCCAAGAACCGCCTCATTTGTGACATGCCCACCAGGTGGAACTCAGCGTTAGCAATTCACACGCAGCAGAGGGCTATCTATGAGCACCTGTGTGAGTATGGCACCCGGACAGGGTCAGGGGAGCTTGGATTTTTTTTGCCACGCCAGTGGTTACTGATCAAGGATGCAAGCACTGTCCTGTTACCATTTGAGGAGGTCACGAGGATGGTGAGCAGTGACAGCGCATGCATCAGTGATACTGTCCCTCTAGGCTTCATGGAATAATGGACAGGGCACTTGAGGCAGAGCAGCGGGAGGAAGAGGAGGACTTCTTTACCTCTCAAGGCCACCTTAAACTAGATACTAGTATTCCTGCAAGCCTGCTGATCACACAGGAAGAAGAAGAGGAGGAGGAGGATTGTGTCAGCATGGAGGTGGAACATAACACTCAGCATCAGCAGCAGTCTTCAAGGAATCGTTTGCAGTCCCCAGAAACCCATGGAGTTGTACATGGCTGGGAGGAGGTGGTTGAGGATCATGTGATCCTTAATGACCCAGAGGACTCAGGATCAAATGCCTTTGCAAACCTAAGCTGCATGGCCGCGCGAAGCCTGCGAAAGGACCCTATGATTTGTGGTATCAAGGTGAGGGATCATTTCTGGCTGGCAACCCTTCTTGATCCACATTACAAGGGTAAGGTTGCAGAACTTATCCAGCCTTCGCAGAGGGAGCAGAGGATGAAACATCTTTGGGAGGCCTTGCAGAAAGGTTTGTGCAATTTGTTTCCAGAGCCTGGGAGGTTACAATTTCCTGGTGCTGGACAACATGTTGCTGAGGCTTCCTTCAGTCACAGAAAGACCGGTGAAGGTGGCCGACTGACCGATGCCTTCAGGCAATTCTTCAGTCCTCAGCGCCCAGGTCTGATCAGTTCCAGCAACCATCTCCAGCGTCTGAATTACATGGTGCAGGAATATCTAGGGGCAAGAATAGACTTGGAGACCTTTCCACCAGAACATTCACTGGGTTACTGGGTTTTGAGGCTGGACCACTGGCCAGAGCTTGCTCAATATGCAATTGAGCTACTGGCCTGTCCTGCATCCAGCATTCTTTCTGAACACACATTGCTGCTGGAGGCTTTGTAACCGATCAGAATGCGCCTGTCCACAGACTCTGTTGATCGGCTCACATTCATAAAAATGAATCAGCCTTGGATCACCAGCTACCAAGCCCCTGATGCTGATGTAACCGAATGAATTTTCCATGAATGTGGGATCCCTTGAAGACTGCATATGCTGAGTGACTATTTTTAACTAAAACTTTTTGACTAATTTTCATGATGATAGCTTCTAAGAATATTTTCGGTTCAGGGCACCACCACCACTGCCTAAGGCCCAATTTTTCTGCCCCTGTTTAAGGGCGCATAATAAAAAAATTTGATCAAATATTTAACAGCAGGGCTCATTCCTGTGCTCAACAAGAGTATCTGTGAGGGGTTGCAGTGTTGTGGCACCACCACCACTGCCTAAGGCGCAATTTTTCTGCCCCTCTTTAACAGGGGTGCGTAATTACAATTTTTGATCTAATATTTCACAGCAGGGTCTGTTCCAGTGCTCAACTAAAGTATCTGTGAGGCTTTACAGTGTTGTGCCACAACCACCACCTAAGGCCCAATTTTTCTGCCCCTGTTTAACAGGGGAGCGTTATTACAATTTTTGATCTAATATTTCACAGCAGGGTCTATTCCTGTGCTCAACAAAAGTAACTGTGAGGCTTTACAGTATTGTGCCACCACCACCACCACCACCGCCTAAGGCCCAATTTTTCTGCCCCTGTTTAACAGGCTCATGTAATTACAACAGGAAGTGAGGAAGGGAAATTCTCTCCTGTAAGAGTTAATATGGGAAAAAGGTGCCTCCCCACTGATGCTTTATCACCAATCCTTGTTTCCCTAATAACCCAAAATTTTCAAAATTCAATTGTCATTGGGACAGAAAGTGAGGTGAAATCTTCTGAACAGGGACACAGACAGCAAAACAAATGTTACAGGGGTGATGATAACCCTTCCCTATGTTATCCAAAAAGCTTAAAAATATATTTTTTGTCTGGAGCTACACTTACAAAATATACTGTAATGTAACAGCTACAAGATTGTTGCCATAGGAGACAGCGGTCCTACCTTGACCTGTATAGCTGTCTACCTATAGAAGTCTCGGAGTCTGCCAATTAACATTGCATTTACCTAAGGGTGTCCTGGCCCTAATTCTCTCTCCCATAGTTCTGTTAAGAGACAATAAATCTCTTTGCATTCAAAAATGTCTGGTGCCCACCTGTTCATCTTGCATTACACCCACCATGCCTTGTAACCCACTCTACACTGAAGGATGTCTGCTGTCCTTACCCTCTGGAGGTCACCATTGGGCTTCAGGGGCCCTGGGAGTTTGCTACAAGTGGAAATTCCCTCATCCACAATGTTAGTGTGAAGGGAAGACTTGGTTGGTTTTCTTTTGTTCAGTCAATGGGTATGGCTACTTTAAGCTAACACTGAGCTACTACTGGAGCTACTTAGCTTGCACCATCCAACCTCATGCATCCCAGCCTCAAAACCCCACTGAAATCAAATAGAGTTCCGGGATCCACCTTCGGTATCCACATAGCTGCTTGGCAGTGCTGTTTAAATGGTTGGTTGGCAGGACCTGGAAGCACACATCAATAAGTAAAATGGGGTGCACAAAGGTTTTCTTTATTTCTATGTAAGAGTGGAAAGCTTCTTTAATTAGCTGCATTATAATCAGACAAGTTAAACATCAAATTAATCAAACTGCGCAGCATTCAAGCGGCTAAAACCTCCTGCTGATTATAATGTTATGTAAGTTAAATCTTTCATTTTATATCTCTTATTTCTCCATAAGAATTGTAATTTAAGGAGTTTTAGTGGAATGTCAGGAGCATTGTGCTCCCCTTTTGGATAGGTGTCACCAGAATAGGTAGCTTTACTGGAAAATTTACCCTTACCCCTTCTTCTGGTTTTCTCATCTGTTTATGTTTCAGTAATAATAGTCACCAAGACAATCACAGAGGGTGAATTCAGCCCAGACAGCAATAAAAAATGGAAAGGAGTTTTAATACATCTCTACTATATTCAAGTCTACAAGAGAGATTTTGGCTATACATATATTGTTAAACAGATTTTGGGGTTTCTTTACACAGCAAGAGTGTATTTTGGTGAAGTTTTGTGGAAAAAGAAAAGTCAGAATGAAAAGGCTACATGCAATCTTATCCTAACAGAGCTCACTACTAAGGATGAGCTCAGGCGTGTTTGCATGCTCTACGTGCACAGCCCGCCAGGAAGTCGGCGAAGTGCTGCGCTAATCACAGGCAGTGAAACATTGCCCCGATGCACAGCTGCAGAGATCGGGCAATGTCTCACTGCCTGTGATTAGCGCAGCGCTGCGCCAACTTCCTAGCGGGCTCTGCACGTGGAGCATGTGAACACACCTGAGCTCATCCCTATTCACTACTACCCTTTCTGTGAAACTTAAAGTGATTGTAGATGACCAGCTTGTAAAACAACAAATGAAAGGCTAAACATTTGTGTGTGTGTGTGTGTGTGTGTGTGTGTGTGTGTATATATATATAGAATTTCACAAAAGTGAATACACCCCTCACATTTTTGGAAATATTTTAATATAGCTTTTCATGTGACAACACTGAAGAAATGAGACTTTGCTACAATGTAAAGTATTGAGTGTACAGCTTGTATAACAGTGTGAATTTGTTGTCCCCTCAAAATAACTGAACACACAGCCATTAATGTGTAAACCGCTGGCAACAAAAGTGAGTACACCCCTAAGTAAAAATGTCCAAATTGGGCCCAAAGTGTCAATATTTTGTGTGGCCACCATTATATTCCAGCACTGCCTTAACCCTCTTGGGCATGGCATTCACCAGAGCTTCACAGGTTGCAACTGGAGTCCTCTTTTCCACTCCTCCATGATGACATCACAGAGCTGGTGGAAGTTCGAGACCTTGCGCTCCTCCACCTTCCGTTTGAAGATGCCCCTCAGATGCTCAATAGGGTTTAGGTCTGGAGACATCCTTGGCCAGTCCATCGCCTTTACCCTCAGCTTCTTTAGCAAGCCAGTGGTCATTTTGGAGGTGTGTTTGGGGTCCTTATCATGTTGGACTACTGCCCTGTGGCACAGTCTCTGAAGGGGGGGGGATCATGCTTTGCTTCAGTATGTCACAGTATATGTTGGCATTCATGGTTCCCTCAATGAACTGTAGCTCCCCAGTGCCAGCAGCACTCATGCAGCCCCAGACCATGACACTCCCACCACAATGCTTGACTGTAGGCAAGACACACTTGTCTTTGTACTCCTCACCTGGTTGCCGCCACACACGCTTCACACCATCGGAAAAAAATATGTTTATCTTGGTCTCATCAGACCACAGGACATGGTTTCAGTAATCCGTGTCCTTAGTCTGCTCGTCTTGAGCAAAGTGCTGGCTTTCTTGTGCATCATCTTTAGAAGAGGCTTCCTTCTGCGATGATAGCTATGCAGACCAATTTCATGCAGTGTGTGGCGTATGGTCTGAGCACTGACAACCTCTACTTTGCTACAATGTGTATATATATATATATATATATATATATATATATATATATATATATATATATAGAGAGAGAGAGAGAGAGAGAGAGAGAGAGAGAGAGAGAGAGAGAGAGTAACATTATAAATACCCTTTTTTCCTTTTTTTTTATTTTTTATAAGTGACTACATTATCTCTGTTCTCAGCTGCATAAGAGCTGGGGGGAGGAGAAGCAGCAGCACACTGAGCTTGCCAGTGAATGGCTCTGCAGAGGGAGGGTGTCAGGACAAGTCTGATTATTGGAAGAGAGTAGACTGAGTTCCCAGCACAGCTAGCGAACTGACCACGGTGTGTTCTCCTGCTTAGGTCAGTTTTCAATAGGAAAGCAGAGGGACTTGCAAGATCACCAGGGATTTCATACAAAGGAAACAATACAAAGAGAACAGGATACTTTCTCCTATAAGTACATGGAACCGCAGGCACATATCAGGAATATTAAGTTTTAAGGTAAGGAACGCTTTACCTGACCCTAATACTTAACACTCACACTTGCCCTAAACTAATCCTTAAACATCACTTTTAATAACACTTACTGGGAATGTATAGTGATTTTGCATATAGGCCATTCAATATTGCATAGGATTATTTCATATTTATCTGTTTTTAACTAGCAGGTAATGCACAAGGCTCATATTCATGCTTATTTAACTGTTGTATTTAACAAAAATGTATTGTTTACAGACCCTAATAGCTCAATTAAAAAATTTCAAATACAACTGGTTAAGTCAGGGAAGTGTATTCAGATGCCTTTGTACAAGCTTTCAGTTACAGCCTGAAAGTAGATTGTGATCTCTTTATAAAACCTATAATGCTCTTTGACACAATTGCCATGGGTGCACCCCACATTGCACGTTTATATAATAATTTAAAAAAAGGTTTAAAAAGCTATATAAATTTAAAATGACGAATAGTCAAAATTGTTATAAATGAACTTTTAGTGTTTTTTCGTGCATTGACGCCAATGCATATATATTTGGAATGTTGCCAAGTTTTTTCCCATTACTTTTAAGTTTTTTAGCAATTACTTTCAATTGGGCTAATTCACATGTATATGCATTGAAGTGCATTTTTGAAAAAGATCTTGTCAGTTTTTTTAGCATGCCGGCTTTTGATGAGAGGACCCCAGAAGTCATGCTACATGCGTTTTCAAGAGGCCAACACATAACAACATTAAAAACACACCCAAAAACCTTTTAATGCATACACACAGCTGTAAAGCAAGCATAAAACATATAAATTGTACTGAATGATCATGTAGGACTAGGAATGCAGAAATCCCATTGTTTCCTTTGTGGCTTGTTCACACCTACACACTGCAGTTTAGTGTTTTAGTGGGAAACTATAGCAGCCCATTCACGCGTACACATGTGTGTTAAATAGGTGTGAATATTGCCTGGTATAAATACAAAGATGACTCTGGGTACTTTTTATAAAGTAAAATCATCCTGTTACCACAGTGTCTCTTTAACGAAGGCCAGCACTGTAAAATATGCCAAATGGCCCATCTATGTATATTATTTGTGTAGACCATGTCTTGAAATGCTGCTGCTTCACTGAGGGTATTTAGAGCAATTGGCAAAATAACGAAACAAGCTTGATTGGTGTTAGGTATTCATATATCTCTGGGTAGGTCAAATAGCTGTTCGCCTACCACACATAGTTGGCTTATAGGTCCTGTGGTGACGTATAAGCCAGTGGGATTAACCATTGCGTGGGCACACTGGGCAGGAGGAGCAAGTACTCAACACTGTTGAGCACCTGCAATGGCCAGGAAGCAGTGCAGCAGTAGGATTTTGAGACATTGACTGCCAGAATTGTATAGAATGTCTTTCTTTTTACAGGGCGTGCCTTCTTTTACAAGTGGTTACTTATGGATAGCAAACTGACAACTCTGCCAGTAATTACGCTGTCAAAGTATAACAAAAATCCAAACGTTCCTTTTCATTTTAGATGAAGTAGGGGATAGTGAACCCATTTACAAGAAGATCTCTCCGAAGTGAGGAAAATGCTGGTTGTCACCAGAACAAATGTCCCTATAAGGAGATTTCTTCTCTACTCCTATTCCTCTGGCAACTCAAAATTTTGGTTTCCTCCTCACTTTCAGGACAAAATAAGAGAAGATGCATCTCTCTAACAAGCACACAGATAGTAATAAAAACCTGACCTAAAATAAAAGTTTTGGCTTTAGATACACGTTAACATTTTTAAATGCTTATATACACACACACTATATTGTCAAAAGTATTAGGACTCCTGCCTTACACGTGCATGAACTTTAATGGCATCCCAGTCCATAGAGTTAAATATTGCGTTAACCCACCCTTTGCAACTATAACAGCTTCAACTCTTCTGGGAACAAGGTTTAAGAGTGTGTCTATGGGAATGTTTGACCATTCTTCCAGTAGCACATTTGTGAGGTCAGGCACTGATGTGGACCTGATTGCCTGGCTCACGGTCTCCATTCTAATTCATCGCAAAGATGTTCTATTAGGTTGAGGACAGGACTCTGAACAGGCCAGTCAAGTTCCTCCCCCCCAAACTCACTCAGCCATGTCTTTATGGACCTTGCTTTGTGGACTGCTCCAACTCATTTGGTGGAGGGGGATTATGGTGTGGAGTCACTGCCAGGTGTTTTTTTATAGGATGCATTAAGGTGAAAAAACACAAAGGTTTACAATAATTTTGACAATATAGTGTATATTGTTTATAACAGCCTAGAAGAGGTAGGCATGTAAAAAAGTGAATAGCACATCTTCATTATGTTTATTATTTAACAATGAATCACAGATTATGCAATACCATAAGCAGGATATATCCCGAGGTGCATTTCTGGTTGGGTCATACAAGGTAAAGAAGCTATGCGTCACCGGCAAATGTGTGTCTTGAGACACATTAAATGATGTCTGTGGTGACAATTGACACATCTCTGGTTACCAAAGTGTCAGAAACCATGAAATCAGGCCGAGACAGAAGTACAGTTAAATCACACTTGTTAAATAATAAAAGTAAAAAGGACAAACGTAGTCAAAACATAGCGAAAGTTCAGTAACCGGAACAGATAGTCAGCCAGAAGCCAGGGATAAATGTAGTGGAACAGCAAGCAGGATCTGGACCAGGAGGGATGTCAGCAAAGCAAGTCTTGAACAGGATTGCAGGAGATAGTTTCTGTGATGTTGACCAAGGCGAAGGCAAAGATCATCTGGACTGGACACCAACAGCTGAGTAACTGTAGAGAGATAGGAGCTGGCAATTAGCCAACAGCTGAGCGGTCAGCTCAGAGAAGGAAGGGCTGAGCCCAGCCCTGACACAAAGACATTATCAATTATCTAGTTAATCTTTGGCAATTAATTGTAAGCTGATTGGCCTAAATCCAGTGGAAGATTGAGACACTTCCTCTTCTCATTACAAATGCCAAGACTGTGATTCCAAACCAAATTTGAACAATTGAGAGAATTTTGCTAAATGAACTCTGACTCCGACATAACTGACTTCTATCACCCAAAATTCTCACCTTCCCTTCAGTTGAGTGTAATGTTTTTTTCTATCGCATTCTTTGCCAAAATCATAGAATGGAAGACTAGCCGTGGCCTGTCTGCTTACTTGATACAGAATTAGTGGATAATTAGTGTGAAGATGAGGTAACCATTATATATTATATTAGAAGTTTAACCCTGAACATTGTGAACATTCCACAGTTTTACCAGGTCATGTACTACACCAGCATTACTCAACCTTGCTTGAGTCGCGGCACCCTTTAAAAGCATACACAATCACAAGGCACCCTGGTCTAAAATGTAAAACATTTAAATTGTGCTTATCAGTGGGGAACCTGAGCCTGGTAAGATGCACACAAACACCTTAATTAAATTAAATTCACATGAGAAGCCCCCCTTCACATCAGAGGTTACCCCGTCACATCAGATGTCCCCCCATCACACCAGAGTTCCCCCTTTCACATAACAGACCCAATCACATCAAAGTCCCCTATACATGAGAGCGCACTATCCCATCAAAGCCTTCCCATAACTTTAAAGGCCACTATAACCACACAGTCCTTTCGTTACATTAGTATTCCCTCATTACCACAGAGTCCTCCATGACATCACAGTCCTTCCATCACAGAGCTCCCTATCACAAAGTTTCCCTAAATAAAACAATCACCCCCATCAAAGATCCCTCCAATCATGCAATCCCCGCCATCACAGACCTTCCAAATCACACAGTCACCTCTTCACATCACAGCCCTACCTTTTTGGCTCAAGCCACATAGCAGGGGGTGAAAGTGGGGGTAGGTCTGGACAATTCAGATTTCCATCCTTTCCTGAATGCTGGGTTTGACCATGTATGCTGCCTGCCCTGTTTCAGCATCATGTGTTGCCATGGTGTGGGTGAGCCAGCCACCAACATCAAAACAATGAACGATGCTTTGCATCTTGCCCTGCATCGTCACTGGTTGGTATGGTGCTGGCAGCCGGAAAACGTATGAGGCTGATCCAGGGCAAACTGGGTCCCATGCTTGTGGCACACTGGGGGAATACAAACAGTACTCTGGTTGATACAAATTTCACCAGACTACTTGTTCAATAGGGATGGGCCAAACGGACTCCGGTTCGGTTCGCACCAGTACTTTCGAACATTGCAAAAGTTCGGACCCAAATAAAGAACCCCATTAAAGTCAATGGGACTGCGCTTTCCCATCATAACCCTATAGATGTACTCTTGATGAAAGTAAGAATTGGCCTTGCTGTAAAAAATTGCAATGATATGCACCTGTCAAACAGGTGCTGAAAAAATTGTCTTTGGGTGTTAATTGTGCCCATGAAACCTATACCAAAAGCATTCTTTCAGATGAAATGACTGAACACCCTCAAATCTAGGCAGCCTTGAAGTCTTGCAGAGATTCCACATCCCAAAAAGACTTAAGCAGTGACATCGGCATCAGGGGCTTCATAGCTGGTAATCCAGGACTGATTCATTTTTTATAAAAGTCAAACGGTCCACGAGTCTGTGGACAGATGCATTCTATGATCAGTAACGAAACCTTCTGCAGCACTGAATGCTGTTATGAAAGCACACTGGATGCAGGAAAGCCCAACAACTCAATAGCATACTGGGCAAGTTCTGGCCAGTGATTCTCATGACCCACTAAGTCATCGTCAGCTGGAAATCACCCCATCTCTGTTTTGGCCCCCGAGGTAATCGTCCACCATGTGATGCAGATGCTGCTGATGGGATGTGGAAGCTGACAGCCCTAGGCAGCGACTAAAAAAATAATGAAATGCCTCACTTAAACGGACGCCTTCTCCAACGCTTCTCTCTTGACCAATAGAAGACTCAAAACTATGTTTTCCATGACCCTGTAACCTACTGGAGTCAGGAAAAATGTTCAATAAACTCCTTTTTAACGTATCCTCAAGAGATTTTATCTTCTGTACTCTCTGTGGGGACGGGATGAGTTCTGAGACCTTCCCCCAAGAGATTTTATCTTCTGTACTCTCTGTGGGGACGGGATGAGTTCTGAGACCTTCTCCTTATAATGGTGGTCAAGAAGGAGGGTTGCCAACCAGTAATCATCCTTCTCCTTTATGCCATGTATTCTTGGGTCCTTTCACAGGCTTTGAAGCATGAGGTTGCCCATGCGCCTCAAATTTGCAGAGGCTTGAGAAGCAGACTCCTCTGGGCCAGTCAGGATGACAGCATCTGGAACTTCCTCTTCCCTAGCCATCGCTTAGAGATTTGCACATGTCTTCCTCTTCTTCGAAGCTTATGAAAGTACCAGAATCCTCCTCCTTATCCTCCTCTCCTCCTGTGTGTTCTGTGACATGAGGAATGATGGTGTCTGGATAAAGTGGGCCTTGAGAGGAAAGGAAGTCCTCCTCTTCCTCCCACTGCTCTGCCTCCAGTGCCCTGTCCATAATGCCATGCAGAGTCTGCTCCAGCAGGAACACAATAGGTATTGTGTCACTGATGCATGCACTGTCATGGCTCACCATCCTTGTGGCCTCCTCAGATGGTGACAATACAGTGTATGCATCCTTAATGGTCAGCCATTGCTGTAGGGAAAAGCCTGTCGTCGTACCATACTCGCAGAGGTACTCATTGACAGCCCTCTGCTTCATGTACAGCTGCTGCAGCATTGCCAAATTCAAGTTCCTGGTGGGCAAGTCACAAAGCAGGCGGTTTACGGGCAGATGGATTTTAACCAACCAAGCACTGGCTGTGTATGACCGCCTGAAATGGCTACAGACTCTTCTGGCCAGCTTTAGCACATCTTGCAACCCTGGGTACATATTTAGGAAACACTGTACCTCCAAATTGAGGACACATGCCATGTGAACCACCTCTGGGCTTGTCCCTGCGGAGCGGTTGTGGTTCCTGTCCCCTAAACACACCAGCTGAAGCATTGCATGGCACCTTTTAGCCTGACTCATGGAATAGCCCTTTGAACACTTATGCCCCGTACACACGAGAGGACTTATGTCCGACAGACTTCCAAAGGAGTTCCGCCGGAGTTCCGACGGAGTTCTGACAGACTTTTCGGCCGAACGGACTTGGCCACACACGATCACACTAAACTCCGACGGATTCGAACGTGATGACGTACGACCCGACTCGAATAAGGAAGTTCATAGCTAGTAGCCAATAGCTGCCCTAGCGTCGGTTTTAGTCCGTCGGAGTAGCATACACACGAGCGGAGTTTTCGAAGGGGACCGGGTCCGGCGGAGTTCCTTCGGGAAAATTTGAAGCATGCTTCATTTCTAAAGTCCGTCAGACTTTGGCGAATCAAAAGTCCGTTGCAGCCCACACACGATCGGATAGTCTGACGGACTCGGTCCTTCGGACTTTGGATGTTGAAAAGTCCGCTCGTGTGTACGGGGCATTAGGGATTACCTGATGTTCATAGGACAATTCTGTAGAGGAGGGTATGGAGGTGACGGAGTAGGAGGGGGTAGAGCTCACAGGTCTGGCATCATCATCACCACCAGTTGTATAGAGATGTGGGGGCACAACAAGCTACAGCACTGAGCCCTGTGCTGCTTCCTTTCGAGTTGCAAGCAGTGTTACCCAGTGTGCTGTGAATGAAATATATCATCCTTGCCCATGTTTGCTGGACCACGTGTCAGCAGTAAGGTGGATTTTATGGCTGTTTTCAACACTCACTTGTTTTGTTTTTGTTGTTGACCCAGTTTATATCTATATTTAATTAATTATCCTATTCATCTTTACACGATGGAGTTCACCATTGTTGGAGCATTTCCATTGCTCTTAACATGTTTTCACCATCTCACATTCCCTAAACTTGTGCTGCACTTTTGTTAAGTCCATTCACTTCACGTCCCAGTCACTCCAGACACCCCATTCTATTAACTTACACTCACATATTCAAGTATTCATCGTAGGGTGATTATCACTTTTGGTTTATATCTATGGTACACAGCCTCATCGCGATACCGCACGCTCTGTCTGCCTCAGCTCCCGTATCGGTTGACACTCCCGGCTACCTCCGTTGTCCGTGGCTGCGCCTCTTGCCATTCCATGACCGGTGAGTATGGGTACTCATTTTGGATACATTGTTTCTGTTCCCTCCATTTTTTTCTCATTTATTATACAAACCTGACTAACTGTCGGCACACCATTTCTTGTCCCACAGATATTCATCATATTATCAGCTCCTAATGAGTGGCAATGTAGCCACGAAACGCGTAGAGCTTCAAATACTACAAATTACATTTAAACATGCAGTTTTACTAGACTCTGGAATGTTTTTACTTAATTCTATTGATTTTTACTGTGTGCAATATGCCTATACACAAGGTCAATGCTTTTGATGTATGAACTGTGGGATTGATGTTTTTGATGTGCAATACTTCAATATATTTACTATTTATGATGGATCATGGATTATACAATGTGTATCTTTGTGCCCTATGCTATACATTTAATCTATAGTTAATAAATTTATACTATTGATTTTTGTTGCTCTTCTGTTTTTTGCTTCCAAAATCGCATGCTTTGTCAAAGTCCCAACCTTTTCTTTTTACAATGAATGCCAATTTGTCTACCATTGTTCCTGCCTGGCTTATGTTCCTGTCATCCTTAACCTCAGAACCAACATCTGAATCCAGTAATGGCTGGGCATCATCAAGGGGGAAGTGGCTGATGCTGTGGTCAAATAACCCAGCTGACTCCTCAATGGCTGATGTTGGGGCTATGGTAGGAATATATGTGGATAAGGAGGCAGGTTTATCCGCTCTGGCAACTGCAGGGGACTGCACACTTGTCTCTGCTTGCGTGACAGGATGAGCAAGGTTTAGTAAGCCAGTCCACCACCTCCTCTGCATGCTGTGGTTGGATAGCATGGGCAAACTCACTAAACAGAAGAAATTATGCCCTGCCTGAGGACTGACAACCACGTCCACCTTTGCCTGTGGTATTTCATATTCCCATTGCACGTGTTCCTGGATGCGCTCTTGGATTTTGGTGATGCAGCAACAACCAGCTGGATACTGGTTCAAGTCACAGTGAAGATATTTACCAGCACATGGAATGACACAAATAGCGTCCAAATGGGTGATTTATTGTATGATCACAACACAAGGCTAGTGCAACGCTTTGGAGCCGTGCAGGGCCCCTTTCGTCAGGCATGTGATATGTGTAGGGTGACAGTGAAAACTATTTAAAAAGCCATCAACCAATCATAAAAAAGAAAAAAAGAAAAAAGGAGAAAAAACAAAGCTCCTACCACCCCCCGAATGATATGACATCACAGATCTCGCCAAAACAGTTATATGTTTAAAATACATGAGCACAGATCACAAAAAGAATGTATAGCCAAAGCAAGGGTTAATAAAAGGACATACTACAAGTGCCATGAAGTACCTTTTCAACAGTATTACTGTGGGGAGTTAGGTAACATCAGGATGCATTGAGATCAGAGGGAAAAGAGGTTGTGAGGCAGATTGCAGCATCATGATCATGAACCACGCTTGCGCAATGCAGCAGCAGTTACTATGGCAGCAAGGGACGCTACAGTGCCATGTTATGCCTCGGTTTGCAACAGCTACCGCCAATCGCGCATGTGCATTGTGTCGGCGGTAGCTGAGAAACTAAAGACGCTGCTATGGTTGGGCCGCCGATGTCATGGAAACGAATGATGTTGGCAGACCCCACCCATAACAACGGAGGTGGCCAATCAAAGGAGGTGCGCAGGGAAGACGAAGTGAATATGAGTCACCCTACACATATCACATGCCTGACGAATGGGACCTGCGCGGCTCCAAAACGTTGCACTATCCTTGTGTTGTGATCATGCACCTTTGCCTGTGGACACATTTGTTGCTGGCCCCCTTACAGTGCCAAGGGAACGTCTGCCTCTCCTTGTTGTCCTCCCAGACATTAGTAAAGTAAAGTGGTGTTTGGTGCACTTTAATTTAGGTACCCACACTACACAGACACACTCCTTGGATAGACTATAATATACTGCATATAATGTGCCAAACGTACAGTGACGCACAGAACTATATGGTGTTAAACTGGCAGTAACGTACACAGAACTATATGGCGTTAAACTGGCAGTAATAATGCACATAGAAGTAAATGACATTAAACTGGCAGTAATGCACACAGAACTATATGGCGTTAAACTGGCAGTAACGCAATCAAATAGATGGTGTTCAACCATCACTACACTGACGCTATCTGAACTGTCCCTACTCCAGCTATACACTAATGTAAAGATTACTGACACGGTCTCACTACACTACATTGAAACTATATGAGCCGTCCCTACTCTACACTAATGTATGTATGAATGACGTGGTCTCACTACACTACAGTGAAACCTGAGCTGTCCCTATTCTAACTGCACACTATGCAAAGCTGAATGCAAAGCATGCTCCAAAAAGGAGTGCCGCTATTCTTCCCACCTATAGCGCGAATACTCGGAAACGCGTCACACATTCCTGACGTCACAGCCCAGTGCCGCGCTCTACTGTGCCCTCCAAGCCTCGTTCTGGCTTCCCATACACGGCCGTGCTATAACAACTAACACGGAGGCCGTTCGGGGGATCTGGACAAACATTACGACAGCTGGCGACAAGGGTTGGCATCAGACCCATCCCTAGAACCCACACCTGGTCGCATGAACCCTCTGCTGAAACTTGGTGTGTTCACTGGAAGAAAAAGGAGTTGCTGTTGTACCTCACCATCTCCATTCCTATTGGACTTGATGGGCTGCTGACAGTATATGGACCTGCTGTGACCTGTAGTCCTTCTGCTCCCTTCCTGTCCACAGACACACCTGAACGCTATGTTGCAGTTTTTCATGTGAGTGGATACTTGTTTTATAATAAATGTCAATTTGATACATATTCAGAGGCACCCCTCTCCTTGTGTTTTTTTCTCAGCTTTTTTGGACCTCGCTTCTGGTCCCATCGGTGGCAGCCCTGACAGACTTATGCATGTGCATAACTACACAGATACCCATCTCTGCCCCCTTGGACTATTAGGAATTATTTATTGAGATTGTCGCATTGCGCCTTTTTACTTGTTTCTTTTTACCCACCAGTGCCATGAATGCAGCATCACCATCGCCATGAATGAAGCCTCACAAGTACCATGAATGCAGCCTTACAATTGCCATGAATGCAGCCTTACCATTGCCGTGAATGCAGCCTCACAAGTGCCGTGAATGCAGCCTCACCATTGCCATAAATGCAGCCTTACCATTGCTATGAATGCAGCCTTACCATTGCCATGAATGCAACCTCACCATTGCCATGAATTCAGTCTCACCATTGCCATAAATGCAGCATCACCATCGCCCTGATTGCAGCCTCACAAGTGCCCTGAAAGTAGCCTTACAATTGGCATGATTGCAGCCTTACCATTGCCGTGAATGTAGCCTCACAAGTGCTATGAATGCATCCTCACCATTACCAAGAATGCAGCCTCACCATTGCCATGAATGCAGCCTAACCATTGCCATAAATGCAGCCTCACCATTGCCATCAATGCAGCCTCACCATTGCCATGAAAGCAGCCTTACCATTACTATAAATGCAGCCTTAACATTGCCATGAATGCATCCTCACAATTGCCATGAATGCAGCCTTACCATTGCCATCAGTGCAGCCTGATTGATGCCCATGTGCAGCCTCGGAAGGGGCGGGACGAGCACCAACAGATTACATACAGAATCTCCTGTTTACTCTGAGGCCTCTTTAATACAAAGCCCTCCTATAATAGACAGAACAATGGCAGCCCAGGAGACAGGACTTCCTATTACAGACGCCGCCAAGTAAACTGGAGATTCTCCTGTAGGTAATTGACGGCGCTCGTCCCGCTCCCTCCCTGTCCCCTCCAAGGCAGCACCGATAAAATGGTATGTATCTTTTATGGCTGTTGTTGGATTTTCCGAGCGTGTGTACACAAGTCCGTCGGATAAAAGGCCAAAGTACAAACCCGCATGCTCGTAAGCAAGGATGAGCAAGAAGCGGTCGGTAAACTAGCTTTTGTAATGCAGAATTAATATTCGTGACGTGGCAAATTACGAAAACTCAAAATGCAAAGCACATTCTCTTCTTCTTTAATGGGATAATAATGAAGGTGCTTTGCAGGTGATACTGATGGAGTTTTTGCAAACAAATTTTAAAAGGCTTTTTTTTCTAGTGATATCAAGTATAATATTATGCTTGTTGTTTTTTTTTTGTTTGTTTTTTTTACAACTATGTTGGTGTCCCTTGTTAATTTTACATTGTATTGTTTTTTAAAATGTAACTGCCTACTCCCAAACTGTCATTTGAAGTAAAACACATAGCCAAGTATTATTCTCCACAATTTTTTTATTGTGCATTAAAAAAAGAAAACAAATACAATTAGATATAATATCTGCCAATAAAGTTCATTCTATGCATCCAAACATATAGAAAATATACCAAATCAAATCATTATTCAACCAAAAAATAAAATAAAAGCCTCATGCATGTGTCCTACTTCTTAATATAGAGGGTCAACAATGCCAAGAGTTGGTGAAAGCAGGGGTCCATCACCCAGAGATAATTCCGAAAATCATGTGGATTATTCTCCTGGAGCTGCCGCAGCAAAGGCGTGTGACATAAATGTCCATTATTAATTAATAAATTAATAAAGCAGCCAATTTTTGGTCCAAGAAATCCTATTCCTCTTGTTCCTGGATTGGACTTAGGTCAAAGCAATAACTCCAAGGCCAATAATAAATATCATGTCATCACCTCCAATTCCGCAACATGGCTGGTTGATGAACGGCCGTTCAGGAACGAACAGAAAAGTGAGAAATGAAAAGTGCGAAATGAAAAGCACGAATCAACACTCACTAAACTTCTACTAACACAAAATTAGCAGAAGGAGCACAAAGGGTAGCGCCTGACAGTTGAGCTTCCACTTTTTCGGCTCATAGTACATCTAGTACATCACTACGTCTGTGTTTGTTGGTCAGCAATTGTGTACTATATGTATGCAAGGCACACTCCTTCGGACAAAAGTCTGAGGTTTTGTTTGCGTAAAATCCGATCGTGTGTACGAGGCTTTAAGGACAATGCTTAACCACTTCAGCCCCGGAAAGATTTACCCCCTTCCTGACCAGAGCATTTTTTGTGATTCTGTACTGCGTCACTTTAGGTGAATTTTTTTTATTTTTTGTGCTATAAACAAAAAAAGAGTAACAATTTTGAAAAAGAAAAAGCAATATTTTTAACTTTTTGCTATAAAAAATATCCCAAAAAATATATTAAAAAAACAAAATTTCCTCCACAGTTTAGGCTGATATGTATTCTTCTACATATTTTTGGTAAAAAAAATCGCAATATGTGTATATTGATTGGTTTGCTCAAAAGTTATAGGGGGTTATTTACTAAAGCTGGAGCGTGCAAAATCTGCTGCAACTCTGAATAGACATCAGCTTCCAGGTTTTATTGACAAAGCTTAATTGAACAAGTTGAGGTTAGAAGCACAGTTGCACCAGATTCTGAGTGCACCAATTTTAGTAAATCTACCCCATAGCGTCTACAAAATAGGGGATAGCTTTATGGCATTTTTATTATTAATTTGTTTTTACTAGTAATGGTGGTGATCCGCAATTTTTATTGGGACTGCGACATTATGGCGGACAAATCGGACACTTCTGGGACCATTGTCATTTATACAGCGATCAGAGCTACAAATAGCCACTGATTACTGTATAAATGACACTGGCAGTGAAGGGGTTAAACACTAGGGGTGATCAAGGGGTTAAGTGTGTCCTAGAGAGTGATTCTGAAGGGGTTGGGCTCACTATATCATGACAGAGATCACTGCTCCTGATGACAGGGAGCAGTAGATCCCTGTCATGTTGCTAGGCAGAACAGGGAAATGCCTTGTTTACATAGGCAACTCCCCGTTCTGCCTCTCCTTGCTGCAATTGTGGGCCGCCGGCAAACATTGAGTTTGTAATAGGCGGCAAAATCAAAGGGACGTACAGGTACGCCCATTTGCCTAGCTGTGCCATTCTGCCGACGTATGCGTATGTGAATGCGGGAGTCGGCAAGTGGTTAAAGAAAAATGGGCTAAGATGGCCATTGCATGTGGCCTTATATTGCATTGTGATACATTTTGCATATACTGTTATTACATGTCATTCAATAAATATTTTATTTTATTTCATTGGTACATTGAGCCCAGCTAGGACCAATGTAATTATATATATGTCATTAACATACCCAAACCCATGCTCTGCTTAAGACTAGGGATGAGCCCCCCCGGTTCCAACACCGTATGGGACACGAATGTTAAAAATCAAAAAAGTGCTAATTTTAAAGGCTTATATGCAAGTTATTGCCATTCAAAGTGTTTCAGGACGCGGGTCCTGCCCCAGGGGACATGTATCAATGCAAAAAAAAGTTTTAAAAATGGCAGTTTTTTCGGGAGCAGTGATTTTAATAATGCTTAAAGTGGAACAGAAATAAAATATTCCTTTAAATATCGTGCCTGGGGGGTGTTTATAGTATGCATGCAAAGTGGCACAGTTTTTCCAGTGTTTAGAACAATACCACAGCAAAATTACATTTCTATGAGATAAAAAGTCATTCAAAACTGCTTGTGGCTGTAATGTATTGTCGGATCCTGGCAATAAAGATGAAAATCCCCCCCAGTCCATTACCAGGCCCTTTGGGTCAGATATGGAACTCCGCACCCAAATTTTAAACAAAAATGGCATGGGGGTCCCCCAGGCACTGTATACTCTGAACAGCAGTATATATACACTATACGGCCTGCCTTATATACTCTGCAGAAAATTGGGCCTTAGGTGTTGCTGGTACCAGAACACTGTAAGCCCTCACAGTTTCTCTTGGTGAGTGCAGGAACGGGCCCTGTTGTGAAATACGATATCAAAAATTGTAATTACATGCCCCTGTTAAACAGAGGCAGAAAAATAGGGCCTTTGGTGGTGGTGGTACCAGAACACTCTAAGCCCTCACAGTTAATCTTGTCGGGTGCAGGAACGGGCCCTGCTGTGAAATATTATATATAGATTTGGAATTACATGCTCCTGTTTAACAGGGGCAGAAAAATTGGCCCTTGGGTGGTGGTTGTAGCGGTGCCACAACACTGTTACCCCTCAGATACTCTTGCTGGGTGCAGGAACGGGCCCTTCGTGGAAATATTAAATCAACATTTTTAATTACATGCCCCTGTTAAACAGGAGCAGAAAAATTGGGCCTTGGGTGGTGGTGGTGCCCTAAACCAAAAATACTGCTGGAAGCTAGCATCATCAAGATTTAGGAGGAATAGGATAGTCAGCATAGGCAGTCTTCAAGGTATCCCACATCCGTAGAAAATTCAATCAGTTACATCAGCATGAGGTGCTTGATAGCTGCTTATCCAAGACTGATTCATTTTTATGAATGTGAGCCTATCAATGCAGTCTGTGGACAGGCGGACTCTATGATCCATTACAAATCCTCCAGCAGCACTGAATGTGTGTTTAGAAAGAACGCTGGATGCAGGACAGGTCAGTAGCTCAATTGCATATTGAGCAAGTTCTGGCCAGTGGTCCATCCTCAAGACCCAGTAACCCAGTAGATGCTCTGTTGAAAAGGTCTCCAAGTCTGTCCTTGCCCCTATATATTACTGCACCATATAATGAAGATGCTGGAGATGGTTGCTTGAACCGATCAGACCTTGGCAAAAACCGTCCCTTGAAGACTGCTGCTGAGTGTTATCCTCCATGTCCATGCTGACACCTTCTCCTCTTTTTCCTGTGTAATTGGCGGGCCCGCAGGAATGCTATCTGATTAGAGGGGGCCCTGAGAGGTAAGCAAGTGCTCTGCTTCCTCCCGCTGTTCTGCCTCAAGTGCCCTGTACATTATTCCACAAAGCGTGTGCTCCAACAGGAAGACTAGAGCGACAGTGTCACTGATGCATGCATTGTCACTGCTTTCGATTCTTGTGGCCTCCTCAAATGGTGACAGGACAATGCATGCATCCTTTATCAGTAGCCACTGGTGTGGCAAAAAGAAGCCAAGCTCCCCTGACCCTGTCCTGGTGCCATACTCGCACAGGTACTCATTGATGTCCTTCTGCTGCATGTGCAGCCGCTGCAGCATTGCCAAAGTTGAGTTCCAACTGGTGGGCATGTCATAAATGAGGCGGTTGGTGGGCAGGCTGCTTTCCCTTTGAATGTCAGCCAGCCAAGCACTGACATTGCGGAAATGACCACAGACTTTTCTGGCCTGCTTCAGGAGATCCTGTAAGTCTGGGTACCTGTTCAAGAACCGCTGCACCACCAAATTCAAGACATGTGCCGAACATGGGTCAAGTGTCCCTGTGGGTGGAGAAAAGTTTGGTGCCATTGTCACATACAACCATTTCTGGCTGAAGCTGGCATGGCGTCAACCACCTCTGAGCCTGCCCCTGCAGAGCTGATAGAATCTCTGCCCCAGTGTGGCTCCTGTCTCCTAAGCAGACCAACTCAAGCACTGCATGGCATCTTTTTGCCTGACTGCTTGCATAGCCCCTTGAACGCTTAGGGAGCACAGCTGATTCAGAGGACAGATCTGCACAAGAGGTCATAGAGGAAGAAGAAAAAGAGAGGGTGGAGGAAAGAGCTGTGACAGAATCACCACTAGCATTTTGGAGGCGTGTTGGCGGAACAAGCTCCAACAATACTGAACCATGTCCTGCATCATTCCCAGCTGCCAGCATAGTTATTCAGTGCGCCATGAAGGAAAGGTAACATCCCTGCCCATGCCTCCCTGGACCATGAGTCAGCGGTAGTATGCACCTTCCTGCTGACCGCCCAGGCCAACGAGGCCAAGACATTGCCTTCCACATGCTGGTAGAGAGCCGGAATGGCCTTTCGTGAAAAGAAATGGCGTTTTGGAACCTGTCACTGTGGTACAGCACATTTCACAAATTCACAAAAGGGGCAGAGTCTACCAGCTGATAAAAGACAGCAGTTGCAGTGCTAGCAATTTCGCCAAGCTAGCATTCAGACGCTGAGCATGTGAATGGCTGGGACCGAATTTCTTTTTACATTTCAGCAACCGGGGTAGGGAAATTTGCCTGCTAAAATCAGATTGTGGTTTACTGCTAGCAGATTGGCTGCAAGTACATGGGACACATATTGCTATACCTTCATTCCTCTCAGTGCTGGTTTATAAGAGAACTGGAGGTATAGTGGGGTTGGAGATCCCAGATGAGGAGCAAGGAAAAGTCTACCTTTTTCTTTCAAGTGCTGTTGCCAACAGACTGCATGGCAGGTCATCGCATGTCTGGTCAAGCATGTGGTGACCAAGCGGCTGCTGATCTGGCTACACTTGATCTGCTTCAGACATAGGTTACAAACAGCAACAATGTGATCTGCTGCACACGTGTCGAAAAAGGCCCACACCAAGGAATTTTTAAAAGTCAGCAGCGCCCTGCACCTGCGGAGCTCTGCGGCGTGATGCAATAGTGTGGCTGCCCTTAAGCTGCCCCCTAGAGGACATCTTGCCACATCGGAGTTGGGCCTCCTCCTCCTCTCAGTGACCTCATCATCCCTTCCCCCCTCATCAGTGGAGCAAGTTTGGCAGTATGCTGCAGCTGGGGGAACATGACTGGCAGTTTCTCGTTCTACTTGAGCATCCCCTCTCTCTAGGCTCACGTTACTCCCTTCCCCAACCTGGGAACCAACACATCGGAGCCTTCAAATTGCTGCACATCCTCCAGCAGAATGTACCCGATACTGTGGTTGAATAGTTCTGGGGACTCCTCCGTGCATGATGGTGGGGCTACGGAAGGAGTGACTGTGGATAAGGAGCCGGTGGAATGGGCCTGCTTTGGCAGCTGCATTGGAAGGCAAACTACTCTGAGCCTGGGTGACAGAGGATGAGGAGAATGAGAAAGGCTTTGTTATCCACTCCACCAACTCTCCTGCATGTTCTAGCTCAATAACTTGGCCAGCAGCAAACAAAAAGGACAAGGGTGCCCCACGACTAGCTGCAGAGGATGCAAGACCAGCACTGTTGACTGTAGACACAGAGGCTGGTTGCCCTCTTTTAGTGGCCTCTGAGCATCTGCCTCTCCTTGGTGGCCTTCTGGACATGATGTATATTTTGTTTTGCAATGCCACACTACACTGTATTAGATACCATGTACACCACCAGAAGTGTAGTAGAAACTCTACACACTGTATACATCGCCTGCACTGTATTAGCAACTGTACTATGGCTGCACTGTATTTTATACTGTGTACACCACCAGAAGTGTAGTAGACACTGCACACACTGTATTAGATACTGTGCACACTGCCTGCACTGTATTAACTGTACTACGGCTGCACTGTATTGTGTACTGTGTACACCACCAGAAGTGTAATAAAAAACTGTACACCACGGAATGCATTGTAGATATAGGCTACACTGAATGCAGAGTGTGTATATATATATATATATATATATATATATATATATATATATATATATATGAGACTGTGTGTGTGTGTGTATATATATATATATATATATATATATATATATATATATACAGGGGTCAAGTCCTGGGGAAAAAAGTGTGGGAACTCCCACCCTAGATCCACTCCCCCACCGAAAAAAATAAAAAATACACTCATCCAATTTTCCTATTGTGTGTATGAAGCTTAACTGTTATTACATAAAAAAACAATCCTCAATAAACATAAATTCGGTAATTCTCTGAATAATCAGCATTCATTCAATTATGCTTCCATGCAAATGTGAACATCATGTTTTGATCTTTATTGGGGAATTTTTTCTATTTATTTTGTATATAGAGTGTTTATGTGGTGAGTTTACACTTTTCATTGAACAGAGTTTGGATAACACAGGTTTAAACGGAAAGGTGATAAATTAACTGCACATTATCTGGACAGAATGTTGGGGAGATAGTGATGTGTTCCTGCTTAGGAGATGTATGTTAGCTTGGTGGGGCTGCAAACACTGCAGGGCTCCAACACACACGCGCTGCTATTCCAACCCTTCACATATTTCCACATAAACTTCCTTCCTGGCATTAAACTTTGCCAGGTATTGTGCTCAGCTTACCACCCCAAACTGATGTTCCTCCCTCAGCTCACCTCTCTCCCTGCATGTCCTGTGAGCAGAATAGCTGATCTACCCTTCAGCTAGACCTAGCTGTGATTGACAGGTAGATCGAAGAGGAAGCTGATATGGGGCCCCCTACTGGCAATGCCGGAATGGTCAGGTGTGCGGCACTTACTATTGCGAGCTGTATCGGCAGCTGCTGGTGTAGCACCTGCCACACACCTCACATACTTCAAAGTCTTGCAAGACATGGCTGCTAATGGGAACTGAGTTCCTGTTGTGGAAAAAGTACAGGAACTCCGTTCCCATGCGTTCCCGCAGGACTTGAGCCCTGTATATATATATTAATACACCACCTGAAGTGTGTTAGAAACAATAGACCACGGAATGCCCTGTAGATATAGGCTACACTGGATGCAGAATGTGTATATATATATATATATATATATATATTTATTTAATATATATACAGTATCTCACAAAAGTGAGTATACCCCTCACAATTTTGTAAATATTTTATTATATCTTTTCACGTGACAACACTGAAGAAATTACATTTTGCTACAAGGTAAAGTAGTGAGTGTACAGCCATTAATGTCTAAACTGCTGGCAACAAAAGTGAGTACACCCCTAAGTCAAAATGTCCAAATTGGGCCTAAAGTGTCAATATTTTGTGTGGCCACCATTATTTTCCAGGACTGCCTTAACCCTCTTGGGCATGGAGTTTACCAGAGCTTCACAGGTTGCCACCGGAGTCCTCTTCCACTTCTCCATGACAACATCACAGAGCTGGCGGATGTTAGAGATCTTGCGCTCCTCCGCCTTCCGTTTGAGGATGCCCCACAGATGCTTAATTGGGTTTAGGTCTGGAGACATGCTTGGCCAGTCCATAACCTTTACCGTCAACTTCTTTAGCAAGGCAGTGGTCATCTTGGAGGTGTGTTTGGGATTGTTATCATGTTGGAATACTGCCCTGCAGCCCAGTCTCCAAAGGGAGGGATCATGTTCTGCTTCAGTATGTCACAGTACATATTGAAATTCATGGTTCCCTCAATGAACTGTAGCCCCCCAGAGCCGGCAGCATTCATGCAGCCCCAAACCATGACACTCCCACCACCATACTTGACTGTAGGAGACACACTTGTCTTTGCCCTCCACACCTGGCTGCCGCCACACATGCTTGGCAACATCTGAACCAAATAAGTTTATCTTGGTCTCATTAGACCACAGGACATGGCTCCAGTAATCCATGTCCTTAGTCTGCTTGTCTTCAGCAAACTGTTTGTGGGCTTTCTTGTGCACCATCTTTAGAAGAGGCTTCCTTCTGGGATGACAGACATGCAGACCAGTTTGATCCAGTGTGTGGCGTATGGTCTGAGCACTGAGAAGCTGACCCCCCCCCCCCCACCCCTTCAACCTCTGCAGCATTGTTGGCAGCACTCATACGCCTATTTCCCAAAGACAACCTCTGGATATGAAACTGAGCACATGCACTCAACTTCATTGGTCGACCATGGAGAGGCCTGTTCTGAGTGGAACCTGTCCTGTTAAACTACTGTATGGTCTTGGCCACTGTACTGCAGATCAGTTTCAGGATCTTGGCTATCTTCTTATAGCCTAGGCTTCATGTAGAGAAGCAATTCTTTTTTTCAGATCCTCAGAGAGTTCTTTGCCATGAGGTGCCTTGTTGAACTTCCAGTGACCAGTATGAGAGAGTGAGAGTGATAACACCAAATTTAACACACCTGCTTCACATCCACACCTGAAACCTTGTAACACTAACGAGTCACATGACACAGGGGCGGGAAAATGGCTAATTGGGCCCAATTTGGACATTTTCCCTTAGGGGTGTACTCACTTTTATTGCCAGCAGTTTAGACATTAAAGGCTGTGTGTCGAGGTGTTTTGAGGGGACATCAAATTGACACTGTTATACAAGCTGTACACTCACTACTTTTCATTGTAGCAAAGTGTAATTTCTTCAGTGTTGTTACATGAAAAGATAGATGAAAATATTTACAGAAATGTGAGTGATGCACTTTTGTGAGCTAGTATATATATATATATATATATATATACACAAAAATATATATAAAAAATCCAATATTATTTAATAAATATGTAAATAAATACCATCAAATACCAAAATCTACAATTATTTTTACTCAGCCATTAAAATACAAAACAAAGATTAAATGTCCACATGCCAGGCTCACTATTCAAATATAGTGGGCCTGGCACCCCCCTCCAAACCGAGGCCAGTTCAACACAACTCTGTAAACCCAGACTGAAAATATCCAGAGCAACTTCAGAAAGATGAATGTTATCTGACCGGAAAATAACAGGTAAATCACCCTCAAGATCAACATGGTGATAAGAAACACCATTAACAGTATAAATAAATAAATCTAGCTATAGCCCCATTAATACGTTTACGAATTTTATTGCAATGTTGAAGCTCTGGCCATAAAGACCACGAAGACGAGGAATGATTTCCTAAAAAACAAGGATAGTATGAGGAAGAATAGCATGTAACTGTAGAAAATCCAATTTAATTTGATTATATTATATATAATAGAAATTATATACAACCGATATCATTGTAAAAATAGATACACCACTCACATTCCCACCAAATTGTGTATCACCACTGCGCTAGAATCACTCCCAACCTCTAACCTCAGCTGCTACTTATATAAAAATTATATCAAATAGGTGTAATAATTTTCCTTTAAACCAAGAAAAAATGTAACACGTAGCGCTAAACATGTGAATAATTCAACTCACACTACCTACCTACTCAAATCACACATACTCAAATATGTGGAAATAACAATATGTACACTCACATATACATATGAAATATAAGTTATAAAGTGCTAAAGGTGCATTCAATATAAGGTGCAAAAGAATATATATACAAAAAATATATACATATATATCTATACCTAAGTGTATAGTAAACACCAATTACCACATAAAATAATCAAGTGAAAATAGATGTGATAAATTACATGTATAAACTATACAAAAAACGCACAAAGATAAAAATAAAGATAAAAATGAAAATGAGAATAAAGTTGAATCAGTCCAACACATGTAGTCCACGTGAAAGTGATGCTCAGTGTCCAAACAACTTAATTGCTCCTTCACCACACCTTCTGTGAATGTGAACCCCCCGTTGTGAGTACACTCACCAGCTAATAAGCCTCACACTCACGTGTTTGGCCAATAAAGCTTTAAATCCTCTAGACAGGCGAAAGCTGTAAAACATCAAATTTGCGAAGCCCATACACCTGGATCTCTTCTTGGTAAAGTGCGTGTGTATGTACCTTGCAGAAAAAATGATAATGGAAGCCTCCAATAGCGTAATACAGTTTCAGCACTTTAATAAATAAAACCAATCTCAATGCACTCACATGAACAGTATAAAGTACAAGCCAAATCATAAATCACTCCACTTCACACTTGAACTCATCAGATGCCTGAGTATACCGGGGCATTGGTGGTCACGGCGGACCTCTGCATAGGGAAACAAATAGCTCCTTCTCACCCCTCCTCACACGTCACGCCTGGTCCCACACAGCGGATCCGTGTTCAGTTTGAGCGCCTTAGCCAGCTCCTTTCATTCTCTCCGTCCAGCGCCATCTCATGCCGTCCAGTACTCAAACTTATTACTAAGCTATGTTTGCCAGATAGCCACGCCCCGGCATGTTTCGTCATACACTGACTTCTTCATGGGATTGGGTCCGCCGTGACCGACAATGCCCCGGTATACTCTGGCATCTGATGAGTTCAAGTGTGAAGTGGAGTGATTTGTGGAGGAATGTATAAGAAGAAGAGCACCTAAAGCTGGGTGAAGTGCCAAATACTTGCGAAGCAGGGAAACTGAACAGATTTCAGCTGCAATTTTAGAACGCATTTGTGCGGTCACTTCTGAAGTTTGTTTTAGTACATATGAGAACCAGGAAAATGCCGAAGAGTGGTCCAGCGACCCCGTCCCAACTGATCCGCCTTACTGTGATGAAGGAAAAGCTGAACCAAATTAGAAAAAAAAAAAAAAAACAGAAGAACCATGTGAATTGCAAGGAAACAATTCAGAAATTCTGAACACTCCGAAAAAACAGAAGCTAAAAGCTACATTAAACAACAAATATTCATATGTACTAAAAAAAAAAAAACCTCGGAAATTACTGCACAAATGCGTTCTAAATTTGAAGATAAAATGTATTTAATCTAGAATCAATAGAAGTATGCTGTCTCTTATACCCTCTCAATGCCTGTTTAAGGCCCCTTTCACACGGGCGGATCAGTAATGATCCGCCCCGCGATGATCTGCTCGCTCAGTGGGGATCGCTCCGTTGTCCCCGCTGAGCCGGCGACGGACAAGGCGGTCTCCGCACACTGTGCAGGGACCGCCCTGTCAACTCTCCGCTCTCCTCTATGGGGATCGGACGAGCGTGGACCGTCTGTCCGTGCTCATCCGATCCACTCTGCAGACGGATAGAAAATAGGATTTTCCTCCATCTGCAGAATCGGACTGTTGCGGAGGCGGACAATAGCGGGTGTCTGCGGATGTGCATCCGCTGTCCCATAGGGATGCATGTATGTCCGTATTTCATCCGCAAACGGATGGATGAAATACGGACATACTGTCCGCATGTGTGAAAGGGGCCTTACAGAGAAAAAACTGAGGCATGAAGGGATGCCAGATAATTTCATAAAGATTTATGAACAGAAATCTTTCGATAAAAAAACTCGTCGTAGACAAACCAAGAAAGGCCATTAAAGTGTTTATAGGCCTCCAAAATAATCTCCAAATGTTGGAATAAGCCACAGCAACACTCCGGATGTTTCTCACCCATCACACCAGCGTATATGCAGAAAGCCTGCAACCAATTATTAAAAGAACGTGGGGCGGCTCTGCACGTATCATCTTTATTTTTTTCATAATCTTTCCTATCAAAACGAACATCCTTAGAGGACAACAATGATAAAATATCAATATAATACTCATTCCAGATCTTCCCTTAACAGAAGGACTTAAATGAAAACCTAAAGGCAAAAGTTTTCACGTCAGTGCTTCCCTCAGACAACTCTCAGGAACAGAAGCAGCAATTGGCACAGGCACAGCAGGAATAGATCCAGTAGCAACAGAAGAGGCAGTAGCAAGAACCCGGGTTGCAGCACTGGAGTCTTGCCAAACAGAGACAGTGCCACACTGCAGTTGTGATTGATCAGGGACCCAACCTTTAAATCTGTCAAAAAATGTGTTAAATGATTTAATAATAAAGACAAATTACCTGACTCACCAACAGTATGTTGTGTAGATGCGATTGAAACATCAGGAACCTCTGGGTCATCCGAACCAGCAGGTGGCACACTAACCAGCAACACAAGAGCATCATCAGGCACCTGAAAGGAAGAAGACGAGGGAGGGGAAAGGCAGAACGTCAGAGAACTCACAGTGCTAATGCCAGTCTCTGTGCAGCAATGGCTAATTCCCATTCCGCTAATGCCAATGGGCATGGGCAGTGTCCCCGACAGAGGCAAACGAGTTCTGAAACGAACGTGTGCACTCGCGCACCCATACAAATGTGTGTGCGCACTTGGAATTTTGTGTGACATTATGTCCGTTTGCTTTTTTTTCCCTTTTTTTGTTTTGTTCCAATACACACAAAGGGAATAAACATGTGTATCGCAAGTGATATATGTAACCCCCGAAGGAGCTGCTGGTTATTTTTGGGCTTACCATTACCTTTCATTCTCCTTGTTTCACGTCTAGGGGATGTCCCGTGGTAGATGGCCCAGCAACTTGAGACTGACAATAGATCCACTTGAATGGATTTTATTTACAAAAACTCGAACCATTGAAAAGTCTTTCAACTTGGGATCAGAGGGTTGGAAGGGAAGTTCAGGTACTCTCAATGTCAAAGTCCAAAAACATTAAAGAACTTGCTTACTTTGACTGCATCCAGAGAATAGCCATTCACAGCTGGATGAACACTCAGATTGGACAGTCCCTTTCTCACAAGGCCTAGCAGCCAACCAGGTGTTTACTCAGGAACAAAGTCTTTATCACTGACAATGTTGCAGAATAGTGATGGCCGAACGGTTCGCCCGGCGGTCGTTTCGCGGCGAATTTCCGACATTCGCGGTCCGCACGTTCGAACGCCTTTTTCCGTCGTTCGCCGCGGCGGACTTACGTGTTTAATGTATACAAGAACTTTAACCTTTGGTGACACGTTTATCATGTGATACAGGACAGCCAATTGAGACATGACAGCACATGGACACTTGTACATTCCCCCTAACCTATAAATACACCCGATCCGGTGGCCATTTTACATTCTTTCTTCTGTTACGATAGGGACAGGTTCCTGTGTGGAGTAGGGAGAGATAAACCACTAGCTATTTGGTACACAAAAGTTCTTTTCAGGACTGGTATAGGTGTTAGGTGTTGATAGGTTTGCTGTGCTGCTGATTCTTGCAGCAGCCTGAGTGTCTTTTGTTAGTTTAGAGAAAGGGAAAGGACGGTGTATGCTACAGGGACAGCCAGATTAGTCTTTCATCATCATCATCATCATCATCATCATTAGCTGTTACTATCAAGGTCCACAAAAGAGCTGTTCCAGTAACCACTAATCGTTCTCTTTTTTTGCCAATTTGTATAGGGACAGGAAGGAAGCAGTGTTGTCAGGCAGTGAGGGTAATTTTAAAGACTTGCTGTTATTATTAGTTCCACAAAGGTTCTTTTCAGGACTGGTATCAGTGGTACAGTAATAGGCTTGTACATGTATAATATTCTTTCTTCCAAATATAGAAAGGATATTATACTTGACTGCTGCCCTTCTGCTGCAGTCTGCTAAACATTCACAACTCACTTGTTCCACAAAAGTTCTTATAAGGACTGGTAACTTGGTATAGGGTGCTACGGTACATAGGCTTGAGTGCGGTACAGTCTGCTGTTCTGTAAGGACCGCTATCGGTCCACAATAGATAGGGTTGACGTGCACCACTGCTGACCGCTGCCCTATACTGCAGCAGTCCTTCAGCGGTATAGGGACTGACGTACAGTCTGCTAATCACTAACACACAACCTGCTTGTTCCACAAAAGTTCTTATAAGGACTGGTAACTTGGTATAGGGTGCTACGGTACATAGGCTTGAGTGCGGTACAGTCTGCTGTTCTGTAAGGACCGCTATCGGTCCACAATAGATAGGGTTGACGTGCACCACTGCTGACCGCTGCCCTATACTGCAGCAGTCCTTCAGCGGTATAGGGACTGACGTACAGTCTGCTAAACACTAATACACAACCTGCTTGGTCCACAAAAGTTCTTATAAGGACTGGTAACTTGGTATAGGGTGCTACGGTACATAGGCTTGAGTGCGGTACAGTCTGCTGTTCTGTAAGGACCGCTATCGGTCCACAATAGATAGGGTTGACGTGCACCACTGCTGACCGCTGCCCTATACTGCAGCAGTCCTTCAGCGGTATAGGGACTGACGTACAGTCTGCTAATCACTAACACACAACCTGCTTGTTCCACAAAAGTTCTTATAAGGACTGGTAACTTGGTATAGGGTGCTACGGTACATAGGCTTGAGTGCGGTACAGTCTGCTGTTCTGTAAGGACCGCTATCGGTCCACAATAGATAGGGTTGACGTGCACCACTGCTGACCGCTGCCCTATACTGCAGCAGTCCTTCAGCGGTATAGGGACTGACGTACAGTCTGCTAAACACTAATACACAACCTGCTTGGTCCACAAAAGTTCTTATAAGGACTGGTAACTTGGTATAGGGTGCTACGGTACATAGGCTTGAGTGCGGTACAGTCTGCTGTTCTGTAAGGACCGCTATCGGTCCACAATAGATAGGGTTGACGTGCACCACTGCTGACCGCTGCCCTATACTGCAGCAGTCCTTCAGCGGTATAGGGACTGACGTACAGTCTGCTAATCACTAACACACAACCTGCTTGTTCCACAAAAGTTCTTATAAGGACTGGTAACTTGGTATAGGGTGCTACGGTACATAGGCTTGAGTGCGGTACAGTCTGCTGTTCTGTAAGGACCGCTATCGGTCCACAATAGATAGGGTTGACGTGCACCACTGCTGACCGCTGCCCTATACTGCAGCAGTCCTTCAGCGGTATAGGGACTGACGTACAGTCTGCTAAACACTAATACACAACCTGCTTGGTCCACAAAAGTTCTTATAAGGACTGGTAACTTGGTATAGGGTGCTACGGTACATAGGCTTGAGTGCGGTACAGTCTGCTGTTCTGTAAGGACCGCTATAGGTCCACAATAGATAGGGTTGACGTGCACCACTGCTGACCGCTCACCTATACTGCAGCAGTCCTTCAGCGGTATAGGGACTGACGTACAGTCTGCTAATCACTAACACACAACCTGCTTGTTCCACAAAAGTTCTTATAAGGACTGGTAACTTGGTATAGGGTGCTACGGTACATAGGCTTGAGTGCGGTACAGTCTGCTGTTCTGTAAGGACCGCTATCGGTCCACAATAGATAGGGTTGACGTGCACCACTGCTGACCGCTGCCCTATACTGCAGCAGTCCTTCAGCGGTATAGGGACTGACGTACAGTCTGCTAATCACTAACACACAACCTGCTTGTTCCACAAAAGTTCTTATAAGGACTGGTAACTTGGTATAGGGTGCTACGGTACATAGGCTTGAGTGCGGTACAGTCTGCTGTTCTGTAAGGACCGCTATCGGTCCACAATAGATAGGGTTGACGTGCACCACTGCTGACCGCTGCCCTATACTGCAGCAGTCCTTCAGCGGTATAGGGACTGACGTACAGTCTGCTAAACACTAATACACAACCTGCTTGGTCCACAAAAGTTCTTATAAGGACTGGTAACTTGGTATAGGGTGCTACGGTACATAGGCTTGAGTGCGGTACAGTCTGCTGTTCTGTAAGGACCGCTATAGGTCCACAATAGATAGGGTTGACGTGCACCACTGCTGACCGCTCACCTATACTGCAGCAGTCCTTCAGCGGTATAGGGACTGACGTACAGTCTGCTAATCACTAACACACAACCTGCTTGTTCCACAAAAGTTCTTATAAGGACTGGTAACTTGGTATAGGGTGCTACGGTACATAGGCTTGAGTGCGGTACAGTCTGCTGTTCTGTAAGGACCGCTATCGGTCCACAATAGATAGGGTTGACGTGCACCACTGCTGACCGCTGCCCTATACTGCAGCAGTCCTTCAGCGGTATAGGGACTGACGTACAGTCTGCTAAACACTAATACACAACCTGCTTGGTCCACAAAAGTTCTTATAAGGACTGGTAACTTGGTATAGGGTGCTACGGTACATAGGCTTGAGTGCGGTACAGTCTGCTGTTCTGTAAGGACCGCTATAGGTCCACAATAGATAGGGTTGACGTGCACCACTGCTGACCGCTCACCTATACTGCAGCAGTCCTTCAGCGGTATAGGGACTGACGTACAGTCTGCTAATCACTAACACACAACCTGCTTGTTCCACAAAAGTTCTTATAAGGACTGGTAACTTGGTATAGGGTGCTACGGTACATAGGCTTGAGTGCGGTACAGTCTGCTGTTCTGTAAGGACCGCTATCGGTCCACAATAGATAGGGTTGACGTGCACCACTGCTGACCGCTGCCCTATACTGCAGCAGTCCTTCAGCGGTATAGGGACTGACGTACAGTCTGCTAAACACTAATACACAACCTGCTTGGTCCACAAAAGTTCTTATAAGGACTGGTAACTTGGTATAGGGTGCTACGGTACATAGGCTTGAGTGCGGTACAGTCTGCTGTTCTGTAAGGACCGCTATAGGTCCACAATAGATAGGGTTGACGTGCACCACTGCTGACCGCTCACCTATACTGCAGCAGTCCTTCAGCGGTATAGGGACTAAGAGTTTTGTCACAGGGTCATTTAAAAAATGACATGCAGAGGAAGAGGCAGGCCCTTCCGCAGGGGTGGTAGGGGTAGGGCAGGAGCAACAGGCTTGAGCCAAAGTGGGAAGTTGCAGAAGGTGCGTTCAATTACTTTAAAGGATGCACCAGACTTGGTTGAGTGGCTCGCTCAGCCTTACTCTTCTGCACCCTCCTCATCCTCTCGATCTGCACCCTCTTCTTCACTCTCTGCTATGTGCACCCCCAAAGACACTACCACCAACAACACGACCACCACCACCACCACCACATACCTTCCGCTTGAGTCACTGGAATTATTTTCCGATCCATATCAAGAGGACATTTCTGATGCGCAGCCACTCTTGGTATTGGATCAGGAAGAGGAGGTAGCAACAAGCGCTACTCAGCAGTCTGACGCCAGTACCCAGATCAGCCCAAGGAGGAGGTTGGTCCCCGGTGTTGCTGCCTACTCCGAGATCTCTACTTATAGCGGTGGGGAAGGTGACGTTGATGATGACGTGTCTAGTGATGTCACGTGGGTGCCCACAAGAGAGGAAGAGGAGGGGAGTTCAGAGGGAGATATGGACCAGCAGATAGGGAGGAGAAGCAGCAATGACTTACATTGCACAGCAGGGACAAAGCAGACTGCAAATGTATCAGGAGCGAGTCATCGACCATGTACGGTCACATCTGGCGCTCCCAGGACACCGGCACATGGCTCCGCAGTGTGGGCTTTTTTTAACGTGTCCGCTGCTGACAATAGCGTTGCCATCTGCAATCTTTGCAGTCAACGCGTTAGTCGCGGTAAGCCCAATACTCACCTAGGGACGACCGCCTTAAGAAGGCACATGAGCAGCCATCACCGAGCCCAGTGGGAGCAACGGAACACACAAAGCCACACTGCAGGCTCTCACCGTCCAGCCTCGTCTTCTACTTCTCCTTCTCCTCTCTCCTCACAATTGTCCTCCACTCCACCTTCCATCACGCCAAGCTCACATTTTTCTGCAAAAAGGCAGGCTTCCGTGGGCCTAATGTTTGAGCGTAAAAAAATGATGATGCCGGATAACCCTCTTGCCCAACGGTTGGCGGCTGGCTTGTCAGAACTCATAGCCCGCCAACTACTGCCATATAAACTGGTGGACTCGGAGGCCTTTCGCAAATTTGTGGCCATTGGAACACCACAATGGAAGGTCCCAGGAAGGAAGTATTTCTCAGAGAAGGGCATCCCAGAGCTATATGGCCATGTTCAGCGGCAAGTGAATGTATCTCTGGCACACAGTGTCGGTGCCAAGATACATCTGACCACAGACACGTGGTCTAGCAAACACGGGCAGGGAAGGTATATCAGTTTTACTGCCCACTGGGTGAACCTTCTGACGGCCGTCAAGCATGTAACCCGTGGCACCCGTGTAGATTTGGTTTTACCGCCACGGATTGCATGCAGGCCTGACTCTTCTTCTCCTCCTCCTACTCCATCCTCCTCCCTCTCCTCCTCAGCTGCCTCCTCCTTTTCCGCTGCTAGCGTCTCTTCCACTGCACCGCCCAAGCTCCCCAGAACCTATTCCACATGCCAGGTGAGACGTTGCCATGCCGTGCTGCGTCTGTTGTGCCTGGAAGCAAAGAGCCACACTGGCCCGGCACTCCTTTCAGCTTTGCGTTCACAGGCAGATGAGTGGCTAACACCGCTCAATTTGACAGTTGGTAAAGTGGTGTGTGACAACGGTGCCAATCTGCTTAGCGCATTGAAACAGGGCAAAATCACGCACGTGCCGTGCATGGCACACGTCTTAAACTTGGTCGTGCAGCGATTCCTTGTCAAATACCCTGGGGTCCAGGACATCTTGCGGCAGGCAAGGAAAATCTCGGCCCATTTCAGAAGATCTTACACGGCCATGGCTCGCCTTGCTGACATTCAGCGGCGACACCATCTGCCGGTCAGACGTCTTATTTGCGATTGCCCGACGCGATGGAACTCAACCTTCTATATGCTTGATAGGCTGCTCCAGCAGAAACGTGCAGTTAACGTCTACCTGTATGAACTCTGCGAAAGAAACGGTTCTGGGGAGCTGGGTTTTTTTTCACCGCGCCAGTGGCTGCTCATGCGCGACACATGCAGACTTCTGCGGCCATTTGAGGAGATCACCAAACTGGTCAGTCGCAGCCATGGCGCCATCAGTGACATGGTACCTTATGCCTTCTTTCTGGAGCGTGCATTGCGTCGTGTCATTGATCAGGCTGTGGAGGAGCAGGAGCGGGAAGATGAGGAAGTCGCAATGCTGGATGAATTCCCAGGGGGGGCTACTCTATCTGAGACAAGTCAACAACAGGAGTCTGATGAGGAGTCAGAGGAGGATGGTGCCGGGGCGGATGAGCAGGAGCAAGAAGAGCATGCTTTAAACCTTTCTGGGATCCCTGTTGTGCGTGGATGGGGAGAGGAGAATGAAGAGGACGACATTATCCTGGATGATGAGCAGGAGCCAGGCCACCACACCGCTTCCACTTTAGTGCAAATGGGGGCCTTCATGCTCCAGTGTTTTAATAGGGACCCCCGTATAAAAAGCATGAGGGTCAAGGACCAGTACTGGGTGGCAACGTACTTAGACCCCCGGTACAAACACAAAATGGCGGAAATGTTACCGCCGTCGCAGAGGGCTGTCAGAATGCAGCACTTCCAGGCCTTGCTTCGAGAAATGCTGCATTCTGCTTTTGCGTGCGCTGGCAGAGGAGCAATTCCCACTCCCAGAGAAGGATTTGCGGGTACCAATCCAACAGCGCCTGCAAGAAGAGGCCGGTTTGAAGATGTGTTGGTGACTTCGGATATGAGGTCATTCTTTCAGCCGACCCATCGACAGGTGTCATCCGGATCCAGCATCAGGGAACGCCTAGACCGTCAGGTGTCCGACTACATTGGGTTAACGGCCGATGTGGACGCTCTGAGGAGTGATGAACCCCTAGACTACTGGGTGGGCAGGCTTGACCTCTGGCCAGAGCTTGCCCAATTTGCAATCGAACTGTTGGCTTGCCCCTCATCCAGTGTCCTGTCCGAAAGGACGTTCAGCGCAGCAGGGGGGATTGTGACCGATAAGCGTACTCGCCTAGCTCACCACAGTGTTAACTACCTCACATTTCTAAAAATGAATGAGGCATGGATCTCGGAGGAATTCAACACATGTGACCAGTAGACCATGTATATGTCTATAAACTATTTTTTTAATCAAGCACACAGACCTTCTTAATTCATTTGGCTCACTTCCTTGACCCAAAAAAGCACACCGTACTATATGCCCCTACCCTCCTCTTTGAAGAGGTTGAGCGGTGTCATATTTCTACTGGGGCTGCTTATGATATCCCTGTGCTGTGCTGACTTCCTCCTGGGGGTTCTTATTATGAAGGGATCACACTATCCCTGTGCTGTGCTGACTTCCTCCTGGGGGTTCTTATTATGAGGGGATCACACCATCCCTGTGCTGTGCTGACTTCCTCCTGGGGCTGCTTACGGTGCTGCTGTCAGTGCTGTATGTCACGGTGCTGCTGTCAGCGCTGTATGTCACGGTGCTGCTGTCAGCGCTGTATGTCACGGTGCTGCTGTCAGCGCTGTATGTCACGGTGCTGCTGTCAGCGCTGTATGTCACGGTGCTGCTGTCAGCGCTGTATGTCACGGTGCTGCTGTCAGCGCTGTATGTCACGGTGCTGCTGTCAGCGCTGTATGTCACGGTGCTGCTGTCAGCGCTGTATGTCACGGTGCTGCTGTCAGCGCTGTATGTCACGGTGCTGCTGTCAGTGCTCTGTATTACGGTGCTGCTGTCAGATGCCTCTATCACGGTGCATGTGTCATTCCGGTATGTCACGCTGCTGGTGATCATCTCCTGCACCCTCTTCTTTGCCTACCCTGGTCCCTGACCTTCCCTCTCCTCCATTGCCTTCATTAGCTCCATAGTCCTGAATTGTTAGACCAATTTCCCAAATAAAATAAAAATGCTTGTAGTTATCGATCCCAAATTCACCTCATACATGTATTATGTCATTGTCCAGATGGTGGGACTACGTTTTACCCCCTAATAATTACCACGTGGCCGCAAATTCGACATGAAGGTTTGCAAAGTTCGCCTCCCATTGAAGTCAATGGGGCCCGCGGCGAACGTTCTGTTTCGCGAACGTTTGGGTCCGTTCGCATTTCGCGTTCGCGAAACGTCCCGTCGGAAGTTCGTCCATCACTATTGCAGAACATGTAGGGAAACTAAGCTGTAGAACACTTGTAGGATACCTGGATCTTTCAGCCAGCTTGGCGATATCCACAAGACAGGATTGTCTTGGTTACTTCAGCCCTTCCAGGCTCTTGTTAAGAAAACCAACCCATACGTGGTGTTCTTCTAAAGAGTCCTCCCCTTGAATGCTTGAAGTTCAATGGGTCTCTCCCGAACAGCAGCCACCCATCTTGGAATCCTTCCTTAGTTCCCTTGCCTTGGGCTAGCCAGCCCCGAGGCATCAAAGTCGGGTGGATCCACACCCCAGGCCATAGCTTTCCTAGCGGCTGGTCAGGAGGACCAGGACCATGTAATCAGCACAGCATACTGGACCGGAACCCTGAACCACGTGATGTCCGCATCTTAAATACCCTCTCCCAGAGGGCACAGCGGGAGGGCCACTCCCACTGACCTGACTCTGAGAGAGAGTAAATTAAATGCCCCACCAGACCATAATTCCACGCCTGCCACCAGAGACAGCACCCCCTGTGGCCAGGCTGAACATCTCACAGCCCAGTCAGACTGACACAGAAGTCAAATTTAGGCAAATAGACCCAAACCAAACTGTAGTTTGGGTAAAGTTAAATTTTGAAAACACATAGCGCGTGCTCTTCAGGAGCCCGCCACTACACACACATATATAGAGAGAGAGAGAGAGAGAGAGAGAGAGAGAGAGGGGGGGGAGAGAGAGAGAGGGAGATATATATATAGAGACTTGCTGGGCCACTCCACAGATGAGACAGCACCGGACCACCTTCTGAAACCTCCCTCCAGTTACTTGGCCTCGGGCTATCCAGCCCCGAGACTCAGAATTGGATGGATCCGCACCCCAGGCCATGAGAGCCACGGGGGCTGGTCAGGACGACCGGGACCAAACAGACAGAAAGATCTTCTGGACCAGAACCCAGAAGCACGTGATGTCAGTACCCTCTCCCAGAATGCACAGCAGAATGACACTCCCGTTTGGCTGGCTCAGAGAAAAATGGCACTCAATGCGCCCAGCTGAACTGCGTTCTCACACTTGCCAGCGATGACAGCGCCACCTATGGCCAAGCAGAACACAGTGCAATCCAGCCAGATTGGTACTGAGACCATAATTTGGTGTAATTAAACCCAAAACCAAACTGCGGTTTCAGGAACGTTAAATGGAGGGGAAAAAAATAGTGAATGCACTTCAGGAGCCGGCGCTACATATATATATATCTATATCTATAGATATATATATATAGATATATATATATAGAGAGAGAGAGATAGCAAGAGAGAGAGAGAGAGAGAGAGAGAGAGAGAGAGATAGATACATATACATATAGATAGATAGATATATCTATATATAATGTTTGGGAGTTTTAGGTAATTTCCTACCAAAAAAAAGTGTATTTTTACACGGAGTGAAGTGTCGGATATTTGGCCCGGATACGAAGTGGTTAATTGCACTTTATTGTGGCCAGTGCTACAGCATGGCAGCCAGGCGACATGCATTTTCAAGAGAAGCCTCTATATTCCTGTCTACATAGAAATGTGCATTGCACTGAGGTGACGGGAGCCCAGGTTATGTAATATGTTCTCACACAGACCAAAGCCATGATTTAGCACTATTGTACTAGGAAAGCCCACAACAGCTGACACCCAGCCCCCCACCCTCCATGTTCTCTGGATGTTTCCCAATGCCCCCTTTTCTCCCCTCTGTGCCCCCCCAGCCTGTGCCCCCTCTTCTCCTCGGTGTGCCCCCTGCACCCCCTCCTCTCCCCTGCCCCCCTCTCCTTTGTCCTCCTCCTTCCTCCTCTTCTTGTTTTTCTCGGTCTAGGAGAGGTGTGCGCCCCTTTCCCTGGACGGACCTGCCCCTACCCGGTCCGCGGCCAATGGCACGGCGCCACGAGGGCGTGGCTAGCATGGCATGTAGCGATCACGTTTGCCAGCGGCCAATCAGCCAGCTGTAGGCGGGCCCTGCACTCCTCAATATATGTACAGGGCTAAGTAGCCAGCGGCAAAGCTGAGAATGGGAGCTTCTAAGTGATACCTAGCAACAGAATTGGGAACACCCACTGAGCCTGGACTGTCATTGTCATCTCCATCCTCCTCTGACACAGGTGAGCACTCATCTCCATACTTTATTATATACAATCTAGATAAGTCTAGGCTTATTCCCCCATCAGTGAGTGGTCAGCCTCTATAGAACTACATGTCTCAGCATGCCCAGAGAGGATGCTGCACATGAGCCTGGATCAGGTCTAGGATCCATTCAGAGAGCTCAGTGTGTTCTATATTCTCATCATGAGAAGGAAGGGTCTCCAGCACACCAGGATCTCCATAATTCTGTCCAAAATTGTAATCACATAATATAAAAAAAATAAAAGCGACGTTTCGGAGCCACGCTGGACCCCTTCATCAGGTATGTGACCCGGTGTGTCCTCATCTCTCCCAGGGATCAGGTCTGCTCACATAAGGATACAATGTATACAATGTACAGTGTAGGGTCCATTCACATCGGATGCATTTGTGACTGCATTTCTTTCCACTGCATGGTCAGCCTAAAATCCAGGTTATTCTGTGGACATAGTTCACACCATTGCAACGCAGGGCAGAGGAAAGAAAGTACAGCAAGCAGCATTTTTCGGCCACAGAAGAAAAAAAAACGCACGCAAACGCATAGAAACACATCGCAGTGCACAAACAACAAAAAGCCCAAAGGACAAACACTTATGGGACAAGCGCATGTAAACGTGCATGAAAAAGCACATTAAACGCATGCCAGCGCGCAGGCTAAAATATGCGCAGTTTATGGTGTGAATGAGCCTGTAATGTGCAGGGGTGGTATTATAGATACTAATATTTTAGAAGAATCACCAGGGACATCCAAACCCTCACCCTCCAATTACAGGACCAAAGAACATCGTACAGGACATTATTTTTGGGGTATTTTATTTTATATTTTCCTGATTTTTAAATGTCATGAGAGCGATGACGCATGATAATGATTCACCCCAGTGTGTAGAAATGAGGGGTGTCATTAAATGTCAGTAATATTCACATTTCCAACAATTGTGCATGGACATCTGGAATAATTGGGGACAATAGATTGATCAATTGACAGATCGATAAAGAGATAGATAGAGAGATTGATCAATCAATAGATAGGTAGATAGAGAGACTAGTCAATCAATAGATAGATGTTGATTGATAGATAGAGACAGATAGATTGATAGATAGAGATTGATAGATATTGATAGATGGATAGATAGATAGATAGATAGATAGATAGATAGATAGATAGATAGATAGATAGATAGCTATAGATAGATTGATAGATAAATATTGATAAATATATATATAGATAGATATATGGATAGATTGATATTGATAGATAGATTGAGAGATAGATATTGATTAATAGATACAGATAGATAGATCAATAAACAGATCAATAGGAAGACTGCTGGTTTATTCTGCTGGTTATTGTGGCAATTACACTAAGCCCCCCAATCACACCCAAGCTGAGTGTAATTTGGGCATTTTGGAAGCATTTTTTTGCATGTTTTGTGGGCTTAGATGTGCGTTTTTATATGTTGCAGCGCAAAACCACAAAAAAAAGCGCAATGTTTTTCACATTTACAGACGCTAAAAAAAAACATGCACTACAGCTCCACATAAAAAAGCAAAGGTAGGTTTTGGAGCTTGGTGAGGCTGAGTGCAGAAATGTGAGCAGCCACAATGGGACTCTTGATGTTGAGTGTTGTCATGCATAGGAAAATGCGCAAAAAAAGCGCAACGGAACACTCAGATACAAATAAGGGTTAAATTGCGTGTTGCCATAACGCATGCCAATGCACCTGTGCTATGTGTGGCATGTTGTGGTGGAGGGGGGGCACCAATTCACAGTACGGTAGAGTGTGGCACATACTGTGCGTTGTGGTGTGCTGCGTTTTTAAAAAAATGGGCATGAACTTTATTTTTTGTCCATTGTAAAGCTTTGGCAGCCTCTTCCAACTTCCAGTGGACAACACACATTACCACAGAGACTTGTATTAATGGCTTACATCAATGTGAATGGGCCCCCAGACAATGACACCTGTTTTGTTCCGCTGCTGTGCGTTTTCGGACGCACCGTGACTGACACGGTCCAACTGTTTGTCATATTATTGTCCTGCACCTGCTTCCTCGTGTTTATCTTTAGTCTGTGTATCTGCACGTTAATCTGACGGTACTTAATGATGCTATTTTATTTCGCTGATACATTAAAACAGATTGTCAGAAGGTTGCATAAGTGGCGGTAATTTTGGCGGTGTACGAAAACCCATAGCAACCAATCACAAACCAACCAACCGCTGATAGCTGACTTGGGGTCAATGCACTTTATTAGCCTTTGACTTTGGCTCCATACCTCTTATATTGGGTACAGGAGGCGTTGGATCCCCCCGGTCTGTCCTGTATAGGTGGTCTCCTGCTCCTATTATCTCTTATGTAATGTTTATCAGTGTCTCATGGTTGCTCCTTCTTTTACATGATGTTGTTTTTCTCATGTCTCCAGCCTCAATGTATTCTTCTGTTTCTACGGAGTGCATCTCCCTATGGAAGGGTGCAGCTGCCCGTGCCTCATTCATTTGTATGTGCCTGTGGTGGGGGCAGCCATTTTGAGCAATGTTCCTAACTTTGATTTGCAATTCAAAACAACACTAGCTGCATAAGCAAAATTACATTTTCCTGTGTGTGCTTCTACTCGGTGCAATTTTTTTGCCCTAATTTTGAGGGGGGCTTTTAATATCACGCAAGAGAATATTCTTCTTTTGGACTCTTTTTGACGTTGGTAACCAAAACATGTGCCATAAAGAGTATCTTCTCTAGTCCTTGCTAACCCATAGTGATTCTACTAGTAATATGTGGGCTGAAAGTTAGCTGAGTTCACAAAGTAGAGCTCCTCTTTGTTCAAGTGACAAGTTCTCTTTAAAGCATAAACAGCTTAAATAGGCCTACGGTTGTAGCTACCCTCTGGTCCCCTGGCATCATAACAGTTAGGAGCATTCAGCTTTGCTAAGTGATCATTCTCAACCTCCTAGTATGCACCCCAGGGAATAGGGGGGCTGGGGGCAAAAAAATGTCTGCCACGGGGGGGGGGGGGAAGTATTAGAAAAAGTGGTAAGAATGTCCCTTACATTGGTGGTCAATGGGAAGACTGTCCCTTACATTGGGTGCCAGAGGGAAGAACATCCTTTACATTGGGTGCCAGAAGGAAGAATGTCCTTACATCGGGGGCCAGAGGGAAGAATGTCTCTTACATTTGGTGCCAGAGGGAAGAACATCCCTTACATTGGGGGCCAGAGGGAAGGTTCTCCCTTACTTTGGGTGCCAGAGGGAAGAATGTCCCTTACATTGGGTACCAGAGGGAAGAATGTCCCTTAAATTGGGTGCCAGAGGGAAGAACATCCCTTAAATTGGGTGACAGAGGGAAGAACATCGCTAACATTGGGTGCCAGAAGGAAAAATGTTCTTACATTGGAGGCCAGATAGAAGACTGTCCCTTACTTTGAGTGCCAGAGGGATGAATGTCCTTACATTGGGTGCCAGAGGAAAGAATGCCCCTTACATTGGGTGTCAGAGGGAAGAATGTCCCTTACATTGGATACCAGAGGGAAGAATGTCCCTTACATTGGATACCAGAGGGAAGAATGTCCCTTGCATTGGGTGCCAGAAGGTAGAATGTCCTTACATCGGGGGCCAGAGGGAAGACTGTCCCTTACATTGGGTGCCAGAGGGAAGAATGTCCCTTACATTAATTATCAAGGGGAAAAGTGTCCTTACATTAGGTGTCCGTGGGAAGAATGTCCCTTACATTGGTGGACCGGTGGAAGAATGCTCCTTACATTGGGTGTCAGTAGGAACAATGCTCCTTACATTGGGTGTCAGTGTAAATAATGCCCCTTACATTAGGTGTCAGTGGGAAGAATGTCCGTACATTGGAAAAATGAGGAAAGCATGTCCCTTACTTTTGGTGTCAGTAGGAAGAATGTCCTCACATTTGGTGTCACAGGGAAAAATGTCCCTTACTTTGGGCATCAGTGGTAAGAATGTCCCTTACATTGGTGGTCAATGGGAAGAATATCCTTACATTGAGTGCCAAAGGGAAGAATGTCCCTTACATTAGATGTTAATGAGAAAAATGCCATTATATTGGATGTCAGTGGTAAGAATGTATTTACATTGAAAGTCTAGGTAGAAAGAATGCTCCTTACATTGGTGGATCGGTGGCAGAATGTCTTTACATTGGTAGTCAGTGGGGGAAATGCCCTCTTTACAACTAGATTAAAAAAATAATTGAAGTCTGTGGTAACCTGAGAAGCAGAACTTGCTCAAAGAACCCAAGAAAGCTCTGGAGGAACCCTAGTTGAGAAAGGATGGTCTAGAAGAGGAAATGTTTGTGTGTGTGTGTTTGTGTGTTGTCCATAGCAAGCATCTTGTTGATTTAAATTGTTGATTTAGTTAAGTTACATTTTTCAAAGTGCAGTTGCTCCAGAGCTTAGTAAATTAGGTAAAGCTTCACTTTGCAAAGAATACCCAATCACATGCCAGAAAAATAAAAAAGCAGCATTTTTGCTTGCACATGATTGGATGGTGGACATCAGAAGAGCTCCTTCTCGTTTACTAAGCTCTGGAGCAACTGCACTTTATAGAGTACGACTGCATTTGCAAAGTGCACAGTCTCTTTGCCTTTAGTAAATCAACTCCAGAGTCCCCTCGCCATGTCTTCAGTGCACTTTAGGAATATAATAAGAATAGATCTGGTTGCTACTGCCAATACAAAACAGTTATTTCAGAGAATTGCATACGGGGTCCTGTACTGTATATATCTGCATTGCACACCAAAAGTGGAGTCCCCAAACTTGGAGTTCATGAGGCAACTGGTGGATGGCGTCACAGCTGGCAGAAGAAAATATACTGCTGGCACACCTCATTTTTATTGCAATGAAACCACCTTTATTGACCATGGGTCAACATGTCATACAGGAAATGTGCAGATATGGAGTCAGCTGATCAAAGTTGTGTGCATATCTCTGTTGCACACCAAATCTGGAGTCCCTGAGTATGGAGGGCATAAAGCAACTAGTGGATGGTGCCACAGCAAGCAGAAACAAATATGTTGCCAGCCTAGTTCAGCACTTTTTTGTATAACAAGTTGAACAGTCGTTAATAAAACTGGTTTATTGTGGTGTGCTGACAACATCATTGCTTTCTGACACAGAGGTGATTCATGATTAATAAGGCTTAGGAAATATAATACTGCCATTCAGGATTTGCATTACATTGGGTAAACAAAAGGAACCGGACTGGTTGCCATGGACAACAACCACTTTTCTTTTCTCTCTCTCTCTTTTTTTTTTTTTTTACAAAAATGCAGTTAATTTAAAATTTGTATAAAAATGTAATACTTTCATGGGTAGCAGCTCCATTTTTGCTCCAAATGACTCTGAATCTGATAATGGCTCCAGTCATTCAATCTGCCTTAACATGCCAAATGCATCAGTGTTTGCTGCTGACTTTATCTGTATAATAAAAAGAGCTGCCACACTATCAGTGATCTCTATCAGATTGTGGAGGAAAGCTGGAGCTTTAATTAATTCCACATTGCTTATTCTGCTTCTTCCCACTGTGGACCTCTCTGGAAAGCCTTGCATTGTTCTTAAAGAATCAGCGCTACTCGGCTTGTCAGACTGCTAGAATGCTAATACTTCCACCAGCGTTCACTACTTGTTTGCTTTTATTTTCTGTGCAGTGTCTGATTAACCTACAGCCATGGCACTGTCAGCCAGCTCAACGCTATGCAAGGAAGTGAAGAAGACCTACATGGAGTTGCCACAAGGAGATAAGGTCCAGGCTATGTATATATGGATAGATGGGACAGGAGAAGGTCTACGTTGCAAGACTCGGACACTGGACAGCGAACCCAAGTCTATTGAAGGTAAATGCAGCTCTACAAACCAAGCTTTCTGCCCTTCAATGCATAGCACCCCCTACAATCCAAAACTGGTACTACAAAATAGATTGTCAAAGTGTTCCTGTCATTGCCTGGTCCACGGTAACAGCAATTTTGCTGAGAATAGAATTTGTGGATTTCACATAATGCTAGTGATATGATTGTGGCAGATCTGTCACAAGTTTCTGGTAAACTGATAAACTTTTAGTGCTTGCTCACACTATCTACTTTGAGCTGCATTAATCTCTATAGACCACATGCTTAACACAAAGGCACATAGAAAACAATAATTTTCTGTGTGTCCTGTTTATGCCACAATCCTGTGTTGATGTGGGTTGCAGTGCATAGACTTGAACAAGGGGGGGGGGGGGGGTAGTAAACCTGGAGAGTGCAAAACCTGGTGCAGCTCTGCATAGATGCTAATCAACTTCCAGTTTGTTTTTGTTTTTTCCGTCAAAGCTTAAAGCCTCTTTCACATGTGCGGATCCGTATTCAGCCATCCGCTTGCTCAGGCGGCGGATGACAAGTCCGTCTCTGCACACTGTGCAGGGACGGACCTATCAGATCTCCGCTCTTCTCTGTGGGGGGGATCGGATGATTACGGATCCGATCTGCCAGACGGATGGAAAATAGGGTTTCTATCTGTCTGGATTTTGCAGAGCGGATCGGATCAGATGTCAGCGGACATGTCAACGCTGACATCCATCGTTCCATAGAGATGTATGGAGCGACCGTTCAGGTCCGCTGAAAAAACTGACAGCCGGATCTGAATGGTCCATACACATGAAAGGGCCCTAATTGAGCAAGCCTGAAGTTAACACCATATTTGGTATTAAAATAGCAAACATGGCTAAACTTACCTGCTCTAGAAAAAAGTATCCCCTATGTCAGCAGCTACACATACTGTAGTTGCTGACTTTTAACGACTTCAGTCCCCGAGCCTCTTTCTGAGATTTGGTGTTTACAAGTTAAAAACAGTTTGTTTGTTTTTTGCTAGAAAATGACATAGAACCCCCCCAAACAATATATATATATTATCTAGCACCCTAGAGAATAAAATAGCGGTCGTTGCAATACTTTCTGTCACATTGTATTTGCACAGGTGTCTTACAAGCGCACTTTTTTTGGAAAAAATACACTTTTTTGAATAAAAAAATAAGACAGCAGTAAAGTTAGGCCATTTTTTTTAATATTGTGAAAGATAATGATACGCTGAGTAAATTGATACCCAACATGTCACGCTTCAATATTGCGCCCGCTTGTGGAATGGTGACAAACATTTACCCTTAAAAATCTCCATAGGCGATGTTTAAAAGATTCTACAGGTTGCATGTTTTGAGTTACAGAGGAGGTCCATTGCTAGAATTATTGCTCTCGCTTTACCGATCGTGGCGATACCTCAAATGTGTGGTTTGACCACCGTTTTCATATGCGGGCGCTACTCACGTATGCGTTCGCCTCTGCCCATGAGGTCGGCGGGACGGGGCGCGTTTAAACTTTTTTTTCTTATTTAGTTTACCTTTTACCTACAAGGAATGTAAACATCCCTTGTAATAAAAAAAAGCATGACAGGACCTCTTAAATATGAGATTTAAGTTCAAAAAGACCTCAGATCTCACATTTACACTAAAATGCAATTAAAAAATAAATAATTTGTTTGAAAAAAATAAAAAAGTCACTTTAAGAGCTATGGGCAGAAATGACGTTTTGACGTTGCTTCTGTCCTGTAATGGTATGGCGACAGGTGGGGGGCCATTTTCCCCTCACTAATCTCCATACCTAAAGACCCGATTGCCTCTGCCGCTGCCGATGGCTCCGGTAAGCAGTGGAGGGCACTGAATCGTGGTGGGAAGCCCTCTCCCGCCGCCGATAAAAGTGATCTTGTGGTAATCTGAAAGTGAACCGCCTGCTGAAGAAGAGGATACCGGGGTTATGTTAGCTAGCTGCTGCCATAACAACGATATCCCTCTTCAAAGTACCGACTTATAACCACGGCGGGCGTTCTGTAAGCGTAAGTATAAGCACCTTTCCCTGTCCTGGAATCCAGCGATGTCGGCTCCCTAGCCGATGTTTGCATCGGTCCTCGGGTGCTGCCATCACCATTGTCTGTAAGGAAAACTGTAAGGAAAACTGGCAGTGAAGTGCTGTGGTTTCACAGCCAGTTCGCTACTGCACATGCGAGAAGCGTGCTGCACTTTCTGAATGGCGCAGGGGAAGGAGGAGAGGGCCGAATTTCCAAGTGATCTCGCCGTAGCAAGATCTCTCTGAAGTGGTGACAGGTACGTGTTAAAAGCAGGTACCCGCTCCCCCCCCGAAAGGTGCCAAATGTGGCACCGGGGGTGGGGGAGGAGTCAGAGAGAAGCAGAGCTTCCACTTTTGGTTGGAACTCCACTTTAAGGCTGTACAACCACTTTAAAGAAGGTAAACGGTGCCTTGCATTGTAACAGTGCAAAACACTGTCCCTGCACAACACACACCAACCTCCACAGGTTTTAAAGCTTAGTGATGGATGTTTAACCTTTATTTTTTAAACAGCAACATAGTTGGTTGAACTTTACAAAAGTATGTTTATTCTTTTGTATCCCAAAGGAGCTTATAGCCCAATGCCCTTACTACAGACGTACACACATGCACCTGTTATGATCCAGTTAGGTGGAGGCTGCTGGCCAGAAATCTGTTGCGACACAAGGAAACCTACGTGGTTGATGCCTCCTTGCTCACATGCCACAATTTTAACACAATGTTGGAAAGTCGCAGCTTGACCAGCTGCAGTAAAGGGAACAGATTTTCGCTAATTATATGCTGCATTCATTTGTCAGCTACATTTGGAGGAAGATTTGGATAGTGCAGTGAGTCAAATAGGAAAGGTCGGGTTATCCCAAAATTGCAAGGGAGAGATTGGCTTGTCTATGGGAGAACTAACACATTAGCAGCTACATTATACACATACATAAACCGCAGCTATAAAATACTAATGTAAAATTTTAACAAATCATCAGGCTTTAGGTGTGTAAATGTTTCACCACCTCTCATTATTTGCAGATTTGCCAGAATGGAACTTTGATGGCTCTAGCACCTATCAGTCGGAGGGATCAAACAGTGACATGTTTCTGATCCCGGTGGCCATGTTTAGAGATCCTTTCCGGAAAGACCCCAACAAACTGGTGATGTGCGAAGTACTGAAATACAACAGGAAATTAGCGGGTAAGCTTAATATTTTTTCCTTAGACTAAACCCTCATACAGATTTTTTCAGACACTTAATTCAGTAATGGCTCTGTTGCTTTGTTTATATATTTTAGTCTAAGCGACATTTATATTATTATTATACAGGATTTATATAATGCCAACAGTTTGAACAGTGCTTTACAAAATAAAGGAAGACAATACAAGTACAATCCAAGTCAAGACAGAAGGGTTAGGAGGGCCCTGCTCACGAGAGCTTACAATCTAAAGGGAAGGACAGATGATTCAAAAGATATTAACTGTGGGATATGAGTTGTTCAAGAAAGTAAAATTCAGATGTTTGGTAGAGATGGCATAGGCTTCCCTGAAGAGATGAGTTTTCAGGGATCACCTAAAGGCAGCCAGAATATGAGATAGCCATGAAGGTAGAGGTAAGGAGTTCCAGAGGATGGGAGAGGCTCTGGAGAAATCCTGGAGGTGAGCATGGGAGGAGCTGACAAGAAAGCTAGAGAGCAGGAGGTCCTGGGAAGAGTAAAGAGGGCGTTTTGGGTGATAATTTGAGATGAGGTTGGTGATGTGGCTGGGGTAGAGTTGTGGATGGCTTTGTACGTCATTTTTAATGTTTTGAATTGTTTTCACTTGGTGATCGGGAGCCAATGGAGGGATTGGCAAACAGGGACAGCAAACACAGGGTGTTAGGTAAGGTGGTTGAGTATTGGGCATATATATATATATATATATATATATATATATATATATATATATATTTAATCTGATATTCAGCAAGCATTTTCTACAGGGGAATCTTCCAGGCACATGTCTTTTAAATGAGACCAATTGATTCTCCACTAAAGAACATTTGGTGAAAACCACAATCCATTGCTTCAAAAAAAAGACCCCCATGAAGCAGCAGGTTATGGATTACTATATAATTGGACATTAGAGGATGGACCACCATTGCATGACACCTTCTTCGTTCCATAACCACGTTTTAAAAGTCACCATTTTCTTCAATTCTGCATTTACGGTCTTGGCTGCATTTGAAATATTTTGTTTCATTATTGTAGAGTCTTAAAATCCCAGCTTTATCCGTTTTCGGACATCTGGCGGTCCAGATTGTGTTCTGTGCCACTAACCTAAACATTGTGTGTTGTCTGTTGTGCTCAACAGATGGGCTTAGCAACTCATAGAGGTGGAAGAGTATTACAGCTCAGAAAAAGGATGTGAGCTTTTTAAATTACAGAGTACATAGTACATAGAAATAGTGTACAGTAACACCAAAGAACCAATCAAGAACGAACTTTCTGTAATCTCCCCACTTTAAACTGTGTTGGTTTTGATTGGTTGCCACAGAGCCATACCTCTGATTTTTTAACTGATTGTCACATAATCTGATTATTGTAATCCCAAAGGTGCCCTGTACACATACTGACTGTCTGAGATTCCTGATTCTCAAGGATAGCAGATATCTACTCAGATACAAAATTCTCAGTTAAGGGGCCCAAGCTCAGGCTAAAGCTAAATTGTTCAGCCCAGTTTGTGTATGGATGGTCACTCTATAAAGGTAGACATTAGAGGACGGTCAATTGCCATCTGACCACGGTAAGGCCTATGACTTTTGTTCACATCAATTGGGTTTTGCCTTCCCATTATAGTCTGTGACATGCTTTCTCAACCTTTTAACCCTAGAGGAACCCCAAAAATAATTTTCAGGTCTCGAGCAACCCTTACTAAAACCAATTCATCAGGGGTCAATAGAACAATGCACCTTATACTGGTGGTCAATAGGAAGAATGTTCCCATTAAAATGGTGCTCAGAATGCCATCCTTAAAGACAGCTAAAAATATATTTTGTGTCATGCTGCTGGCTTTGCTAAGTGATGGTGAACCTTGAACTCTGTAGGCACCATCAAAAAGGTGGTTCATTAGCCACAGCTCAAAGAACCCCTAGCAACCTCTGGAGGAACCCCATGGTTCCACAGAACCCTGGTTGGGAATGGCTGGTCTATGAGAAGGCAAAATTGACTTGGAGATGGTCAGCTGCCGGTCTGAAGGAAGTAAATTGGGGGTTAAAAGCAACTGTTATTGATTCTGAATGATCTCACAAATGTGTCAAATTGATGCCATCAACATGACCTAAAAGTCATTGACAGAAGTTCTGAGGCATCTGAAGCGTATATAGGGATGGCACAGGTGTACTGTAGGCATCTTCAGACTCAGCTTATCGGGGGGCACTGTACAAGGTTTTTTAAGTCTGTCTATTGGCTTCCCCCCTTACCAAGTCAGGGATGGCAGTATCTTCTAGTGCCCCATAGACATTATATAGTACAGTATTCATGTTAGATGATATGGTCTGCCAGTCCCTAAGGTTAAAGATAGTACCATTGATTAAAATTGAACTTCCAGGCAAATACAAGAATCAAATGCATATATATTGGATCCATTTTACCTGTAAAAGTCCAATGATTCACCTGCTGATCAGTTGTGTACAATCACAGCCCAGAGCTGTGTGTTAATAATCAGCACACAGCTCTGTACATAGGGAACAATTTTTCTGTTTCCTTATCCCATTAATAGGCAGCACACCTTACACATATTACACAAAAACACACATTTAACTCCCTTATCACCCTAAATGTAAACCCCTTCCCAACCAGTGTCATTAGTACAGTGATAGTGTATAGTATTATCACTGATACCTATATTAATGTCACTGGTGATATCAGTGGCAGTTAGACAGTTGCCCCCCAGTGTCAGTTAGTTTCAGATTATCAGTTGCACTATTGTAGTCCCATTATAAGTCGTTGCTCATTGCCATTGGTACTATAAAAAAAAATCCAGTATATCTACCATAGTTTGTAAGTGCTATAACTTACATGAAAACCAATCAATATACACTTATTGGGATTTTTTTTTTTATCAAAGACATGTAGCAGAATACATTTTGACCAATACATTTTATTGTATATGTATATGTTTTATAGCAGAAAGTAAAAAAAAATTTTTTTCACATTTTTAGTCTTTTTTCATTTATAGCCCAAAAAAAAAAAAAAATTGGTGGTGGTCAAATACCACCAAAATAAGCTCTATTTGTGTGAAATGTTGTTTGGATACAGCATTACATGACTGCGTATTTACCGGTTAAAGTAGTGCAGTGCTAAATGGCCTGGTCATGAAGGGGGTAAAATCTTCCGGAGCTCAAGTGGTTAATATAAAGTGTGCGGTAACAGAGGTTTCTACAATAAGTATTAAAGCTTGCAGGAGAATTAATTACTGGAGGGAAAAGCTTCAATCTCGTGATTCTTGATATAAAATCATATTTTTGAATGGGCACAATAAATGAACATGCAAAAATCTGGGTTTCTTGCAGAAAGCAACACGTTTGGTCTTACATAATGTGTTCTTTTTATTCCTGGAAAATAAGATTAAAGAACTATGTATGTCTTCTGCTTCCAGCAATTGAGACATATCTGCATATAGCCAGACATTGTCCTTCAGGCCAGCTGTGTCCTTAATGTTTAAGGGGTAAAGTAAATAGAAGAAAGGCAATTAAATAGTATACAGAAATGTTAAATAAAAATATAAATGTTGTTCATGTTGCTCAGTCCAGACTTTATTTGCAAGTCTCATGCAGAATGAACAGATCAAATGTAAGAACATATTTTTCAGCCATACTGTCTGCACTGACCTAGATAACTTAGCCTCAGGTCAAACTAGGTGCTGTGTAGGCAATGATGAGCACTTGGAATTCTTTATACGAAGCACAGAAGTCATGGGCTTGAGTCCCATCACACTCTTTATACGAAGCACAGAAGTCATGGGCTTGAGTCCCATCACACTCTCATTAGGAAGCACAGAGGTCCGGGGCTTAACTCCGAATAACACTCTTTATGTGAAGCACAGAAATCCTGGGCTTGACTCACATCACACTCTTTATATGAAGTGTAGAGGTCCTGGGCTTGTCTACCATCACACTCTTTATACAAAGCACAGAGGCCCTGAGCTTGACACACTCTTTATATGAAGCCCAGAAGTCCTGGGCTTACATCCCATCACAATCTCTTTATGTGCAGCACAGATGTCCTGAGCTTGTCTCCCATCACACTCTTTATATGAAGCACAGAGGTCCTAGGCTTGACTCTCATCGCACTCTTTATATGAAGCGAAGCACAGAGGTCCTGGGCTTGTCTACCATTACACTCTTTATACAAAGCACAGAGGTCCTGAGCTTGACACACTCTTTATATGAAGCACAGAAGTCCTGGGCTTGCATCCCATCACAATCTCTTTATGTGAAGCACAGAGGTCCTGGGCTTGGCTCCCATCACACTCTTTATATGAAGCACAGAGGTCCTGGGCTTGGCTCCCATCACACTCTTTATATGAAGCACAGAGGTCCTGGGCTTGACTCCCATCACACTCTTTATATGAAGCACAGAGGTCCTGGGCTTGACTCTCATCGCACTCTTTATATGAAGCACAGAGGTCCTAGGCTTGACTCTCATCGCACTCTTTATATGAAGCACAGAGGTCCTGGGCTTGACTCTCATCGCACTCTTTATATGAAGCACAGAGGTCCTGGGCTTGACTCTCATCGCACTCTTTATATGAAGCACAGAGGTCCTGGGCTTGACTCTCATCGCACTCTTTATATGAAGCACAGAGGTCCTAGGCTTGACTCTCATCACACTCTTTATATGAAGCACAGAGGTCCTGGGCTTGACTCTCATCACACTCTTTATATGAAGCACAGAGGTCCTGGGCTTGACTCTCGTCACACTCTTTATATGAAGCACATAGGTCCTGGGCTTGACTCTCGTCACACTCTTTATACGAAGCACAGAAGTGGTTGTACAATTTCCTTGTGTCTGCCTTGATTTACTTGAAGTACTGTGGTTTTCCTCAAAACATGCCGGTATTCTAAAGCCTAGTACACACGGGTTGAATGTCAGTCAACATCGGGCGGTTCAATAAAACCGACATTGGGCCCGTGTGTATGGCAATCGGTCCGACAGAAGTCAGCGAGTGTTCTAGGGGGGGGGGGGGTCGCCCTGTCAGAAGACAATAGTTTTGCTGTACTAACGTTGGATTGTTAGTACAGCGGCTCTGACCTAAGCTGTCAGGGTTTTTTTTTTGTTCGTGAACAAAAAAATCTGATAGTGTGTACTAGGCTAAGACTTCTAACCAAATTGGCTGTAGTTTGTGTCTGGGACATCTGATTGCGAGCTTCTTCAGGGCACGGACTGAGGTGATAGGAAATTAAAGAAAAAGGGTTCTAATATGTTTAGTTTTCTCCAATAAAGCAAAGGGTTGGTAAGGAGCCACCAAGCAACCAACATCTTTAAAAAAGAAAAATAGTTATGCATACTGATTGATTGATGGGGTGATATTGAACTCTGATTGGGTGTGGTAGATAGTGGCTAAGCAGGGCATCTGTTATCTGATTGGTGGTTTCAAAATGGAATGGACAATGCGATATAAGGCTTCAGGAACCATTTGTAGAAATATAGGAGACGGCCTTTGTGTTTGAGGAAGCATAGAGCGTGCTCGTCCTTTGACAACAGCAGAAATACTTACATGAACTGGCTACCAACTGTCATTTCCTTGCCAAGTTCAGGCCTAGTGGGATCATTTATGGGGTCAAAGAATGTTTCATTTAACATTCCAAATAAATGCTAACTTGGCATTTAGTTCTTCCTTCTGAATATTAAAGCACAGAAATTTTAGTAATCATATTTATTTGAAATGTTATTGTTTTTTGCCATGTCTGACCACAAGGCTGAGTTTGTTCCTGTTTCAAGCTCAGATTTCTGCCAGCGGCAAAATATTATTTTCTGTGGAACGTTTACATTGCAGGTGTTTCTCTGAAATACTCAAGTTTATTATGAAAGTCACACATATCTTTTTTAATGACCTTTCAGCAGATATGAGAAATGTCAATCACGAGACATAACTTATTAACCATATTGCATTCCGAAATACACATAGGGGTTGATTTACTGAAGGTAAATAGACTGTGCACTTTGCAAGGGCAGTTGTTCCAGAGCTTAGTATATGAGTTGAATATTCACTTTACAAAGAATACCCAATCACATGCAAGGAAATAAAAATTAAAAAAACAAACAGCATTTGACTTGTACATAATTGGATGATGGAAGTCAGCAGAGCTTCCCCTCATTTACTAAGCTCTGGAGCAACTGCACAGTCTATTTGCCTTTAATAAATAAACCCCATAGTGTAAGCCCTGTAATACAGAGCAATAACAATAGAAGCAATCAGAAGTATTTTCACAGTTGTGTCAAAACATCACTTGAACATTTTACGTTTCTGAGTATGGCTGTATTGATTATTTCAGCTAGCATGCCCCCTGCTAATTCCCGACATTTCCTTCCGCAGAAACCAACCTGAGAAAAACATGCAAGCAGATCATGGATATGGCGGCGGATGAACATCCATGGTTTGGCATGGAACAGGAATACACCTTGCTTGGAGTGGATGGACATCCCTTTGGATGGCCTTCTAATGGCTTCCCAGGACCTCAAGGTAAAGTCGCGTAAAAGAAATTATTTTCAATTGTTTAAAAAAGAATGAGCAAGTTGGTGGCGATGGGCAAAATTTTTTAATGATATAGTATTTAATATAATTGTAACAGAAATGGCTGCAGCACACTTTGTGGCAAATTGCAGTTCCTGCAGAAGGACGGTGATCTGTAGATGACAAAATGGGGCCTCAGCATTGTGTGTTATTTCAGTTAGTCTGCTGCTAACATTTGCCTAATGCGTCACAAAACGCACATCATAAAAAACTATCAATTACTACTGTATTACATACTGTGCATGCTCAGTCACGTTAGGATTTGTTTTCTGTATTCTGCAAAAAAAACCTGGTTGACCCTGCTGCGCTCTATCTCCACCTTCTGTCCATGTCCCCAAATTTAGCTAGGGATTTTGCAGTTGTGGTGGCAACTCTGCACATGCTCAGTTTTCAGTGAGTGTTTATGCTGAGCATTTATTTCCTCCCTATCACATCTGAGCAGCTCATGTGACTATAGAGTCACACATGTTGGCTCCCTTCCTCCTTCTCCTCCATGCCCACAGAGGGCTAGAAGCTCCTCCTGCTTATGTTCACCTGTAGACAAGCTGGGAGAGAGCTGATCATGTGACAACCGTACATTGATTAGGAAAACTTAGATTTTTTTTTTTTACTTCGATTTTTTATTTATTTTTTATTAAAATAATTACAGTGCCATCATCCACATACAGAAAATAGTAGGGAAAATGTAAATTAACCACTTCCGGACCGCCGCACACCGATGTACGTCCTCACTTTGAGGACGGATATCTTTGTTATGGCAGCAGCTAGCTGCCATAACCCCGGTATTGCCGTGTTTAGCCGGTGGTCCGGTACAAGATAAAAGTGGTCTCTGCGGCGGATTTGCTGCAAGATTCTTTTACCCCCCCCCTGCTGCGATCCGGTGCCCCCCGACACTTACCATAGCCGTCGGCGGAGGCAATCCAGTCCTCTCTGTGCATGGAGATGAGTGAAGGGAAGATGGCCTCCACCCGTCTCCATGACACTGCAGGGCAGAAGCAACATCTAAACGTCACTTCCGCGTCATTTTAGTGTAAATATGAGATCTGAGGTCTTTTTGACCCCAGATCTCATATCCTGTCATGCTTTTTTCTATTACAAGGGATGTTTACATTCCTTGTAATAGGAATAAAAGTGACACATTTTTTTTCTTTGTAAAAATAAAAGATGAAATAAATAAGAAAAAAAAACATTTTTAAATTTGCCCCGTCCCGCTGAGGTCGAGTACAGAATCGAACGCATACGCTTTTACGTATGAAAACGGTGTTCAAAAGGTATCACCGCAATCAGTAGAGCAGGAGCAATAATTCTAGCCTTAGGCCTCCTCTGTAACACAAAACATGCAACCTGTACAATTTTTTAAATGTCGCCTATGGAGATTTTTAAGGGTAAAAGTTTGTCGCCATTCCACAAGCGGGCGCAATTTTGAAGCGTGATATGTTGGGTATCAATTTACTTGGCATAACATTATCTTTCACAATATAAAAAAAGTGGGCTAACTTTACTGTTGTCTTATTTTTTAATTTAAAAAAGTGTGTTTTTAAAAAAAAAAGTGCACTTGTAAGACTGCTGCGCAAATACGGTGTGACAGAAAGTATTGCAACAACCGCCATTTCATTCTCTAGGGTGTTCGAAAAAAAATATATAATGTTTGGGGGTTCTAAGTAATTTTCTAGCAAAAAAAAACAATTTTTTAAATTGTAAACAACACATCTAAAAAAGAGGCCCGGTCCTTAAGTGGTTAAACATTGTGTGTTTAATATCACTTTAAAACGTATGTAGTAGTTTTGGACTGCCAATACAGTTTAACCTAGTTGGTTTGTTCAGATATAATGATCTTATTATATTGTCAGATATGTTTTGTACATCCAGTGGGCATATTTCTATAATTCAGTGTTAAAAGTGTTGTAAGTAAGTAGTTACCGTATGTAATGTATAATTACCATTAAAGCAGCTGTCTGGAAGCAATTTTCCACTCTTCTTTCAGGATGATTCAGTTTAATGAGCTCTGCCCATGCTATGGTCTCCTTTTCTTTGCATATTGACTTTTGCTTTATTAAAGAAGCCAGTGTGTGCCCCTAACGTAAATCATTCCACTTTTTTCCAGGTCCATATTACTGTGGAGTCGGGGCAGATAAAGCCTATGGACGGGATGTTGTGGAGGCTCATTATCGGGCATGTCTGTATGCCGGTGTGAAGATTGCAGGAACAAATGCCGAAGTGATGCCAGCACAGGTGAGACCATCGGAGGGGGCGGGCGAATCTACACACTAAGGTTTCAGATCTGTATTCCCTGTTTTAGACATTCAGTGTAGATAGGAGATATATCTCCTTAAAGCAGGGGCGGACTGACCATTCAGGCACTCGGGCACTGCCCAAGGGCCCCATGCCACTAAGGGGCCCCAGCAGGGTTGCCAGCCTCAATAAAACCAGGGACAGTATGTAAAAATCTGTATTTTTATTTTTTTTTAATCCAAAGATTATAGCTGCTCTGCCTCTCCAGTACCTTTTCAGTGTGTGTATGTGTATTCTGTGTGTGTATATACTGTGTGACCCCATAATCTATTGCCTGGGGGCCCCATAATCTCCTATTGCCTGATGGCCCTATAATCTCCTATTGCCTGGGGGCCCCATAATCTCCTATTGCCTGGGGGCCCCATAATCTCCTATTGCCCGGGGGCCCCATAATCTCCTATTGCCCGGGGGCCCCATGAGTTGTCAGTCTGCCCCTGCCTTAAAGACTTTCAAGCATTACTACTTTGTGTAGCAGGCCTTATGGTTTGAGAATCACACCTCTATTCCGTGTTCTGGTTGCTTTACTAAAGTCATAAGAACTGTTCACTTTTCATGGGAAGTTGCACTTTTCAAGGGGATTTTCCCCAATGTGGTGGAATTTCACTTTGTTTGTTTTGCAATTGCATGCAAAGAAAATGTAAAAAAACATCAACTTTGCATGTGATTGGATGAGGGAAGTCAGCAGAGCTTTCTTCTCATTCAATAACCTTTGGGGGAAATTTCCTTACAAAGTCTATTTGCCTTTATATATAGTTACATAGTTAGTAAAGTTGAATAAAGACACCAGTCCATCCTGAGTGAGTGTCTACAATTGCCCTTTTCCCTGTACATTGCACACTCACATCAGTCCCTACCCTCAAGGAGCCCACAATCCAAGGTCCCCATTCATATAATAGGGCCAATTAGGGACAGAAGCCAATTAACCTACCTGCATGTCTTTGGAGTGTGGGAGGAAACTGGAGTACCTGGAGGAAACCCACGCAGGCACAGGGAAAACATGCAGCCAACCTAATTATAGTAAGTCACACACTGACCCATTCAAAACAAAAAAGACTGAGTACCACTGATAGTCTGCACATGTTTACTTTGCCCAAAAATCCTGCACCCCAGCCACTTATATCAAAGTTCTAGACTTGACAAGAATAAGGCAAAATGCAGTCATGCATAATATTTGCTTATCAAGCGTTATGCTACGTACACACGACCAAACTTTCTGGCAGACTAGGTCCGAAGGGATTAGTCTGTCGGACAATCCGATCATGTGTGGGCTAGTCCGATTGTTTTAAAAAAAAATCAGACGGACCTAAAAATAGAACATGTTTCAAATCTATTCGAGGGACTCAATTCCAACGGACTAAAATCGGGAAAACCGTTCGTCTGTGTGCCTGTGTGACCAAATACAACGCAAGGGAAGCTCTTGGCTACTGGCTATTGATCTTCCTTGTTTGGTCCCGTTTACGTCATCACGTTCAAAACGAACGGACTTAGTCCATTCGTGTGTGGCCAAGTCCGTTCATTCGAAAAGTCCGTCAGAACTCCGCCAAAAGTCGAGAAGACCGTTTGACCTAGTCTGCCGGAAAGTCCGGTCGTGTGTACGCGGCATAAGATATCTTGGACAAAGTGGAATAATTAAAACGGAACTAAGGACACACATACTCACCTATGCGCCAACTTTTACCCATGTTCTTCCAGTTGCCGGTCATTGGCTGTTTTGGTTGGTTGGAGCAGGATGATGTCACTTTTGCACATGCATGGGAGTGCAGTCATCCTGGCACAGTGAAAGTGTACCAGAATGTAAACTGAGCTGTGCATGTGCATCTCAGTTTACATTCTGTAGGGGAGTGCAAACAGGCATATACATGTATTTGATTGCAGAAGAGGCATCGGGGGTTATTTACTAAAGGCATTTCCACTGTGCACTACAAGTGCACTTGGAAGTGCAGTCACTGTAGATCTGAGGGGGGACATGCAAGGAAAATAAAAAACAGCATTTTTGCTTGTACATGATTGGATGATAGAAATCTGCAGAGCTTCCCTCATTTCAGATCTTCCCCTCAGATCTACATTACTGCACTTCCAAATGCACTTGTACTGCACAGTGGATTTCCCTTTAGTAAATCAACCCCATTGCATGCAATAAAGAGCCTGCCTATGCGCACATTTTATTTTTTTGCCTTCAGTTCCACTTTAATATATGATGTGCTTGGATAGGCACTAAATTGTAAGAAAAACATCCCGATTAGAGAGCAGATTAGATATTGGATTATTTTATTATTGTTCCTTTACTGAACCTAATGAACCATTGAAAAAATGAAGTGAAAGAGAGTTGGAAGTTAGAACTTAAAGTGTTGCTAAACCCATTAATATGAAAATAGTTCATCCCCCGCAGTGCCCACAGCTTATAAATCTTCTTTTTACATTAAAATAATGCCACTATATACCTTTTTGGATGATCTGTATACCACGGTCAGTGATAAACTGCACAGTTTCTCCAGTGCTGAGAGTTCAGGTAGGAGGAGAATTCCACTACAGCCTGTATACACGCCCACATGTGTGATGTCAATATTATGTGACCTGGCTAGATCCGAGAGCAAGTAAATGTTCTCTGCACCATAAAAGATGAACCCAGGGAAAAAATACAATATATAAAGGAACTGAACATTACTTAAACTCTTCATTGAACAGCAAAGCACCCCTGTAAAGGAATGTCATAGAATAGTCTCTGACAGATATAAAAACAGATTCTCCTAATTGCTGACTCTTATGTCCGTCACTGAGAGGTCTGATCAGTCATCATAAAAGGGTTGATTTACTAAAGGCCAATAGATTGTCCAATTTTCAAATGTGCAGTTGCTCCAGATCTTAGTAAATGAGATAAAGTTACACTTTACAAAGAATAACCAATCACATGCAAGCAAAATAAAAAATAAAAACAGCATTTTTGCTTACACATGATTGGATGAAGGAAGTCAGCAGAGCTTCTGTTCATTTTTAAAGCTCTGGAGCAACTGCAAAGGGCACAGTAAATTTGCCTTTAGTAAATTAACACCAGTATGTCGGATACAATGAGGTTGATTAAACAAAAAGCAAACAGACTGCGCACTTTGCAAGAGCTTAAGTAAATGGGCAAATGCTCTGGTGAATTTCATCATCCAATCATGTGCAAGCAAAACAGCTGTTTTTTTTTATATTATTTTTTTTTCCTTGCACGTGATTGGATATTCTTTGCAAAGTGAAGGTTTACCTAATTTACTAAGCTCTGGAGCAACAGCCTATTTGCCTTTAGTAAATTAACCCCCATCTGTATTGTGTACTGAAAAGGACACAACTGGGCAAACATAGTTTAATAGATTTTAACAGTATAAATGTGCAGCTTTATCCTGCACTGATACATGTGTGTGCAGCACACGCATGCACTGTCTTGGAACATTTTTGAGAAAAGTAAAAGCTCCATTTGGAGGCATAATATCACATGCCTATAAATGTATTAATAAAACCTTTTTTTTTAATTTACAGTGGGAGTTCCAGGTCGGCCCATGTGAAGGAATTGATATGGGAGACCATCTGTGGATCGCTCGCTTTATTCTGCATCGAGTCTGTGAGGACTTTGGACTCGTAGTTTCATTTGATCCTAAACCAATTACAGGAAACTGGAATGGAGCTGGTTGCCATACCAACTACAGCACACAGAAAATGCGAGAAGACGGAGGCCTCAAGTAAGTCAAGTCTTTGTAAATGAGGGTGCATGAATAAAGTAGCTGGAGTTTAGGTGCAAAGGAATTATACGTGACATGGTGATATAAGAAATGGAGACATGTGTTTAGGGGTGAATTCTTTCGTAGCTTTGTAGCCAGTATATTATCAGTATTGCTCCCTATAGTAACCAGACAGCTGTTAGATTTTATGTTATAGCTAGTACTAGAAAAATCACATTTGGATTGCATTACGAAGCATTGCTTCATTAGATGGCATATTGAAGAAGCAGTCCAAGTAGCACATACCAATATACAAAGAACGACATGCAATCAATCAATCTAACAGAATTGATCTAAATCAAGATACATTTTTATTGGGATAATATCACATTATTGCATTTTACAATTAAAAGTGAAGTACAGAGTTTTTTTTCCCAAATCATACCTAGGTGGATGCAGGTGAGTCCCCCGTCGGCTGTAAGGCTGAGAACCAAGCAATCAAACACTGTCAATCGCTTGGTTCTTAGGGCTCTCTGAGCAGATCTCTGAGAGGCTGAACTGGGTGCCGGTCCATGCATGTGGGCAGATCCTGACTTCATTGTCGCCATCTTGCCCGAGCCTGGATCGGCTCTGTGACATCAGCCAACAGTGGGCTTCAGTAGGAGTTCAGAATGAACTGCACTGCTGTGAGCCTCAGGAGAAGCACAGCCAAACAAGCTTTGGCTGTACTTTTCCCCTGAAAAATATGCTAAGATAACATTTCATATTCCTGATATGTGTCTGCTGTACCATGTACTTGTATGAAAAAGTCTCCTGTTCTCTTTATATTACTTTTTTTGTGTAAAGTAACTGGTGTTGCTGACAATCCCTCTGCTTTCCTATTAAAAACTGACCAGGCAAGGCACAAGAGCACAGCATGGTCAGTTTTCTAGCTGTGCTGATAACTAGGCCTGCTCTACTCCAACAATCAGACCTGTCCTGACACCCCCACCTGCACAGCCATTCACTGGGAAGTTCAGTGTGATGCTGTTTCTCCTCCCTCACCTCTCTGAGCTCCCTTATGCATGTTTTTTTATGGTTTTATATTGGCTGTAAAGGGATTCTTTTACCTTTATGGTAAAACTAATTTTAATGTTGCCATAAAACCACTTTGACGGGAACAGCAACATATCGTGTTTAAACTATGGGCTTGCATTAGGGCCTGTGCTGATTGTCTTTTGGCCTGTGTCTGATGGCATCAGTTTTACATGCTTATAAGATAATTTAGGGTTCATTGACAGCTGCATTAGGCTTGCTGTCAACCTCCTAAACCTGCATTTCACCTGTTTTAAGCAGGATTTGCATTCTCATAGTCTTGTAAAGGAAGACAAAACCTGTCTGATGTGAACAAAACCCTGTCTACACAGGCCCTTACATTTACGGTGTTGTACATCTTAACCAGTAATGCCCTGTACACACGTTTGGAAATTCCGACAGAAAAGTTCCGATCGCATTATATTGTCGGAAAATCTGATCGTGTGTGTGCTCTATCGGCTTTTTCTAACGGAAATTCCAACGGAAAAAATTTAAGCAGGATCTAAATTTTTCGGCAAAAAAAATCTGATCTAATTTGTAGAGAATTCCGATCTGAAAAAGTGCCACGCATGCTCAGATCAAATTACGAGACCAAAGATATTGGCTACTAGCCTCTACGTAGTCCCGTCGCATGCAATGAATGTCACCACGTTCCGAACGACCAGATTTTCCGACAACTTTGTCCCAACCGTGTGTATGCAACACATGTTTCGGACAAAATCCGTTGGAAAAAAATCAGACGGATTTTGTGGTCGGAATGTCTGACCGTGTGTACAAGGCATAAGACTTTCAAAAAGCTTCAGTCTCCAAGCCAACTGACCATTCCACTGACATGAATCACTGTTTAGTGAGCTGCACACAAATGTTATACTGAAATTATTGACTCAAGGAGTGTAATATGTTAGATATCAAGGGCCCGTCTGAATTATTTATGCTTCTCTTACAGGCATATTGAAGAGGCCATTGAATGCCTTAGTAAGCGTCATGGTTATCACATTCGAATTTACGACCCCAAAGGGGGATCAGACAACGCACGCCGCTTAACTGGGCATCATGAAACTTCCGACATCAACGCATTCTCAGCTGGAGTGGCAAACCGTTCTGCAAGTATCCGTATTCCACGTCAGGTCGGGCAAGACCAGAAGGGATATTTGGAGGACCGCCGTCCATCAGCCAACTGTGACCCCTATGCTGTGACAGAAGCCATCATTCGGACCACCATTCTGAAAGAATCTGGAGACGAGCCTGTGGACTATAAAAACTAAAGGAAGAAATAGACAACGATCAAACCTTCTTTGTTAGCCAGTCCTGTTTCTTGTCTCTACACCTATGCCTAAGTCATGTCTAACTCCGTATCCTGAGATCACCTAGACAGATTTAGTAAAGGGGGTCGAGTAGGATGTGGGATTTTTTATCAATTCTTTATAGTCTGATTCTGTCATGAACTACCTCTGTTCATTCTTAAGACAAAAAAAAGAACGTAAGTAGACTCAAAAACAAACTCATAGCAGGTACTTATGCCTTTTGCTCCCTCAAAATTTGATATGAATCAGACATAAGAAACAGGACTGGCCCTATCTCTTTCACGCCAGTGGGGCCAAGACTTTAAAGCTAGTCAATACAGCATGTAGTGAAGATTAGAAGCACCACTGGCTGGAAAAAGCTTTTACAGATCAAACTGATACACATCCTAATGGGCTCTGCCCTGAGTCAGGATCAGCTATAAGCCCTTGTACACACGGTCGGAGATTCCGACGGAATGTGTCCGATCGTAGCGTTTTGTCGGATATTCCGACTGTGTGTGGTCTGCATCGGACTGTTTCCGTCGGAATATCCGTCGGACCAAATTTTCCAACTTGCCGGAAATATTTTCTGACAAAATGCTCCGATCGGACATACTCCGATCATGTGTAGAGAATTCCGATCGGACAAAGTGCCACGCATGCTTAGATCAAATTCCTACATCAAAGCTATTGGCTACTAGCCTGAACGTAGTCCCATCGTAACGAAATTACGTCATCACATTCTGAAAGATCGGATTTTCCGACAACTTTGTCCGACCGTCTGCAACAGTTTTGGACAAGATCCGTCGGACAAAATCCGACGGATCTGGTTGTCGGAATCTCCGACCGTGTGTACAAGAGCTAGGATTGATCCAACTCAACGTCTCAAAAAAAAAAAAAAACACTACTTAAGACTAGGCATAGATCAACAGAATCTCTTATCTTACTAGTTTATTCAATAAAGCAATGCAAAGTTCAGGAACCTATTGGCACTAATTAAACTTTAGTTTTCCGTCATTAGACCAGTGATTGCTCATCATTGCTCTTGGTATTGCTTTACTGAATAAACCAATGGTGGACTTGCTTAATAAGGCAGTGCGAGGTGTAGAAATCCATAGCAGCCAATCAGACTTCCATTTACTATAGTCAGATTAGTAAACAAATTGCTTCTGATTGGTTGATATGTGTCATTGCTCTTTGCAGATAATTGATGCCGTTGACTTATTGAATAAGCCCACTTTGTCACTTAAAGGTACAGTAAGGTGATTGAGAAATGGAAAAGAGACAAAGGCGGGTGAGCCACTGAACTTCGCCTCACTGTGCCCTATGATAACCACTGATCTTAAAGAGGGGAATATCTTTTTACCCTTAAACTCCAACCAGGTAGTCAGTCATTTGACATGTTCTAGGCGTTTCCTGTGTAATATATACATATAGAGCAGGATACAGTCTGATCCTTCAAGTGACCTCAAGGTCATTGTATCGGTCTAGATGTCTTTGAGGCTGTTTTTACATGGGTGTCTCCATCTTAGTAGTCATTTGGGTCCATTGGTGTAATATTTTTCTATTTACATGTAATTTTAATCTACAGACATGGAGAGATGATGATCAGGAGATCTATCGTATCTATAGTATCTATCAAGGGGTTTGGAATATAATATAGTAATAATAATATAAAACTGTCAAGGTTTATGTCGGTGCTAAATAGAATTGTGGGGGAGAGTAATTCAAAAATTATGGAACACTATATTTAAGTAAAGCATCTCAGCGGGAAGTAGAGCGGTGGTATTCTTTGAACCTTGACTGATCAGTGTTCTGGAATCATCATTGGACTAACTGAAGAAGAGTCCTGCTAAAATTAACTTGAAGACTGTCTTGACATGGCTCATCTCTCTCCTGTGGCATTCAAAATGGAAACAGGACATACGCACCAACCTGTGATATTTGCAGTCCTGTTTTGTGCTTCTTTTTTTGTTGTCAGCCAAACTTTTATTGTCCTGTTTCTTTTGAATAAGGGATCTAACTTTTTTGGAATTTGTGATAATTGTATGTCAGTTTCACATTGTATAATGATGGATCATGTTTCGATGTACCAAGAAACGCATCCAAAGGTTTTGGAGTGATAAGAGCTGGGCTAATATTTAATCTTTGCTCTTAGGGTATGTATAGTAGGTTGCTAACTAATGTGCACTGATCACTTCTGTACCAGCAAATAATTATACTCAGTGCTCTGTGAAGAAAAAGAAGAATTTTATTTTTTTTTCCTCCCTGTGAATCTCAGAATTTCTACGATTTATACGCACACACAGAATAAACCACTTGCTCGTTGTTCGTGAATGGGTCTCGGGTGTTAATGGCAGAGTAGAATTTACTGCTTCTGACTCGCATCTCATTCTGACATAGTCTGGTTTTTAAAATAGATTTTGTTTTTTTTCTTTTTGTAATAAAAAAACTAAATCTGAACATGTATTCTGTGGATTTATTGTTTTCTTTTTTTCTTTAGTTATCTACCAAGAAAGTTAAAGCGAAAACAGCTAAATATGCAGATGACATAAATATTTGGGGTTCAGGGACGCGTGAGGCCATGAGCATAAAAAAAAAAAACAACTAAAAAATTATCGACTTCGAGGGTCGTAGCTCGGGCTCCTATCATCTATGGTTCCTTGTGCAGCCTATCAGAAGCTACATACAGAGCGGCCAGTTAAAATGCAAGCTGGCACACTCTGTTTGCAACAAACTGAGCGGTTGAGCTCACAGTGCCTCTCCTCACTTCTTGTCAGAAGCACTGAGCTCAATGGACAGCTTGGAGTCTTCGACCAATGGTAAAGTACCATTGGCCCAAGCTGTCCAATAAAAATGCTGCAGTCGAGGCACGCCTCTCACTGCAGTGTCATAGAAGGGGGCATGTGTCTAAAAGACAAATACTCCCTTCCAGCCCAGCCCTCTTAGCTAGAAGGAAAAAACATGGGTTTATGTGTATAAGATTTACCCATAATCCCATGTTTTTCTCACACAGTTAAGAGAGAGAATGAGAATCTGCTGCTGCTGCTGTAAAGGTACAAGCTAAATCAGATATTATTATGCTATATGTTATATGATAATGATTTATTATTTATCTATTTACTGTGAAATTACTGGTTTGAAGTTATAACTTCAAACATCAGTAATTTGTCCGTTAAGCCACCTACTTGAGTACAGTTTTTGAAAATATAGTAAATTACCTTAAAAATAATATATAATAATTTGTATATTGCTTACTTATGGTAATTAACCCCTTGTTACCCAGGCCAACTCTGAAACTTCTCTCCTACATGTAAAAATCATTTGTTTGCTAGAAAAGAGAACCCCCAAACATTATATATATTGTTTTATCAGACACCCTAGGGAAATAAAATGGTGGTCATTGCAAGTTCTTATGTTACACGGTATTTGCGTAGCAATGTTTCAAACGCATTTTCTTTTGGAAAGGAACTTTCATGAATTATAAAAAAAAAACATTAAAGTTAGCCCGATTTTTTTTGTATGCTATGAAAGATGACGTTACGCCGAGTAAATAGATACCTAATATGTTATGCTTTACAATTGCACACACTTGTGGAATGGCACCAAACTTCAGTACTTAAAAATCTGCATAGGTGACGCTTTAAATTTTTTTTACAGGTTACATGTTTAGCGTTACAGAGGAGGTCTAGTGCTAGAATTATTGTTCTCAAACGTTTGCGACGTATGTAACCTGTGTGTATCTGGCTCTGATATTAGCCAGTGCCTCACCAGCCACTGACCTCCTTGCACGTCCCTGATGGGAGCTGTTTTACTTGCCAAAGGATTTATATTTCTGTCCATCCAGTCTTAAGATTAACACAGTTTTGGCACACAGCACCGCCCTGCCCGAATGGGCAGCAGACCTGATTTCTCTCTGTTGAAGTTAAAGAGGAGCTCCAGTCTCCTGCAGAAAAATTAAAAGTCAGCATCAACAAATTCTGTAGCTGCTGACTTTTAATAAAAGGACACTTACCTGTCCAGAGATCCAATGTTGTCCTCAGCCAAGCCAATTCTCCACATGTGTGATATCATATCATGTGACCTGAAAAGCTCAGCTAAAAACGGGAAATGTTCTCACCAGCAATAGAGACCAAACTGAGCATGTGCAGGAGAACTACTCTTACTGTGCATTATCTGGCCTTGGCAAGAGAGACCCTACAGGAGGGGGTGGATCTGTCTATACAGCATAAATGAGCCTTTTTACACAATGCAGAGGATTGTGATACAGTGAGTATAACAAGCATGCTATTCTGCATATACAGACAGATTTTACTGTTGTGGGTTTAGTAACACTTTAAGTAAGGGAACTGATGGAGGCTCCTTACTACGTGATCAGCTGTGACCAATCACAGCTGATCACAGCGTGAACCTGGAAGTGCCGGTAAACGGCTTTCCTCAGTTCGTGCTGACAGCGGCTCTCCCTGTCATAGGGGTGGTCTGCACTGATAATCAGCATATTGATTATCAGCATATTGATTATCAGCATAGCCCGATCAAATGTGCCACAAACCATGCCAATAAGTGCCCATCAGCTGCCAGTCAGTGCCCCATCAGAAACCCCTGTCAGTGCTCACAACAGTGCCAATTGGTGCCCACCACGGTACCAATCATTGCCCATCAATAAAACCTGTCAGTACCTCATCATCAGTGCTGCCCACCAGTACCATCTATTAGTGTCCATCAGTGCCACCTGTCAGTGCTGCATATGGGTGCCTATCAGTGGTGCATATCAGTTCCGCCTATCTGTACCCATCAATTCTACATATCCGTACCTCCTCATAAGTGCCCATCAGTGCCAACTCATCAGTGCCACCTAATTAGTGTCCGTCAGTGAAGGAGAAAACGAAATTTTATAACCGGAACAAAGAAAAGGGTCTTTTTTAGTTGTTTAGCAAAAAATAAAAACCCCAGAGGTGATCAAATGCCACCAAAAGAAAGCTCTATTTGTGGGAAGAAAATTATAAAAATATAGTTTGGGTACAGTGTTACATGACCGCGCAATTGTCATTCAAAGTGCGACAGCGCTTAAAGCTGAAAATTGTCCTGGGCAGGAAGGGGGTGAACGTGCCCTGTATTGAATTGGTTAAATGCCGGACCCAAGAAGGGATGTATTGAAGCAACCACTTCTTTCATTTATTCTTCCTTGACTCTATATGTACCATCTCCTAGTTGGAATCCTTGGCGCCAATAAAACTTTTCCTCCAAAGAACACAACCATTTCAGATAGAGAAAGAAACAATTTCTCGATTGAAGAAGACCCAAAGCTTTAACAATCATTCACATGTAGAATAATTCAAAAAGTTAAAATGTGTGGTCACACGTATCTTAAGATAAAGCCAAAGACCCTATTTTGCATCTAAACAACCACGGGAGCAGTTTTTTGTGCAGTGCTAAAAGTGACACTTACCCATAATAACAGGCAAGACTAAATGCACAGAGGCTAGCTCACAGACATAATGGAAATCCACTTTTCACTGCAAGTGCACTTGGAAGGAAAGTCGCTGCAGATCCGAGGGGGACATGCAAGGAAAAAAAATAAAAATAAGAAACAGCATTTTAGCTTTCACACGATTGGATAATAAAATCAGCAGCGCTTCCCCTCATTTCACATCTACCCCTCAGATTTGGAGCGACTGCACTTCAAAGTGAACTTTCAGTGCAAAGTGGATTTGCCTTTCCTGAATAACCCCCAATGTCTGCAAATCATTAAATCTTTCAGCACTTAAAATAACTGAAATATTACTTCCAAATGAACTTCTCCTAATGGCCCATTCATACTGTTGCACTGCGTTAGTCGATAGGTGTTATGTTAAGGCAGTCTATTCATTTGAATGGGTTGCGTAAGGCTGGCCATTCATTGTCGAATTTCGAAAGAATATTCTTTTGAAAATCAGAAACTTTGTGCTTTTTGTGATCCGATGGTGCCACCATTGATTTTGAAATTCGACCAATCAAACCTTCAATTTCACCGCATGTTGCTACAGAAAACAATTTTCATGGCTGTGAATCTTCTTTTCCTTCCGGGAATTTTCTTTTCTTGCACATGTGCATTTATTTTTTGATTACATTTCTCGCACAATTCTCCCACCGTTTATTAGAAAATCGTTAGCTTTTCAAAAAATTTCCAACATGCCTGATTACTCAAGTTTGATGACTGCACGAAAATCGTCTGTTGCTGCAGCCCACTAATGGTGCGAAACTAAAATTCTTATATAAGATTTTCGAAAAAGTATTCTTTTGAAACTTGACCCATGTGGCCTTACACACCAAAAAGTGGCATATAGCATATTTAGTAGTGCAACACACCCTAGTGCATTGCTGTACATTGCACTGCTGTGCGAACCACCTCCATCAGCAATATGCACTGGGGTGCCATTCAGAATGAAGGCACCACACTACTCCACTATGATTAACCACTTCAGCTTCCTGGCCAGGCCATTTTTTGTGATACTGTACTGCGCTGATTTATATGACAATTGCGCGGTCATATGACACTGAACCCAAACAAAATGAATGTCCTTTTTATCCCCCAAATAGAGCTTTGATCACCTCTGCAGGTTCACCTCTGCATAAACAGCTTATACCACCACGTTTAGATGATCCCCTAGCACGGGTGTATATTTGTTCTTATTTTAACCGTTTTTTTTATATTGTTTTTTGCTATAATAACCTTTTTTATCTCGGCCATGGTGGCTCATACCCCTGGTCTTATCTGATTTTAATTAAATAAATAAGCCCATTTTTTCAAACGGTACGTTCACGATTGGAGCCGGTTTTTTCCCCCCTTTTCCCCTCCACTCGCGGCCTGGTGGCCCGAGTGTTTTGTGACTCACTACAGGTTCGTACATTGAGGAGCCTCCACGTGTAGCTTTACATCGGAGAGCTCTTCCAACCGTGACAGGAAGTTATTGGAGGTTGGGAGAGATTGGTCAGCTAACCTGTCCATCCTCTCAGCGTAATCCGAGACGAAGGAAGGTGAACTGGCTCTTTTCAGAAGTCGTCGGCTCCTGTCTGGAATCTCCGGGAGGACACTCTGGTGGCTTACAAGATTGTAGCGGAATGTATACCCGGATGATATACGGCAATCCCTGCAGAGGGTTCCTTCTGCTGGCGCTATTGACTCCGTTTGTTTGGAGTCCATCAGTCCAACCTTTTTTTGCAACACCGGGAAGAGACAATTGTTCAAGATTTGGAAGCACTACCAAACTTTGAGAGAAAGATTGATTATTTGGTTTTGGGACTAGATTTATATTCCCTTTGGCTTTTCTGAACCGAATATGAGTTTAAAAATTTAGGGTGATTTCTATATGGGACAGCTCTAAATTTGTTTATATGCTTTATGCACATCTTCGTATTTAAATTATTTTAGAATCATAATTTTTTGATTGCATCACATTATTCACTCCAGTGGAGAAAACTTTCATGGGTTGATACGAATAAGGTGTTTTTATATCACATTAATAGATTACATTTATCACCATATGGAAGTTGATAGATAACAACGTAGTGCACCGTATGTACTTTGGTATGTACCTTGGTCCTCAGAAAGCATGAACTTATGCAAAAGGCGTTGGCCAATTCATAGAGGGAAAACAGTGCCGAATAAATGTTAATTATATGGATTGGTGGTTATTGATAGATACATTTATGTACCAAACAAAATCATTTTAATTATGTTGTATATATATTGATATATGTATGTCATAATTTTTTGCATCAGTGCATTATGTTTTTGTATTTTTGGGTTGTTCTCTCTAAGGTTCCTGGGTACTGTATTTTAATGTTCTACTCATTATTGGAAGAAATTCTTCTTCATTTTATTTGATATGTATCTTACAGAAGCGAAATCAAAGTGAAATCTGAAAACCTGAAAGAGGTTCAAACATTCTCCGCTCTATTTAAAACTATAAAAAAGGTTTGGGATGGGTTTAATTAACAGTTTTCTCAATTTAAATACATTTCTGGGAAAGGACGTAACTCTGTTCCTTAATTCTATGCCAGCTGAGAGTGTTTATGCGCTTACAGTGATTTGTAATGAGAAACTTCATCTGAATCATGACTAACAAGTCACCCAGTCAGTGAAAACAACGTCGGCTACGTAGAAGAGATGTTGTGAAATACAGTCTTTAGCAAAGATGTTTCTGTTTCTAGAATTATGTGTACATTGCTTAGTAACCAGACTTTTGTTAGTCGGTAATACTCCCAGACAGTTGCATAGGGAAGTACACTTTTTTGAAATCTCTCTATACTTCTAAGAATAATATTTGAAATGTGACACTATGTAGATGAGCAGTAAATTGTGACATTATGATGATGCGTAGATCGACTTTCCTAGCCCCTAACGCAAAATGCAACTCTAGCACTATGACATATTTCTTTTATTTTACCCCTTGGCACCGGCCGCACACAAATATGCGGTCTCTCTGCGGGTGGGCATTGGAGCCAAGCATCCGCAAGTTTGCGTGAATTTGTTTAAATACAGCTGTGCCGAGAGCGTGCACCCTGCATGCTCCTGGCACAGTTACCTGGATAGCTAATCCCAGTGGTCACGTGATCATTAACCCCACCCCATCTCCCGCCATTCTATACCTCTTAAAGGGCTGGGAGGTTCCAGAGCCAAGAGTTTAATGCTGGACTCCAGCCAAATAGCTAAATGCACATATAGTATGTGAAATTCCTGATCTGTCAAATGATTTTAATTCTGTCCAGCTACTTTTGTGAATCAAGCCAGCACAGGCAGGAGGGTGACACTATGACAAATAATGACCCCCAAATTGAGTAAGGAGGATGAGGTGCCGCTTTTTTTTATTTGCAAGTCTGCAACAAACCATCACTTGACTGTCAGCGACGTACCAGTACATCGCTGGACTTTGACTGGTTATACTGGCATCATCCTGGTATTGTTTTTTTTTCTGCCAGCGGTTGGCTTTCTTGTAAAAGTAAGAAATTGCTTGTACAAGCAGTAGGGCGCCCCCTCCCCCTTCCTAACACCTTCTGTGGCTCTCCTGGGCTCTCCCGTCCCACGAGTAGACCCGTGTGTTCAGAGCTGGTCAGAGACTGGAATGGTTCTGATTAGATCTATGGTCTAGGAAACCCGAAGTGATGAACATTTCATCACCATCACCTTCAATCTCAAAGCAAGAGCAATAATTCTAGCACCAGACCTTCTCTGAAACTCCAAACTGGTAACCTGTAAAGGCCTTTAAAGCGTCACTATGAAGATTTTTAAGTAACGTAGTTTGGCGCCATTCCACAAACGACAATAATGTCAGGATCCACCCAGATGCCTGACTGGCCACTGGCGCAATGACTGACAGTCACCGCTCTCTGATCAGTGAAGACCATAGACCAAGTACTGAGTGGTCAGAGGTCCTGTGATCGATCAGTTCTTAGTCTTAGAGCCAGAAAGGGAGAGCTGCGGGCGGCATTGGATCAATTTTGCAGCCACATAGGTGAGTGTGATTGGTTTCTTATTTTTTTAATTACACAAATTCTGGGAGGGTGGTAGTTGTTTGTCACATTCTCCATGTTTCACTCCTCGTTGGGTGCCAAGTAAGGGTCATACATGAGGCCTACCCTAGGGTGGGTTCTGGTAAAACACAAAACAAACAACAACAATTTTATTAATAAAAAGTTATATTATACTCACAAAATGACAATTGCATCATAGTTTAGCATATATCAGTGCACAGTACAACAAAAACATAACAGGAGAAAGTGTTGATCCAATTGAACTTGCCTCTTCCTCGGAATATTTCTTGGCCCACTCTCAAGCACAGGAGATTTTTGTGTTTGTGACCATTTCCCAGGGTGTGTTCTTCCAGGCTATGCTAGGCACCGTGCACAGGGTCACTTTACTACCTTTTGCTTTGTGCAGTTTCATCAAAATTAATGCCCTTGGACAAGGCTGAGGCTGCTGTGGGCTAACACATGACCTTAAGGCAGGTCTCTACTCTTAGAGATAAACGTACACCATGTACAATTGCACTAAAACTGTTTTTCAGTTAACTCTCGGGTCCCTGTGCACCTTCTTTGTAAGCTGTATTTAGGAGGAACATGCTTAGCCTTGTCCATATCCATCTGTACCAGCATTTCACTACCATCCCCCAGTAGTTGACTGGGTCCCACCGTGCACACTGTGCGGGCTCAACACATGTACTTAACTTAACGCTTGAATTTCCATACCTCTATACAGGATGAGTAGCTGCGCAAATTCACTTCCATTACTCTGGGAGACAGACCTTCGGCTGAAGGAGTGCTGACAACATCTCCATTGCTGCTAGAGGCCATTACACCTATAACAGGTACCATACACACTATCAACAGGCTGCTGTAAAACTTCCTTTTCCCTAGGTAGCCATTTGTGTCTTTACACTACTCCACTCCACACCGATGTCTTCATACCCCAATGTGTATAAAACCACTTGGTTGACTATGTGTGTGTCGGTTACTTATATTACATCCCTTTCATTAACTTCAGACCAGGCAGGGACAACATTTCAAATTCTTTACTTAGAAAAGTGCATAGGCAATTACAGAGTCCAACATTCAAAGGCATAATTCTTCCTTAACTCCCTAACTCAAACTACAGGCTGTGCAGTGCCCTGACAAACCCGCAAAGGTAGTGTTCGTGTAACAAAGAGTCCAACAGAGGCATTCCTCCAGAGCTTGTGTCTTCAGGCCAGACCTCGGGTTCTGATGACTTTACATCCAGGCAGTGATGAGCAAAATTCTTGTTCTCCTCGCAGGTGTTGTTCTTCGTCGCATTCCCTTATGGGCCTCGGTCTTAACTCTCCACTAGGCCTTTCTCGAGAGCATGCTGTTGGAGATAACTCAAACCCGAACCGACCTTAGCCGGCTCCCTCAGGGGACTCTGGTTTCACACTTGCAAGCTCTCTGTGCTAGACCACTGTCCCAATTTATATCACAGGCTCAGTGGGTTGGACCCACAGAAGAACCAACAAAAAAGACCAAACAATCAGGAAAGGCATTAACTCCTACCCTCCTGGCCGGGACAGCATCTAACTAGCTATTTTAATCTGTGGTTGAACTGGATGGACTTGTGTCTTTTTTCAACCTGACTAACTATGTAACCTGCTTACATTACATGCACTAATGCTCAATTAATATAAAAATACATTTATTAATATTAATGTTTTTTTCTTCCTAAATTTCAGTTTTATGAAGGCCTTTGCTAAGTATAGTTTCTATTTAAACTCACCACATATCACAACTGAGGCCCAGTTCACATCTGAATTACACAGCAATGCAGTCTTTATTTGAATGGGCTGAAATCAAGACAAAGGGGGTTATTTACTAAAGGAAAATCCACTCTGCACTGCACTTTTGTAAGCTACTGTAAAGGCCTGTGGACAGCTGAGATTACTAATGAGGTCTAGCTACCAAGTAATATGTCCACCTAGGAATGGAGACTTTATTCCACCCAAACATCTACCTCCAGGACCAAGCACTCAGAATGGGCCCTATTAAAATTCTGAGAAAACTATGAGTTTGTTTTCTCCATTTCATTTATAAACCTTGGAGTACCTCGCCATGTGTATGTGAAAAACCAAGATGACACATGCCCACCTTCCATAATACTGCTAGCCCATGCCTCACAATATACAGTATATAATAATACCTAAGACTTTAAAAATATGTGTATAATTTTGAGATGGGTATCTATCGCCGGGTTTGGCGCAAAAATATCTCCTGTATTTTTGGCATGAAGTTGAGGATGAGATTCCACCCATAGTTGCACAATACTGGAAAAATGAAACTGTCTTAGTAAGCATTCACTTCATCTCCATAATAAAATAATTATAGATCTGAATAATTAGAACTTATATTTTGCATCACTGGATTATTTCTTAGGAAGACAAACGGGCAACTGTAACAATATTGGTTAACTGAACCACATTATATAAAATAAATGGGGCAGCTAATTGCCTACTCTGACTTGTCAGCTTTCATCTTGCACGTTTTCATTTCCTTTTTTCACTCTTGATTGTTATCATAGAATTTGTTTTGCCACTTTGCTAAATGTAAAGTACAGAACTACTTGGACTGAAAGGAAGTGTCTCAAAATCTTGCCCTGAAATATGTCAGCATCATTTACATTATTCAACTCTATTGTTATAAGTGCTCAAATACCTTTACAGTTATCATCCTCGTGCTTTATACCTAAAGAGATCCTGCCATCTTGACTATTCAGGTCGAAGTCACGGGATCCGTCTAAATTCCCCCTACTACTTTAAAGTGGTTGTAAAGACTCAAGGTTTTTTACCTTCATGCATTCTATGCATGAAGGTAAAAAAAAACTTCTGTGTGCAACACCCCCCCCCCCCAAGTCCCCCTAATACTCTCCAGAGCTCCCTCCTGATCCAGCGATGTGCACGAGAGCTGAGCTTCTCCTGAGTCTCTCAGTCTTCTTTGGCCGAGGCAGCAGCAGGAGCTATTGGCTCCTTCTACTGTCAATCGCAGCCAGGGAGCCAATGAGGCGAGAGTGCGGGAGGGGCTCTGGATTGAGCACACACCAGTGCCTGCAGCGCAAGTTCTCATACAAACTATGGGAAAGATTTATGGCATTTTTAAGGAATTTGTATTATTATTTTTTTACTAGTAATGGCAGTTATCTGTGATTTTTAGTGGTATTGTGACATTGCGATGGACACGTCGGACACTTTTGACACTTTTTTTGCTATAAAAATGCACTGATTACTGTGTAAAGAAAGAGGAAAAAGCCCCCTAGGGTGGGACTTTAAAGGCACTACCCCATAAACATTGAGAAGTAGTAGAAAAATATTGAACATTTATTAGAAAACATATATAAAATATTGCACATGACCGTGGATACAGTGTATACAAAAATGCAAAGAAAGATATAACTTCCTGAACACAACGCGTTTCAGGGATGGATGCTGTCTCCTTCATCAGGAGGATTTCACAGAAAATATAATAAGAGTATCCATATTAATTAAAAAAGAAAGGACACTATTACATGGAATTCCCTGCGTATCCTGTCCACATAGTTGTTGCTTTAATTTAAGATGTATTTAGATGGGGGAATAGCCAAGTATTATGTGGGGATCAAGTCCCCAATCACACCAAAAAGAGTTGAAATCTGGACACCCAGATACAACAGAAACAGCGTGTGTACTGAGGCCCGGCAAGTAGAGAATCTAAGTGGAGCAGTGACATCAAATACAGGCAGACAGGTGGGTGGGAACATAGGGAGAGCACAGAGTGCTGTAGACCAATGAGATAATGGTCTCAATGAATATAGTCCAGCGTCAGCCTCTCCAAAAATGTCCCATCTTTATCAGAAACCCTCTTTCAATTACTGTGTAAATGACACTGGTAGGGAAGGGGTTAACACTAGGGGGTGATTAAGGGGTTAATTGTGTGTTCCCTCAGTGTGTTCTAACTGTATGGGGATAGGACTGACACAGTAGGAACGAACGACATGTCTCCTCTCCTCTGACAGCACAGGGATTTGTGTGTTTACACACACAAATCCCTGTGCTGACACTCATGCATGCGATCGTACATGGCCGGCGGCAATCACGATTTCCGACCACGTGAACCGGGTCCCCCGGGCATGTGCACCCTTCCCGGGAAATGTGCACATGCCCCCTGTACCCGTACGGGGTTTTGCACAGGAGAGCCATTCTGTCCCGTATATGTACGTGAGACTGTCGGGAACTGGTTAAACTCAATTTCCAGCTCTCTATTGCCTATCCATCCTCAATGGCTGCCGCTAAAAACTGCCTGGTGTTTCCAGGTATGGGAAAGCATGTGACCTACTATTATGATGCAGCGTCTGGTTCTAGCAGGCAATTGGACGATGGCACAGCTTCCTCTAAGCACTGACACAGCTTACACTGGGTATTTTACAGCACAACCTACTGTTGTGATTAAGAATTCTGGGTTGATAGTCTCTCGTTCTTACATTCAACAATTATGCAAACTAACCTTTTCTTTGTATGTTTCTTACCCTTTTTTCATTTGTACCCTTTTGTTACCGATTTAAATAAAAGATGACAAACAATTAACCTTTATAAGCGTCTTACTGTTATGTTCTTTTTAAGAAAACCCCAGCACCTGTCAAAAATTATTTCCCGCAGGCTTCAGAAAAAGAATGCTGCTCTCTGTGTTAGAGCCGCAATCTGTCAGCATAAACACCCTGTTCCACCCCCTAGATAGAGTTCTCCAATCAGTAGGAAGAACTGATTGGGGACCCCCAGCTGTCACTCAGGTCAGGAGGCGTGTCTATGTGAGAGCAGCAGTCCTTCTCTGACACCAGCAGCCTGGGGAGATGAGTTTTGATTGGTGCTAGAAGTACACTTATAAAAAGCATAACAGTAACCCACTTATAAGCATAGTTTTTCAGCATTCTGCTCTGAAATAATTATTTTTGCTGAGATTTCAATTAGGTTTTAAAGTGTAAGTTCAGAAAAAATCTAAAAAGCTTAATTAACACCCTACATCCCCCCACCCCTGGTACCCACTGCACCTACCTCCGTGGGTGATGAGCTGTCGGTGCTCATGCAGCCAGTGTAAGAGTCCATTCATTTCTTCTTTTTGCAGGGCTTCTGCAATGGATCAGAGCGATTCTGGTTGGTCAGAACTGGGATAGAGCATCACTCTGATCTGTCCTGGAGAGAGATGTAAAATTTCTGGAAATTTTAAAGCCATGAGAAAAAAAGTTTACCTGTTTTTTCTTTCTGGATGGAATAGTTTTACAAATTAAAATAGGCCCATGGTAACTCTGGAGGAGTTGCAGATCAGCTCAGGTGGGAGAATCTGTCCACAGGACAACTATTAGTCATGCACTCCACAAATCTGGCCTTTATGGAAGAGTTGCAGGAAGAAAGCCATAAGAAGTCCCATTTGCAGTTCACGAGAAGCCTTGTGGAGGGCACAGCAAACATGTTGAAGTAGGTGCTCTAGTGAGATGAGACCAAAATTTAACTTTTTGGCCTAATAGCAAAACAGTATGTGTGGTGGAAAACTATCACTGCACCTCACCCTAAACACACCATCCCCATCATGAAACATAGTGGTGGCAGCATCATGTTGTGGGGATGCTTTTCTTCAGCAGGGGCAGGGAAGCTTGTCAGACTTGATGGGAAGATGGATGGAGCCAAATACAGGGCAAAAACCTGTAAGAGTCTGCAAAAGACTGGGGCGGAGGTTCACCTTCCAGCAGAACGACCCTAAACATACAGCCAGAGCTACAATGGAATGGTTTAGATCAAAGCATATTCATGTGTTAGAATGGCCCAGACCTAAGTCCAATTGAGAATCTGTGGAAAGACTTGAAAATTGCTGTTCACAGTCATTCTCCATCCATTCTGACAGGGCTTGAGCTTTTTTGCAAAGAACAATGGGCAAAAATGTCGCTCCCTCAATGTGCAAAGCTGGTAGAGACATCCCCAAAAAGTCTTGCAGCTGTAATTGCAGTGAAAGTTGGTTCTACAAAGTATTGACTCAGGGGGGCTGAATACAAATGCACACCACACTTTTCACATATTTATTTGTAAACATTTTTGAAAACCATTTATCATTTTCCTTCCACTTCACAATTATGTGCCACTTTGTGTTGGTCTATCACATAAAATCCCAATAAAATACATTTATGTTTTTGGTTGTAACGTGACAAAATGTGAAAAATTTCAAGGGGTATGAATAATTTTTCAAGGCACTGTACCTTTTATTTTGTCATTCACTTCTCTGTTTGAAGATCCAGCAGCTCTGTTTGTCCCCCCCCCCCCCCCCCCCAAACATAGCTACAGTTCAATGGGTCCTTTGAGTACTCAAGCGCTTGAGGCTTCAAACTAACTTATCGCCACTTATGCCACGTACACACGACCGGTTTTCTGTCTGAATAAACTCTGAAGGTTTATCCAATGGAGTTCCGATGGAGTTTCACTGAAACTGTCATGCATACACATGATCACATCAAAGTCCGATCGTTAAGAACGTGGTTACGTACAACATGTATGACGGGACTAGAAAAAGGAAGTTCAATAGCCATTCGCCAATAGCTTCCGACTCGTACTTGCTTCAGTACTTGCGTCTGTCGGAACAGCATACAGACAAGGAATTGGATAGGATAGGAATTGGTTCAGGCGGAATTATTTTAAAAAATGTTATATTTCTAGGTCGGTCAGAATTTTCATTAAAAAAAGTCAGATGAGACATACACAGGATCAGAATATACGATGAAAAGCTTCCGTCTGACTTTTTCTGTTGGACATTCCGCTCATGCGTATGCGGCATTAGTCCTTCTGGCAGGATGTCTGTTAAATTCTGCTGAACCAGACCTATGGTAAAACTATGTCCAAATACATTAGAAATATATAACATGCCATAAAAAGAAACCCAGAACTAATGGGTATCGTAAAAGTCATTCAGAGCCAGAAATTGACCCTTCAGAGACCTCTGCCCAATTCAAAACTTGTCAAATCCACACACAATTCATAACAGACAGGAACACAACACATTAATAATAAGTATATAGTTCCATGGGAAATATCATACGCAAAAAAATCAAGGTCATACATGACTAAGCTGGCACCTACAGAAGGGAAGATGGCAGTCTCCTATCTCCTGGGTGACAAGCATATCTGAGCTGCTCCATGTTTAGTATCCCTGGTCATGAAATTCAATGCTGAACAATAATCTATCAGTTTCAAGAATGCAACTGGTACATATTGGGCGATATGAATAGTGGTGTAAAACTGCATGTAAGGCAGGACCATGATACTGTCACAAAAAACGATGGCCACTCCTCAGACGCTTAATTGATCTGAAGGCCTCTGTCCACATCCCTTTGATCCAAGCGGAAAAGGGAGACGTCAAGGCAGTTGACAGTTCTAATGCACCATCAAATCAGGAACATCTGTCAAGTCTGAGAACCGATAATACCTGGCTCATCAATTGAACTGTGCTAAACCCAAGGACCCCTTTTCTCAACTATTTTATATCTCTGTTGCTGTATTATGTCTTTATTTCTTTGAAACACATTTTTTTTTTCTGTAAATGTTTATTTGCACCAATTTGACCTTTTTATTATTAAAACCTTATTTTGAAAAGTGTTAACTTTGTCCCTAATTTTTTTAATGCAAGCTAAAAAAGAATCTGTTTCTTGAAGAGTGCTACTGTACAGTATAAATCTCAGGAACATACCTGTCTGCGGTGACAGTGTGTGTTACAGATGTTTATTCTAAAATCCTAATTGGTATTGCTACTATTACAAGTTTCCTCTTGCTTGGTCCAAAGGGGGTGATGGTAGCTAAAGGGTTAATTATTAATTAATGCAGCCCAGTGCCAATCGCTTTCAGGTTGCTAGCACCTAGATTGTTGTGCCACAGATTGTTGTGCCGCAGGAACATTTTTGTGCAGGGTGCAGCTGAGAGGGGTATTTTTATGCAAGTGACAGCGCAGTGTGAGATTGGCCAGTCTTTTGTCATAAGTTAGTAAAGCCCCTTTCACACAAGGGCGGCGGCGGTAAATCGCTACTATTTTTAATGGTGATTTAACGTCGTATTTGCGGAGGTATTTGGCCACTAGTGGGGTGATTCTAACCCCCGCTAGCGGCCGAAAAAGGGTTAAAACCACTCGCAAAGCACAGCTGCGGCAGCACTTTGCCGACGGTATAGCTGCACTGCCCCATTGATTTCAATGGGCAGGAGCGGTGGAGGAGTGGTATACACACCGCATCTTCACCGCTCCAAAGATGCTGCTAGCAGGACTTTTTTTTAGCGTCCTGCCAGCGCACGGCTCCAGTGTGAAAGCCCTGGAGACACAAGAGCGGCTCTTTCAGTGTGCTTTGCAGGCTCTGTTTTCAGAGATGTAGCGCCCCAGTGTGAAAGGGGTCTAAGGAAGGCAGGGATCTGATACACATTGTAAAAGAACTTATTCCACACTCCTTTTTTTAAAATGTTACCGGAAAAAAAAAAAAACAACAGCTTTGGGAAAAAAAAGTTTTTTTTCTCAGTGTTTATGTCTTTTTTTTCAGGCCTTCCCAACTGTAGTCCTCTAGAAAGAAGAGGGAGAAGAGCAGGGATCTCAAGTACCTGGACATTTGCACCAAATGCGTGGGCACTGAGAACCCCTCACCCACAGAGATAAGTACAGCTCTTATTGTCTACTCTTACTATGGACAGTGGAATGTAAATTGACAGGGCTTAATCATGATCTGATGTCAGGGATTTCCATCATCTATGGGGATTGGCCAGGTATGGCATATGTACAGTATACTCTATTTGTTCCAACCTGGAACAATGCAAAAAAAAAATGCATACCTAAACTTCAACTATAAAGTGCTACAGCTTCCTTCTCTGAACAAGCCTTGCTGTAAAGCGGGCATTATTTGTTTTTCTTGTGATCTTGGCACAGTAACCAATCAGAGTTTAGGGAAACAATGACTTTGGATTTCTCATGATCACAGATCAGTTCACGTAAATTATCAGGAAGAAGTGCCCGATATAATTACATAGTAACAACATTTGCATGCAGAGACAAATGGCTGAGATTTGCAACTTTAATATTGTTCCAGCAAACACCTGCCAATTTTCTTTACAGAGGTGAATTCCCTTTCAAACGAACTCAACAAACAAATACCACAGCGTGCAAGATATTCAAATTAATTAAATTAATGATAGTCCTGGCTGATTATAAAGCGTTCTGCATTCCAGTATAAAGTCATGACACGCCAGTAAATTTTATGTAAAGCTTAACCATTCATTTATCTTTTCTCCCCTTTGGTTTGTTAAAGTGTACTCCTACTCTCTTTGACCAGACAGAACTTTTTGGCTCTGACTTCCTATGTGGTGTCAGCCCTGACTACTGAATCTCTGATGCAATACAAAGAATACAGACCCCTCCCCACCCCCCACCTCCTTATCCTGTATCTGCGTCCCCCCTGTAGTTTTTAGAAGTGGGTGAGGTCTGCTGGGTCGCTCCCACAGCTCTGCTCTCTGAGCAGGTTATGTAAAGCCCGTTGATGATGTCACTGCTACTTTTACAAGATAATACGGTTCCAGTGTCACTGCTAGTGTATGCAGCACCGCATGTGGCCAGAGGTGGGGGGGGGGGGGGCATCGGAGACACTCGGAAACACTCAGAGAAGCTCGGAGACCACTCAGAGACACTTGGAGATACACGGAAACGGAGTGTTTCTGAGTGGATCTGAGTTTCTCCGAGCGTCACTGGCGCCCCCACACTCTGGCCACATGCGGTGCTGCACACCCCAGAGGCTTGAATCCTGCTCATCTTGTGAGACAACGCTCGAAGACCAAGACGGGATTTTTTTTTTAAAAACAGCTCATATTGCGAAACGTTTGTAAATTGCATTACTCGCAATCCAAGGTTTTACTGTATCTGAGTTGGTAAGGTAGAACTTCACCTCAAAGAAGGGGATGTTTTGCTCTTTCTCCTCCTTCCCCACCTCCTTTGACATATTTGGCACATATTTTTTGGAGGTGGTTGCAGGTATCTGGTTTTGACAGGTACCTGCTCCCACATCTGCTTGGATTGCCTAGGCGAGTCGAGCGAAAACTCTCCTCCCCCTCTCCCTGCCCGCTGTCTTCAGGGACACATCACAGGTCCCAGAAGGCTGCGCAATCATTCACAAAGCGCACCACGGCTCGCGCATGCGAAGTGGACAGCTAGATGTGAAGCCTCAAGGAGATGGTTAACATGCTGGCTCAGGTGAAGATAGTGCTGGATCCATGGACAGATGTGTCTGTTTATTAAAAGTCAGCCGCTACAGTTTTTGCAGTGAACGACTGAAGAACCGCCTTATAGGCAATTAAAATAAAATGGATTCATATCTATTGTGGCTATTAGGAAATATATTTAAATGAAATATAGTATCTACATATCTATACAATAAAAAGCATTTAGTCATTTTTGGTAAGTGCAAGAAATGCCAGAAACATTGTGAGCCAATAACCTCCTGTACTCTCTGCATCTGCTGATTGTTATCAGTTATTTTGTTCACAGCTGATCTGTGGTCCTCTCCGATGGTGACAACACTGCTCCTCCCTAAATACAGTGGAGTGATTGAGATCGATCATCAGGTGAAAATGGAAATCACAACATCTGAACTTGTATGATGCATTATATTACTTTTTGTTTTTGACTTGAGATATGTTTTAAAAGACTGCTTAAAGCTGAAGTTTAGTGTTTTTTTTAATCAGCAGTAATGATAATTGTCCTTATGCTAGTGGCTGCTCTGTTCCTTGAACTCTTCAGTTCCAAACCGGATACCCCCTCAACACCAGAAGAGCGATTCACTCATCATTCAAGTCAGTACTGTCCCTGGTACTGAAACAAAATAAAATAAAATAAAACATTAACTTCACTAAACAAAAGCAAAAACTTAACAGACCTGCAAAGTAAAAATGAGACTTTTGTTATTAATGCAATGTTTGAAAGAGTAAACCATTTTTCAATTTTGGATCTGTAATCAAGAACAGATAGTCAGAAAGAGCAGAAATACTCCACTGCTCAGATGGTGGCTACAGGGGGCAGTGGCGTCGGCAGGGGGTCACCGTGGCTGAAGCTCCGAGTGGGTCCCGAAAAGCCAGAGTCTCGAGTGGGCACCATTCCATTTATAGCCCGAAGCACCGCCGAGCGTAGACCGATCTTATACCGAGCGCCGCCGAGTGCCACCGAGTCACATAGCAAGTCCCACCTTCTGGAGCCTGCAACGCTGATGGATGTCCCACTGGTCTAATGGTGGGACCGTGGGATGTGTGACGTCCATCATAGGAGCTGCAGGCTCCAGAAGGCGGGAATTACAATGCAGCCGCCGTGTGAGATCCCCGCACGGCTCTCCTCCAGCTGCCTGCTGTGAAGATGGGCACCCACTACACACCACAGCTGAGCTGCTGCTGCAGGACACATGAAGTCTCCTGGTCAGGTAGGTCAGTGTGTGTCACAACCGTCAGTGTATGTAGGTCAGTGTATGTCAGAAAGGTAGGTCAGTGTATGTTAGGTAGGTCAGTGTATGTATGTCAGGTAGGTCAGTGTATGTCAGGTAGTTAGGTCAGTGTATGTTAGGTAGGTCAGTGTATGTATGTCAGGAAGGTCAGTGCGTGTCAGGTAGGTAGGTCAGTGCATGTATGTCAGTGTATGTCAGGTAGGTCAGTGCGTGTCAGGTAGGTAGGTCAGTGTGTGTATGTCAGTTTATGTCAGATAGGTCAGTGTGTGTCAGGTAGGTAGGTCAGTGTGTGTCAGGTAGGTAGGTCAGTGTATGTTTGGTAGGTAGGTCAGTGTGGCAGTCAGGTAAGTTTAGTCGTCAGCATTGATGGGCACCAGTAAGCCAGGCAGCAACCATCGGTACCGATCACTCACTGTGTTCATTCATAACTGAAGCACAACTGTGTTTACTATGCTACCATTTACTATGGTTTGCGGGAAGCTCTGTACAGAGCTAATCCTCTTCATTCATTCTGTGCAGCTGAGGCTACACAGATGGAGATTGAGGGCTGTGTCCTCAAACTTCCTTTTTCTGTCCCAAAAGTGAGACATCAGGGGTCTAAACAGATATTTCACCAAAGCCTCCCAAATAAAAAATGCTAAAAAAAAATAATAACAAATAAAATTGTAAAAATAAAATGGCAAAAAAATTAAATAACAAATAAAAAAAAACATCCACTGTTCTACTGACACCATCTACTGATTTACCAACCCCGCCCTCTACCCCGCTGACAAATTTCACTGTACTGATACTATCCACTGCTCTACTACTGACTGACACCGTCCACCGCTTTACTGACACAAACCTCTGCCCTATTGATGCATCCACTGCTTTACTAACATTGTACACTGCCCTACTGACACCATCCACTGCCCTACTGACACCATCCACTGCCCTACTGACACTATCCACTGCCCTACTGACACCATCCACTGCCCTACTGACACTATCCACTACCCTACTGACACTGTCCACACACTTTCCACTGCCCTTCTGACACTATCCACTGCTCTATTGACTGACACCGTTCACTTTTAAGATGGGCTAAGTTTATATTTTTATAGTGACATTTGTTTTAATATATTTTACCTATATGTTTTCCTTACTATTTAGTTAGGCCTTACTAGTTACTTTTTGGAAGGAAAAAAAATGCGCTGAACCCCAGTGATCTTCAATCTCTTTCATGTTGTTCAGGTAGGTCTCCAGGTATTTAAAAAAAATTGGAAAGGTATGTCAAAATGTGGACAGCTTCTTCAAAATGTCCACATTTTTTGAATTACCCAGTTAATATATAAATAAAGATCTGAAATAACTCTTTAGCCACATGGAGTAGCTTGACACGAGGTGGGAGTATCTTGGCGTGGTGGAAGCAGTGGGTGGTAGTGATGGGGGCTCCAGGTCAACTATTGCATCAAGCTTCAAGCTACGCCTCTGGCTGTACAGATTATATAGTAGACTGCAAGAGGATGATACCAAGTCAAATTAAGCTACTCGTACTAAATGCATTAAAAAAATACATTTATTGATTAACAAAGCTGATTTAATTTGTGCCTTTTATAGCTGCCTGGAGTTCAGCTTTAAATGAAAAATCTGGCCCTTTGAGTAGAAGACACTCAATGTAAGCATAATTTGTTGTCTATTCGGGCTAGGTGCTTTGGCTAGTAGCCAAAATAAGAGCATGGACTGCATGTGTTTTTGATTTAGCTCTTCTATATATGTTTTCCAGCTCCTGTCAAACAGGGGGCCAAATGGGTTGAAGTTTGGGAGTTCACCCGAACAGCCAAAGTTTGGCCCAAGCCTAGGTTTGAACTGAACCATTTACTCATCCCTATCCCTATTGTCAACCCCTTTTGTAAATCAGTCTCTATATCTCAACAATTGAAGTTGAATGAGGCCAAGACCAATGTTGCCAGAACTGGTTCGACTTTTATGCCTACCTTTAAGGGTTGGCTGATCTCTAATATTTCTAACAAGCAGGGCCCTCTGATTGCTATTTTAAGTACTTGTATTGTAACTGTAATGTCGCCCTTCATTTTCTAAATGTGACAACTGTTGGCGCTATATAAATCCTGCATAATAATAATAATAATAGCTGTGTTCTCTTCCACTTCCACCTACAAGCACAAGAATCATGTCCCATTGCACTGTGATGAAGAAAACAGCAAAGTGTACACCTCAGGGAAAAGTAGAACTTGAACAGTCTCCAGCCACTCATGTAAATCCTGGCGTTCATTTTTATTTCTTTGCCGAAATGGAACAAGGCAATTTATTGTGCTTGCTCTTTATCTGTTAGCCATCTGAGTTGGTAATGAAAATTGTCTGGATCTGTCTGAATAGCATACCATTCATGTGAGAATAATCAGATTTATCCTCACCTGTCATCAGTGCTGACACATTGCGTCACTTTTAACTGCTGTTTGTTAATGAGCTTTGGTCAACACTAGCATTAAATATATTTGAGATGGAGTTGCTTCATTCTTCCACTTTCCCTTTATTTTAACAAGTCTGGGCTCTTGTATTGTGATGATAATTTTACATTTCAACTTTTTCAACTTTTTTTTATTTTTGGAATTATAAGTTATAAAAAAGGATTTTAGTAAACATTTTTACTAATTACTGTATATGTGTGGACTAAATAGCTTTAAAGCTCATCTACAGGGAGAATAAAAAAAAAAACCCTCTCCACTCCACCCAACATAGTTTATATATTTCATTGAATAGCATCTACCTAAAGACTCCAGTTATTCCCCTAAAATTCTGGTCAGGTGACAAGCCAGGTCCTTTCTGTTTTGGTCTGTTGTGTGGAAAGGCTGTCAGGAGGAGTGACTATCAATGGGTCCTCACTTCAGTCCTCACAAGGTTCTAAAGAAGATACTGTGATAAAAGTCTATCACTGGGTCCTCACTTCAGTCCTCACAAGGTTCTAACGCAGGTTCCTGTGATAAAAGTCTATCATTGGGTCCTCACTTCAGTCCTCACAAGGTTCTAAAGAAGATACTTTGATAAAAGTCTTATGCGACCTACACATGGCTGGACTTTTTGACAGCAAAGGTCCGAGGGAACGAATCCATCAGACAATTTGATCGTGTGTGGGTTCCATTAGACCTTTGCTTGTCAAAAATCCTACGGACATTAGAAATAGAACATGTTTTAAATTTTCCCGCCGGAACTTCGCTGGACCCAGAACCTAGCAGGAAACTCGTTTGTCTTTATGCTGGTCCGATGGACCAAATACGATCAAAAGGGCAGCTACAGCACCTGCCCACGAGAATGTTTTCAGCGCAATCCTATCACGCTGGTTCTCGGCTGCAGGGCACTGTACATCTTGCGCTCTCTGCAATAGGAAAAACACATTTTCCTATTGCAGCGAGCGCGCTCGAGATGCGACAGTGTCCCTTTTAGGCCAGAGAGAGTGTCCATACCAGACCCTTATCCGAGCACGCAGCCCAGCTGTCCAGGAAAGGCTGCGCCCCCCCATGTTGATGAGGACAAGGGCCTCTTCCCGACAACCCTGGCCGTTGGTTGTTGGATTTTGCGGCTGGGGGCTTATCGGAATCCGGGAGCCCCTTTAATAAGGGGGCCCCCAGATCCCGGCACCCCACCCTATGTGAATAAGTATGGGGTACATCGTACCCCTACCCATTAACCTGGGGGAAAGAAAGTCAATAAAATCACACTAGACAGGTTGTTAAAGTAGTTTATTAGGCAGCTCCGGGGGTCTCTTCTGTCTTCGGGGGTCTCTTCCGACTCCTCTGCTCTCTCCAGCCTCTGTGTAAGTCTGTGGACACGGTGCACAATGACTTATATAGGCATGGGCGGGGTCATCGGGTGATGTCACCTGGTGAACCCACCCCTTATGATGTCACAGTCCCGGGGCACAGTCCCCGTCCCATGCCTATATAAGTCGTTGTGCACCGTGTCCACAGACTTACAGCAGGAGAGAGCGTCATGTGAACATCGGAAGAACAGAAGAAGGAAGAAGAAGCCACTGTTTCCATCAAACGCAGCCACTGTGCCCATCATATGCAGCTACTGTGCCCATCATATGCAGCCATTGTGCCCATCATATGAAGTCACTTGTGCCCAACATAGGCAGCCAATGTGCCCCGTCATATGCAGCCACTTGTGCCCATCAAATGCAGCCACTTGTGCCCATTATATGCAGCCACTTGTGCCCATCATATACTGCCACTATGCCCCATCATATGCAGCCAAATTTGGCCATCAAATGCAGCCAATTGTGCCTGTCATATGCAACCACTTGTGCCCATTATATGCAGCCACTTGTGCCCATCATATGCAGCTACTATCTCCCATCATATGCAGCCATTTGTGCCCATCGAATGCAGCCATTTGTGTGAATCAAATGCAGCCACGTGTGCCCCATCATATGCAGCCAATCGTGCCCTTTATATGCAGCCACTTGTGCCCATTATATGCAGCCATTTGTGCCCATCATATGCAGCCACTATGCCCCGTCATATGCATCCACTGGTGCCCATCAAATGCAGCCACTTGGGCCCATCATATGCAGCCATTTGTGCCCATTATATGCAGCCACTTGTGCCCATCATATGCAGCCACTTGTGCCAATCAGATGCAGTCACTTGTGCCCATAATATGCAGCCATTTGTGCCCGTCAAATGCAACCACAGTCTATTTGCCTTTAGTAAATCAACCCCAATGAGTCCCTGAATATAATATGTCATACCACCATGCATCAATATTTGTAATGTAAATGTAAAAACTCGGTTAAGACTTTGTATGAATGTATGTTGTTGCTACATTTATTTAATAATACTATAAAGTGTCTCATTACTATTTTTTTACTGGTTTTTATTGTGGTTATTTATGGAAAAATGAATTTGCAATCATATGCATCCATTACAATGTTTGTATATGTGAAGTACTGTACCTCATTTAAAATCCCAGGATCTATTGACCTAAGAACTGGTGTCTTTTTGTGAAGATAACGGTGTGCTCCAGCCAGAACATATGACCTACTCGGGAGACAAGATGGGGGATTAGAGTAAGCTGAGTTAACTAATGTGTCCCCATAAGGCACAGGAGGAAGTCCTGTGTTCCTGACAAAAGGTAGAGCCCTGGGTGTTGGGAGAACTCTGGAGGCCAGGAGTGGGCCCATACAGCAAGGTGCTGTGATAATAGGCTGATAAACTTGTGGTCTGGAGAACCACCGCCAATAGCAGTGGAGCTGCTGAAGTGTAGCCAGGTGGACTAGCATTTACGGTTACTTGTTGTTGCTTTGTAAAGCTGAAACCCCTGCGTGGGCAACCTTGTAAAGACTTTAATCTTATATAATGCAATAAAGGTCCATAAAAACATGGATGATCGAGTTTGGGGTGGAGGAACCTGATTGTCCTGACCTCAACTCCATAGAACACCTTTGGGATGAATTAAAGTGGAGACTGCGAGCCAGGTCTTCTCGCATCAGCGTCTGACCTCACAAATGCGCTTCTGGAAGAATAGTCAAACATTCCCCTAACACACTCCTAAACCTTGTGGACAGCCTTCCCAGAAGACCTAAAGCTGTTATAGCTGCAAAGGGTGGGCCAACTTAATATTGAACTCTACGAACTAAGACTGGGATGCCATTAAAGTTAATGTGCGTAAAATCCGGTGTCACAATACTTTTGACAATATAGGGCATATCACAGTCACATTTTACATTTTCTGTGTCTGATTTTATATACAGTAAATACTTTGTATGTCACACCATGACATTCACTTTTAAATGCAAATGTTAGTTATAAGAGGTTGAAAGCTTTATAAACAACACTTTAAAATCATAAGGTGCCTAGTTACCATGGTCACAGCTCACTCCCTCACATGCGCAATAAAGAATGGTTTATCTAGATCAGGGGTCTCAAACTGATGGCCCTCCAGCTGTTACAAAACGACAAGCCTCACGAGGCATTGCAAGGCTGATGGTTACAAGCATGACTCCCACAGGTAGAGGCATGATGGGACTTGTAGTTTCACAACATCTGGAGGGCCACCAGTTTGAGACCCATGATCTAGATGCAGTGCAGGTATGCAGCTGAGAAATCTGAAGGCCTAACATACAGACCACATGTTGCTGTTAGCTGAGAAATACAATAAGCAATTTATTGGATACTGTAACATGCATCCTATATATAGTAGACGGAAAGTATAGTCAGGGAACTCAGTGAGGGTATCGACAAAATTATAAGCTGATGAAAAACATAATAAATGGACGACTGGAGATCAAAATTTATATTTTGTTCTGTTAACAAAGTTGGGGGATTTTTTTTGTATTTTCTTTCCCTCTTAGCCCTTGTACACACGGTCGGAGAATCAGTCGGAATGTGTCCTATCGGACCGTGTTGTCGGATAATCCGACTGTGTGTGGTATGCATCGGACTGATTCCGTCGTAATATCCGTTGGACCCAATTTTCCAACTTGTTGGAAATATTTTCCGACCAACTGGTTCGATCGGACATACTCCGATCATGTGTAGAGAATTTTGATCGGACCAAGTGCCACGCATGCTCAGATCAAATTCCTACATCAAAGCTATTGGCTACTAGCCTGAAAGTAGTCCCATCGTAACGAAATTACGTCATCACGTTCTGAATGATCGGATTTTTCAACAACTTAGTCCGACCGTGTGTATGCAACAGTTTCGGACAAGATCCGACGGACAAAATCTGACAGACAAAATCCGACGGATTTGGTTGTCGAAATCTCCGACCGTGTGTACAGGGGCTAATACCTGTACAAGTTCCTGGGTAAATAGTTGTTGCTGGAACAGGAAGATACATACAGCAAAAACAAGCTATCAGACATTTTATCCCTTCCACGCTATTGGTCCGTGCCCGTAATGATGATTTTTCACAACTTCTTGTCCATACTGGAGTTGGCACAGATGGCATCCAACTGTCGCTTAGAACTAGAACTAAACTGCACTTTTTTTCCCTCAATGGACATATAATATTTTTGTTTATTTTTATTTTATACATGTGTATTTTTAATAGCAATTTTGTTTTACCATCATTTTTATGTGTGTTATTGTGAAACTCTTCCTCCAGTCCTGATGAAGGGAGATTGTGTGACCCCCAAAACGCATTGGCTGACCTCTGCCCTGTTTGCTGTAACAAACAAGAAAGACTCCTTATCATTTTTTCATCTGACATTCTCTTTGATTTATTACATTTGGATTCCTCTGAAAAAGAAGGCTGTGCCCTGAGGGGACAATTCCCGTTGGAAAATCAGATTGTGTGTATGAGGCTTAATAGTGTAGAGAAGTATGGTAATGGTGGAAACAGTCACCTATACAAAGGCCTAGTTGGGAAGGACATTGGGGACAATAATACGCAGTGTCTCTTCTAACTCCTGGGTGCTGATGAGGGTGCACTACTGGGTGCTGATGAGGGTGCACTACTGGGTGCTGATGAGGGTGCACTACTGGGTGCTGATGAGGTGCACTGCTGGGTGTTGATGAGGGTTTACTGATGTGCACTAATGCATTGCGGCTGCACTGAATAGCTGCCACTGATGTGCAATGATGAGGCAGGACTGACAGGCGCTGATGAGGATCCACGAATAGGGTGGCACAGATGAGCACTGTAGTTGCACTAATGTAGCACTGATAGGCAGTGTAGTGGCACATATGGCACTGTAGGGCATAGATGAGTTCTGTAGTTACACTGATGTGGCACAGGTGTGGCACTGATGGGCACTGTAGTGGCACTGATGGTACAGAGGAGCACTGTAGTGGCACTGATGGGCATAGGTGGCATTAACACACTGTGGTGGCTCAGATGGGCACTGTAGTGACACTGGTGGGCACTGATGGCACATTTGAGCACTCTACTGGCACTGGTGGCACTGGTGGCACTGATATGACACTGTAAAGGCAATGATGTGGTACTGATATGACACTGGTGGCACTCATATGGCACTGATTTGGCATTGTAGTGGCACAGGTGACACTTACTTGGAACTGTAGTGGCACAGGTGGAACTGATTTGGCACTGTAGTGGAACTGATGTGGCAGAGGTGGCACTGTAGTGCACTGCTGGGCACAGAAATAACTTGAAAAACAGTTGGCACTCAGTCTCTCTCCTCTCCACACATGCTGTATCAGTGTGAGGAGAGATTTGAACCCCTGTATGACCCCGATGTGTTTAAATGGTGCTCACTTCGTCATTGGACAGAGCGATCATATGGTAAAGGACAGCTGCCATTGGCCCTTTACCACGATCCGTGACACGGATGGTCCCGTGTGCGCACCCTAGGGGGCACGTGATTTTGGGAGAAAGTCATATGACAGCCTTCCAAAGTTATCCGAACATGCTCTAGCCGTCATTCGGCTATGGCAAGGTCGGCAGCAGGTTAAAGGGGTTGTAAAGGTTCACATTTTTTTAAATAAAAATAAGCATATTGTACTTACCTGCCCTATGCAAGGGTTTTGCACAGAGCAGCCCCAATCCTCCTCATTCTGGGGTGCCCCGTCGTTGCTTCTGGCCCCTCCCCTTCATTGGGTGACCCCACGGAGAGCGGCTTTCCATGGGGGCGGATGAACGGATGGGTTCAAATAAGAATAGGGGGGGGGGGGGCTCTGGGGACAGCTGCAGCAAAGAAGGTTTTTTTTTTTTAATATAAATGTTATTGTTTTTTCACATTGTACATTTTATTCAAGCATTTATTCATAGAAAATTCTAACTCAGTCCAATTACTCCCTGTTCTCCCCCCTGCCCCCTCCCTCCCCACTCCCAACCGTCCATTTAGTCCTCTTGGTGTCTGCTCTTCAATTCCGTATATCTTCTTGTGTTCTTGAATTCTATCCAACCTTTCCAGATATACATACATCTCTCTGATCTTCACCTACGTGGTATACTTCCATATTATATATTGATCCTATCTTACTGATCCATTCTACTAGAGTGGGGCATTCTGGATTTAACCAGTATTTTGGGATTAAACTTTTTGCCTCGTTTATTAAATGGGGTATCACTGTTTTTTTATATTCTTTAATTGTCAGCTTAGTATTATATAGTAGGTACGTTTCAGGATTTTTAGGTATGTTGATTCCTATTATCTACTGAGTTATCTGGATAATCTCCTGCCAATATTTCTGTATTATTGGGCATTCCCACCAGATGTGGATGATTGTTCCTCAGCCCACAGCCCCTCCAGCATAACAGTGATCTTTCTGGTTGGATTTTATGCATTTTTATGGGGGTTAAGTACCATCATGATAAACATTAATAATTAATCTCTCTCGTTTCGATATCTATTGCTGGTCCTTCTGTTAGTTTCAGTAAATTCCTTTTTCTTGGTCACTCCACTTTACGCCAAGCTCCGCCTCCCATTTATCCAAAAAGATTGGATTACTGGCTCTGTCATAGCACCAACAATCTTATATATTTGGGAAGTACAGTTCTTTTGGCGCAACTTGTGGGTAGAGAATTTTCTCTAATGGCAGTAGATTTTCGATTGCCCTCAGTGGTTTAGGTAATTTATTAATAAAGTTTGTTAATTGTCTATATCTCAGCTCATTTATCAATATTACATCCCTCTTGTGTCTTAACTCTTGTATCGTAAAAAAATTCCCATCTTTCATAATGTCTTGCAATCATGCATCTTTCTTCTTAATCCAAACCCCAATTAGTGTTTCATTTCCTGGTGGAAAATAATTAGTTCCTGTCACTGGTATTAATTGTGAATTGTATTTCCATTTCTTTTGCCTGTGCATTAAATCCCACTCCCTAATTAATTGTGTTGTAAATGTGCTTGTGTCCTTAGATAAAAAGCAATATTGTTGTGGTATCCAAATCAGTTTATCCAACCGTGTCCTGCTCAGCCTCCTGATCCTGAAGGATGGAGGAATCAGGAGCATTTGAAAATTGTAGAGTACTTTTGGGACAACCTCCATTTTTATAATATTTATCCGTCCTACCCAGGAGAGCGATCTCCTCGAGATCTTCCTCATTTCATCCTTAATATCATTTATCAGTGGGATATAGTTTGTTTTATATAGGTCTTTCCAATTCGCAGTTAAATCTATCTCTAGATATTTCATTTTTTTCTGCCATTTAAATGGGAGTTTTTCTTGTAGACATTGTCCTTCTTTCTTGCCTATGTTTATGTTCAAAATTTCTGATTTTAAATAATTTATTTTAAAATTTGATACCTCACCATATTCTTTCAATATCTTCATTATATTAAGTAAATTTATTCTAGGATTAGTGATAAAAAACAAAATGTCATCTGCATATGCTGCCACCTTATATTCCTCCTCTTCTAGTTTCACCCTCTTTATATCCAGATTATTTCTAATAGATGCAACCACGGCCAATGTTAATATGAATAATAATGGGGAAAGAGGACAACCCTGCCTCGTCCCATTATATAGCTCAAATGGGCGAGCCAGAGCCCCATTCACCCTCACTGCTGCGGATGGCTGCCTATATAGCTCCGAAATCCATTGGGTCATTCTTGGGCCTATTCCCAACTCCTCTAATGTAATTGAAATGAACCCCCAGTCCACTCTGTCAAATGCTTTCTTAGCATCTGTTGACAAGAGTAGTTCTGGGGGTCTATCTTTGTATAATTTTTGTAAGATCAGCATTGCTTTCAGCCCATTATCTCTCCCTTCTCTCCCAGGGACAAACCCTACTTGGTCTGTGTGTATACATTCCGACATTAATCCCTTCAATCTATTAGTCAACACTTTGGCGTATAGCTTTATGTCCTCGTTCAGTAAGGACATTGGTCTATAACTGGAACATTGTGTTATGTCTTTATCTTTTTTTGGTATTACTAGTACAATATGTGCTAGTAGCGATTCTTTTCTTAACCCCCTCTCCTTCTCCAAAGAGTTCCAGTACAAACATAATTTTGGAACTAATAGATCTTTACATTTTTTATAGTAAATGGATGAGAAGCCGTCTGGACCTGGGCTCTTTCCTGTTCCCCCCTTTTAATGCCAATAGGATTTCTTCTTGGGTTATGGGTCTTTCCATGTTTAGCGATTTTTATTCTTCTAACCTAGGCAATTAAGCTTCTTTTAAATATATATACATCTTTTCCTTTCTTTCTGTATCTTATATTTGTTCTTTTTCAGTTCTAATTGAGTATAGTGTCTTATAAAACTTTTGAAATACTTCTGCAATTTCTGTTGTTGCATGCATAAAATATTGCTCTATTTCTTTTTTTCTTTTTCTTTCCACTTCCAAATCTTGTATTAATGTGTCATTTAATCTCCAAGTATTTACTTTTTTTTGATCCTCCCCCACTCTTATTTTGGCTATTGCCGGTGCGTAGTCTGATATTGTTATTGCTTCTATAGATGTTTTTCCTATTACCTCCAGTAATCAGTGTTCTACCAATATGTGATCCAATCTTGAGTATGACCCATGTGCGGGGGAGTAGAACGTGTAATCTCTTTCTTTAGGGTGCTGAATTCTCTATATACTGTAGTTATGCATTGACTTTGATATAGTGTTTTCTTAATTAACTTCCATTGATATTCTTCCCCCCTCCCCACACGGGAAGACACATCAAGATCTGGATCCATCACAAAGTTGAAATCTCCTGCTACTATTACTTTACCCCCTTTAAATTCCATCAATTCACCTATTGTCTGCCTCAGCTATTGTATTGAGTTCTTATTCGGGCAGTATATATTTGTCAGCGTATATTCCGTACCATCTATTTCCCCTTTCAAAACAAATACTGCCTGTCTGGGTCTACTTTCCTTTTCACTTATGATGAATCTGATATCCTTACCTATGCCTATTGCTACCCCCATGGCTCTTTTTGATGGTGAATCTCCATAATACCATGTTAGATATTGCGTTGAAAATTATTTAACTAGCAAAGAAAGTTTTGCATTCTATGCATTAAGATGAAAAACCATGAGACTTTACAACCCCTTTAAGGGATGAGAACAAGGATTAATTGTGTGGGCACCAGGAGAGGTGATTATTCAGCCTTCTTTTACAAGCAACAGCATGTGTAGATACGCTGTCTCCTATGGCGACAATCTTGAATAGTTTCTAACACCTCAAGCATCACCCCACTGGCCTGCTTGGTCCCTGGCTTGGCACACAAGACTGCTCTGCAAGCATCTCCTCAGCTGGCTGGGTCCCTGGCTTGACACCTGCTAAAGTTTCCCAATTCTTCACCATCCCAGGTTGGTGAGAATACTGCTCTGGTGCTTGCTTCAGCTACTCAGAGTGGTCCCTGTTAACAAGATGGATGGTCCCTTAGTGGCGACAGCTTTCCCTCTACCTCCGACCATGACAGGTTCTCCGGCCGGCAGAACTGTCACTTCTGGTTGGACTGCAAGCTGCGATCCCAATCCTACACTGCTCAAGTGCTTCTGGATAGGCCATCAGACAACCTAGCAACCAGATGTTCCTAGGATAATCCTCAGGCTCTGGCCAAGCAGCCCAGGGCAGTAGGACACACGTCCACCCAGACAGCCGTCCAGGTGGCACAGACCCCCGGATCACCTGACTTCACCCAAACAACTAGGCTCTCCCAGCAGTCTAAGGGACCCAAGAAGATCCCTGCCCATTGGCTGAGATAACCCATCTATTCCTAATCTGTCTCTGCAATGCTCTTGTCTTATCTAATGCCACCAGATACGTGACCACGCCATCTAGTGACAGAAGAGAGAAGTGCAGCAATTCCAAAATTAGGGTGGACTCAATTGATCTCCGAACAATTAGCCAAGGCAACTATACCTGGCAGGTAAATTTACTAGCAACCCTGACTAAACATCAGGGTGCTACACAAGGTGCTGATTACATTTGATCACAGCACAGTGCGGAGCACCACAGCCATGTGGATGGTGTCCTATATATTGCACTGTGCTGGGATAAGATTAAATCAGCCCCAATTTTGTTGTGAAATGCAGTTGGTTCATTTTAAATGCCTAACTCAACTTGTATGAAATGCACAACAATGCATGCTCCAGAGCACACTGCATTGTAGTATAAATAGGCCCTAATAGCTGGATTTTTGCATTTGTAAAATGAAAGGCTTTGCTTCCTTTGATTGCCTCTGATCAGAGTAGGGCTTGATGATGTCTCCACTAAGCTGCTCACAGTTCTTGTCGCTGGAGAGGAGGCTGTACCTGAGGACCTCCTGACAAGCATCTGCCGTTTCTTCTTCATTCATTCATTCTATGGATCTGTATTTCTGGACTTCTCCTGTTGCTTCATGAATATTCCAGTCAGCAGATCACCATTCATGGAAGGGTGGAGCAGATCTGACATGAAATAGCAAAGCCTTGCTTCTCTACCAAAACTGTTGCCCACATCATATGGAGACAGTGCAGAACAAGGCATGACAAGAGAGTAATGAGGCAACATCACTGGTAGGGTTCTCCGTTTGCTTTTATTTGGGCACAGCCTCCACAGTTTCGTTTAATAATTGTAAACTAGGAAAAAAAAGGGCTCATTCACACAAGGGCCGTACGCTTTTAAAAATGAACGTATTTCTGCATCCAGAAATCACAGGTGTTAGTGTGCAACCGAAAACAGCATGTTCAAATTAATATAAGGTGGCAGCTGTATTAATGGAACGGCACATCCAAGCCTATATATCCAAACTATCTGCGTCTTGGGGTGCAGATCTGTTCCTGAATGCATGTAAATACTTGGTTATGCAGTTATCAGGGTACAGTTGCAGCCTGTCATTGATTTGGCCTGTCTGCAGCTGTACACAAACACCCAAGAGCTGATTGGCCACTATGAATTCTTTTGCACATGGTAGACCGCTTCTTTGGATAAAAGCCAGCTCATTGCAGTGTATGTATTATACACAATAACATAGAGTTAATGTGCTGCAGATGCAAACAGTTCCCAGAAAATCAGTTTCTGTACAAATTTAATTGAAATGTTAGTGCTAGGAAGAAAACACAATTTTGCATCTAAGAATGAACATTCCGTAAACGGTGCACAGTATATCCTTTCTGTGTACAGTATGAGCACAATGACAGCCTGTGCTCGCACTTATCTCCCTGCAAGACTCGTAACAAATCAGGAATAGGAACCCGGACAACAGATTATATTAGAACAAGTTCACACATTCTCCTGATACTTCACAGAGAGTCCCAAGAGACAGATTTTCAATACGCGAAAAGTATGCCAATAATTATACTTTACTTATCACATAAATACTGATTTATATGTGTAGGCAGATATATAGAAAGGGAACAAGAAACAAACACAAGCAAATTGCTTCTGCTCCATTCACACTTAGGCAGGTGCCAACATTTCAAAAAAGTTTTTAGGGACACATTTTTTTCTCCAGAAAGCCACTGTAGGCGGAGCATTACTTGAATTGTGGGTGGGGCATTCATTTATTATGGTCGTGGTTCTACAGGAAGCATGGTTTAAATTATGCTTAATATTGGGGCATGGGTTAAATGGGTGTGGACTCTGAAATGACTTACATAGTGCAGAATGTGGTGAAGTTAAAGTGTTACTAAACCCACAACAGTAAAATCAGTCTGTATATGCAGTAAAGCATGTTTGTCATACTCACTGTGGAACCTAAGGGGTTAATCCTCCGCATTGTGTAAAGATGCTGTTTGATCCTGTCTTCTCTGATGCTCCCCTTCTTCCACTATCGCCAATATATCTCCTGATAGTACGGAGGACAGGGGACAAGCTGCACAAGCACAGTTTGGTGTGTATTGCTAGAGAGTTACTTTTTTCTTAGGAGGGTGTATGTGATCAGAACAGGGTGAATCAGCATTGTCCAGACAGAGGGTCAGGGTCCTGCAGCCTCATAGGACAGTCAGAGGAGAATGAAAACTCCTCCTACAAGCTTTAACTGAACACTGATAGAAGTCACAATGCTGCTTTATATTGCTGATGAGAAAAGGTATTTAGCAGTTTATATTTACTAAAATAATTGCATTTCCGTGTTCTGTGTACTGTGGGAGATCAGATATAGCAAATGCAGGGTCCTGGGTTTAGTAACACTTTAAATAAGGAATGTTCCGTGCAGAACAAGGTGTGAACCTTCCACCCATAACAAAAAAGATGATTAGTGCATAGAGTGGCTGGGTTGGCATAGTGGATCAACATGAGAACCCTAAGATATTACCACCATTAAAAAAAATTAACATGCTAGGGAAGGGTGTGGCTACTTGTGCAATGCAGCCATACGAATGGTAAAACAGAGTCAATCTTCAAAATTTCTATCTGGCAAACAAGGTAGCTTATAACCCACAAGTGCAATTCTGCAATTTGACTTTATACTATATATATATATATATATTAAAGTTTAATGCTAATACTACTAGTACTACTTCTAAACTTTCCCGTCTAACCTCATCTCTTGACCTGAAGCAATGGATTCAGGATCCCCCTCACTCCTAGAAACACCATTGACTTTGTTTTCTCCTACCTATGCCCTCTGTGCAACTTTACCAACAATCCTTTCCCATTCCCTGATCATCACCTTATTGGCTTCTCACCCCAACCCTTCACTTCTCTACTCTGCTACTGGCCACTTCTATGACAAAATCTCACCCTGTCCTGCCCCAACGTAGCCACTTCAGTCCACAACAGCTCACTGTAATCCTCCCTAGACGAGGTCACTACACGCAGAATCAGGCTCCGACCTCTACAATCCTGGCAAACAGACTACAGCAGAAGTCTCAGAAAATGGACCAGTGCTCTTGAGCGCCTGTGGCGCAAGACTAAGTCCCAGGAAGACTTTAACCAATATAAATCTGCCCTACAAAAATACTATTCCTGCCTCCTCACTGCCAAGCAGACCTATTTTATCACTCTCATTAACACATTCTCATCCAGTCCCCTTCAACTCTTCTCTACCTTTAACTCTCGGCTCTGTCCTCCACTACCTCCATCAACTACCGTATTTATCGGGGTATAACACGCACCAGCGTATAACACGCACCCCAAGTTTAGGAGGGCATTTTAAGGAAAAAAGTTTTAGGAGGGAAGTTTAAGGAAAAAAAAACTTACATTTAAATGCCAGTCAATGCAGCCTTATCAGTGTGCATCTGCAGCCTTGTCCATCATTGCAGAATGATCAGTGTCATTTGCAGCTTGCCCAGCTCTGTTTGCAGCTTTGCAGTGTCATTTGCAGTTTTGCAGTGTCATTTGCAGCTTGGCCAGCGCCGTTTGCAGCCTTGCCCATGTTTAAATTTCCCGCCGCCGAGACAGACCAAGCGAGCGGCGCCGAAAAATACCGAGCCGACTTGCTCGGCTCCACTCGTAGTCCCGCCTCCCTGTGGTTTCTCTAGCGAGCGCTGCCGAAAAAGACAGAGCCGCCTGTACTGTGTATTCGGCTGGGCTCCGCTCGCAGTCCCGCCCAGTATGGGTGGGACTGCAAGCCGAGCCGAGCCAATACACAGTACAGACGGCTCTGTCTTTTTCGGCAGCGCTCGCTAGAGAAACAGCAGGGAGGCGGGACTACGAGCGGAGCTGAGCAATCAGCTCGGTATTTTTTGGCGGCGCTCGGTATTTTTCGGCGGCACTCTGTATTTTTCGGCCGCGCTCGGTTTTTTTTGATCGCAGACAGTGGGGATCGGCGTATAACACGCACCCACGACTTTCCCCCGATTTTAAGGGGGAAAAGGTGCGTGTTATACGCCGATAAATACGGTAACTCACTCATTGCCCAGGAGATTGCCAATCACTTCAAAAATAAGATTGATACAATTCCGCCAGCAAAAGACCGATAGAGCATACACATGGTCACATTTTCCAATGAAAAATTCTCATCGGTCTTTTGCGGGCCAAAATTCCGATTGTGTGTACGCAGCATAGGTCTGTCTGGGAACTACATCCTCCACAAGTCATAACTGCTCCCAGAAGGCTCTGTCCTTCCTGCAATCCACAGCAGTCCCTATTCCCTTCATCTGTTTCCTCCTTCAGCCAATCACAATCCATCCAGACCAGCACACATAAAGGCTCACCCAAAAAAGCCACCCCTGTGTTGAAGATACTCCTTATCCCAGTATTGTTCATAGTCTTCCCCAAAATGGTCACTCAGCATTGCATGCAATACATTTAACCCTTGTTCCAATGGTAAGGGGCAAAGCTTCCAAACAGGGAAACATATTTGTAACCACTGCAAACATGGGTATAGAGAAACAATAATTCAGAGTAGGGACATAATTACAAATCATGAGGTCCCATAGCAAAATGTTGGTGTGACATGCCCCCCCCTCCCCTTGTGTAACTCTCTCTTTAGCAGCTTGCAATGTTAACTATGACAATACATATCATTGATCTTACAGTGGAACCTAACACTCTGCAAGGAAGTAAATACTGGTAGAGAGCTTCAGCGCATGACGTTGACACTGATTTGTTTTTTATTCCTGGGTAACACGGTACACTATTTTGGAAGAAATGATTAGCATATAAGGCTAAATTCGCACTTTGCAATTTGTAATCGCGGGCATGATTGCTGTGATTCTGCCCGTGATTCCAAAACGCATAGCAATTACAGCACAAACCATGGCGCATGTTTGGGCTCCATTATCCTTCAATGGCACCCAAAATGCAATGTGATCCTGCTGCAGTTGTTGTGCGACAGGAATGTGCAGCAATTGTAGCAAACTGCGCCCTTAAAAATCACGTGAAACTTGTTCCCCAAAAAGGAGCAGTATTTTTTTTTTTGGCTAACACACCCACATAGAGGCGATTCAGTTCGCATTGTGCGCTATATAAGTATTTCATTCATTCATTCATTCATTCACATAGGACAATTCATTTAAATGGAATGCCTTATGCAACATTGCTATGTCACACTATGGCTTTGATAATGTGAACAGGGCCTTAAGGAAAACAATTCAATTAACTGTGCACTTGTTAACCATACATTCCATCCACCCTTGTGCTAATCTTCTGTTTTTACATTTCTGTGAAAGTGGCACTGTACAGGAGCAGTGCTTCTGATGCAGTGACCTCAGCCTGGTGCAGATCTTGGCGGCACGGGGCTGGAGACAGTGTCTCAGTTGGGTGTGATCAGGACACAGGCACAGGAAGGTCACGATTACAGAACCAAGGGCACATCTCGTGCATGTCTGCACTTGTAAGATGAAACCAACAATCCCAGCTTATTTCTGACCCAGTTTTACAATCCAGAAAATGAAGAAAACAGAAAGCAGAGAAAGTACTTATTTTAACAACAACATCCACTGTAACCTGTAAGCGTAATGTCCATAATTATTTGCATTTCTACATGAATATCTTTTTCAAATATACTACATTGTCTAAAGTATTGGGACATCTGCCTTTACACGCACATTAACTTTAATGGCATCCTAGTCTTAGTCCATAGGGTTCAATATTGAGTTGGTCCACCCTTTGCAGCTATAACAGCTTCAACTCTTCTGGGAAGACTGTCCACAAGGTTTAGGAGTGTGTCTATGGTAGGCATGTCCAAAGTCCAACCCAGGGGCCAATTGCAGCCCGTGTATCAGTATAATATGGCCCCCCTGGTAATTTGGATATATATATCCTTTGTTGACCCCAGGGCCACAAAACATATATACTGTATTTATCGGCGCAGCCTCGGAGGGGACAGGGAGGAGGCAGGACATGTGCCATTAGATTACATACAGGAGAATCTCCTGTTTACTCTGCGGCATCTGTAATAGGAAGTCCTGTCTCCTGGGCTGGCATTGGACGACTGTTCTGTCTATCATAGGAGGCGGGACTTTGTATTAAAGAGGCTGCTGAGTAAACAGGAGATTATCCTGTTTGTAATCTGTCTGCGCTTGTCCGGCCCTGCTTCCTTCCGCCTCTGAGGCTGCAGATGGCAATGGTGAGGCTGCATTCATGGCAATGGTGAGGCTGCATTAATGGCAATGGTGAAGCTGCATTCATGGCAATGATTGACTGCATTCATGGCAATGGTGAAGCTGCATTCATGGCAATGGTGAGGCTGCATTCATGGCAATAGTGAAGTTGCATCCATGGCAATGGTGAGGTTGCAATTATGGCAATGGTGAGGCTGCATTCATGGCAATGGTGAGGCTGCATTCACGGCAATGGAGAGGCTGCATTCATGGCAATGGTGAAGCTGCATTCATGGCAATGGTGAGGCTGCATTCATGGCAATGGTGAGGTTGCAATCATGGCAATGGTGAGGCTGCATTCATGGCACTTGTGAGGCTGCATTCATGGCACGTGTGAGGCTGCATTCATGGCACTGGTGAGGTTGCATTCATGGCACTTTTAAGGCTGCATTCATGGCACTGGTGAGGCTGCATTCACAGCAATGGTGAGGCTGCATTCACAGCAATGATGAGGCTGCATTCATGGCAATGGTGAGGCTGCATTCACGGCAATGGAAAGGCTGCATTCATGGCAATGGAGAGGCTGCAGATCGGCACCGATTAGGCTGCATTGATGGGCACTGACCTTTATTTTGCTTCACAGTTCTTTATTTAAAATGTATTTTTTTTCCTGAAACTTCGCTCTTAAAGCAAAGCTGTGTTATAAGCCAATAAATACAGTATATCCAAATAATACGCCCAAGCTCATCTCTTCACCACACACAGCCACAAAGGCAGGAGGATTCTTGTAGAGCAGTGTATTAGTGCTCAGAATAATACACTTAGACCAAATTTTAATAGTTCAAAGAACGTCAGGCAAAATGGTCGGCCCTCATGTATGTTCACTTCATCAAATCTGTCCCTCTATGAAAAAAGTTTGGACACCCCTGGTCTATGGGAATGTTTGACCATTCTGATGGAAGCGCATTTGTGAGGTCAGGTAGTGATATTGGACGAAGTCCTGGCTCCCAGTCTCTGCTCTCATTTATCCCAAAGGTGTTCTATCGGGTTGAGGTGCAGGCCAGTTAAGTTCCTCCACTCCAAACTCGCTCATCCATTACTTTATGGACCTTGCTTTGTGTACTGGTGCGCAGTCATGTTGGGCCATCCCTAAACTGTTCCCACAAAGTTGGGAGCAAGAAATTGTTCAAAATGTTTCCTTCTCTGGAACTAATGGGCCAAGCCCAACCCCTGAAAAACAACCCCACACCATAATTCCCCCTCCACCAAATGATTTGGAGGGGTGGCCCAATACTTTTGGCAATATAGTGTGGAGGAGCAAGTTTGGGTGGAGGAACTTGACTGTCCTGCACAGAGTCCTGACCTCAACCCAATAGAACACCCTTGGGATGAATTAGAGCGGAGACTGCGGGCCAGGACTTCTAGTCCAACATCAGTGCCTGACCTCACAAATGTGTTTGTGCCTGTCCCTGCCTGTAAAGGGCATCTTCTTTAGGCCTGGCAGTGTCAGACCTACCAAATCAGTGTTAGCTAGTCTGGACAGTGCAAGCAGGGAAGTGATGTGCTGGAGGAGTGAGGAGTGATACATTGCAAGTAAGGAAGTGCAGGAGGAGAAGAGGAGTTTGTATATACTGTGATGTATATAGGAGTCCCCACTTTGACTGTTAATTACCTGGGCATCTCACAAACTCCCCATACCTATCAAAGTTTAATTCCCCTCAATACAGCATAAAAAAACAAGTGCAAGGACTGCTTTCATGTCTCTGAGCGAGTGAATAGCGTGTGCCTGGCTAGGCAGGGTGACAGACGGACTGCTACACTCAGCAGCCCCATTGGGCCAGCTTGGCTCGATGTAAGCATCTATATTGACAGTATCACTTCAAACTTTCTGAGATCAGTACACCTTTTTTAGGAAAGGTTTGTAGGGATTAGACATGCCCCCTTTATGCTGATCATGAAGAATGAATAAATCAAAAATGACTGGTTAATCCTACAAGTGAAAATTTTTCACCACGACTTATCCTTTATACTGGTTTAAAAAGTAATAAAAACAATAATATAGCAAGCTGGATGAATAATGCATTTTTATAGGCATCCAAAGATCACACCAAAAAAGAGGGACAATCTGGAAGGAAAGAGGGACGGAGGAATTTGGTGCCAAAAGAGGAAAGTCTCTTCCAAACCAGTCTATGTGACAGTATATGTGATATATGGAAGGCCACTGGGCATGCTGTAAATCAATATAGTATCCTGTGCTATGTATAGTAAGAGCTGTTATCTCCCAGGTTCTTTGCAAGCAGCTCCCTCTGCACACTGGCCACAATGGATCAATCGCTCAGAACCTCGGCAATTCATACAAGTCTCTGTCCTATTGTTATTATCGCACATGCAGTGTCAGATAGCTACATTGGTGCTACTGTATGTATGTAGTGATCACCTTTCAGTATAATAGTATGTGAACATGTTTATTGCAATAAAGTTTATATGCAGCTCTTGTTATTTTAGTTAACCCTGGCCTTCTGACCTGGGATTCTATAGCAAGTTTTAGCTTAGGGCTCTATAACTAGCATAGTCTAGGGCCATGTTAGGCATCCCTCAGCCACTTCTGGTAGTTAGAGGTCCGGTTGCATGTCAGATTAGAAATAACTAGGGAGGGTCCATAGCACAGAGTAGATAGGCTGACTTTGAGTTCCACTGCCACAGCACGATTTTTGCATGTGGTAAGCTGCATTCCAAGCTGGTTGGACAACAGTTATAGGCTGTCCCATCACCTCTGGTCTTTTCTTCAGGTCTCTGACACAAAAACAAGCACCACATCATGATCATCTTTAGAGCCCCTGCAACTGAACTTTTCTTCAAAATTAATCTGGCGGTATCTCAATTAATAACATATATTGCTGGGTATGTGTGCATAATTCCACCAGGACTTCTATTATGCCCTTTACTGATAATGGCTATATGTACATTGGATGTATGTACTATCATTTCCTTTTTCTTATATAAAGCTTGAATTATTTTCATACTGGTGCGCATCTACAGTATATACTTATGGTTATTGTTATATGCTGGTTGCAGTAGTTCTTCTGCTCCCAAATACTTTGATTAAACTTCTGATTACTTTTCCAGAAAGGGAATCCCCTCTCTGGATAGAGATATGCTGTGTTAATGGGAACACATAACAAATATGAAAAAATTAAATATGTAAGAACTGCACTAGAAATTATCCCTTTTAAAAAATAAAAACAAAATCAGCAGCAATAATTTTGTTCTACACAATTACAAAGGTAAAAAGAAACAATGGTAAAAATTGGGCTAAAAATTGAAGTCCATAAGTGAAATAAATTAATAATTCATAAATGAATATAAAGAGTCCACATTTAGTGTAATAAAGTGACTGCTTCCATGACAGTGTCCATCATCCATCACCAAGAAATCCTAGTGAATGAACCATCAGCTGTAGAATTTGCTTACCAGGATCTCCCCGCACTCCAGATGACAATCAATGGATATGGGTAGGAGTTAGACACCAAAGAGAAACCAAAGGCTCCACATATTATAAAATCCCTGGGTTATTGGATTGATAAAAATCTCACTTACAACAATGAGTAGAAAACGCCTTAAATTTGGAGCGTCAGACAGTACACTACCAAAAAAAACCATCCTTCGGGACACAAGAAGAAAGAGATGGTGATGTCAAGACGTCAAGACGTCACTCCTTCCTACGCGTTTCATCATAAATGAAGTTGCCTCGGGGCACATAACAAATAAATAGCGGAGTTTTTTCAGATATGACTGCAGAAGTGGAAATACACCTTAGAAGTTACTTGCAGCGACATGGCCACAGCAGCCATGGCCACCCAACAAAAAAAACAAAACTAGGACCTGTTTATAGCTACTCTTCTTCCTTTTGTTATAGCTGAGCAGGCCTGATGTAGAAAGAAACTCCACGATTCCATAGAAAAGGTTCCTATACTGCACTGTGTAAACTGCATAGGTGTGCACAGCCTATTGCATTAGAGTGTGCACCCCAAAGCTCAAACATATGTGCGTGTGTGCATGTGTATCTATGCTAACAGTGTCAGTAGAGGAATAGACACTGTAACTAGGGCAGAGATTGATGTCAGTAGAGCAGTGGACAGTGTTAGTAGGGCAGAGGTTGGTGTCAGTAGTTTTTATTTTCATTATTTTATTATTTTTTACAATTGTATTTTGTTAATTTTTTTTTCTACAATTTTTTTCAGGAGTGATGTTAGAGGGCTTTGATGAAATATCCGTGGTCTAAACAGGGGTATTCTGCACCAAACAAGGTGATTAAGGTGTGCCCAGGCACATCTGGCAAACCCTGTGCTCACACCTATGGTAAGCTGTGTGATTAGTAAATATGTAGTAGCGGGATGGGCAATGAAGGGTGTCAGTTTCCGAGCTGCATAACTTATCTTTCATTAAAATAAATGTAAGTAAATGTTATTTTTTATATATTACTATTATATATTAGTTATATGTGGTCATTAAAAATAATATTCAGCTTTTCATTAGACTAGAGATATTAAAATATAGATAGGATCCCTTCCTGACACCCTGGTCTGATGTCACCATGTTATTCTCAGTTGACATGTCACAGGCAAGTAGTACCAGCTCAGAGCCAGCTTATCTCAGAGTGGGTGGTGCAGAGGGGGAGCAGTTGGGTAAGAAACAAGATCTTCTTGTTCCTAACTGCAGATTTAAAGGAAGAGCACAAAGAAAGCTTGGAATTAGAACAAATTCCAGCCAGGGAAAAAACTGTTTATTGTTCCGTAAAAACTCCCTGTAGAGCTCATGTTTATGACCTGATTGTCGGATTGCTTCTACTCAGCTTCCCATTTGTATTTTGCTCTTGTCCTGTTTAATCTATCTACATTTGTCAACCCTGATCTAGTCACATCACCTGTTGTTCTTAGAAATTGCGCTGACCTTCTCTTCTCTTATGTTCCCAAAATAAAATTCCCACATGTATTGGATAAACACGCTTTAGTATTAAACCATGTACACTGAAGACCCCAATTATGTGCTTACATAAATTACATGTCCTGCATGTCACAATATACAGGATCATTTTTAGAAAATTTACATTGTATCACTAAAAATACATCTCTGAGCCCCAATAAAATGTCTTTGCTTGGACTGAGATGATGTCATCAGTCTGTTGCATACAGAAGCAAGCATTTCTACAGTCTCCTCGTCCCCAGTGATTAGGCTGCAACCAGGCATGTACTGGCCATCGGGACTACAGGGAGTTTCCTGGTGGGCCGATGGCTCAGTGGGCCAGTCAGGTGCAGTCCTGGAGCCTCTCTGACAGTGAGTGATTGCGACTTCACTCCTGTTAGGAGGAGCAGCTGCCGTCACTTGCTGGAGAGAGCATTAGGCTTTCTGCTCCCTCCAGTCTGCAGAGGGAGATAGACAGCTGGCAGACTTTCCATCCTCTCTCCCCTTATCATTTATCACATGACTGGCGAGAGGAATGAGAGGCTGTCTTCAATACTGTGAGTACACGTGGGAGGGGGGGAGAGGGAGGAGTCAGGACACTCTAATGTAATGGGAAGTGCTGATGGAGACACTCAAAATTAAAGTGGGCCGGTCATGATGAAGTCCAGGGCCAAATTTTTGTCCCAGTCCAGCTCTGGCTGCAACATTATAACTTTGCAGTAAGTCACAAGGTAAAAACTGTCCAAAGACATGCTGGTAGGTTAATTGGCTTCTGTCCAAAAATGACCCTAGTATATGAATGGGGACCTTGGATTGTGGGCTCCTTGAGGGCAGGGACCAATGTGACTGTGCAATGTACAGGGATAGGGACATTTGTAGACACTCACTCAGGTTGAACTGCATGGACTGGTGTCTTTATTCAACCTTACTAACTATGTAACTATGTAACTACGTAAAAAGCTTTAGCAGGGGAAACATCAGGGTTGACATAAGTGTCCGCAACCTATTGAATTAGGGTGTGCCCCCCAAATGTATACCAATGTTAGTAGAGCAGTGGATGGTATCAGTAGAGCCGTGGACTTGTCAGTAGGGAAGAGGTTGATGTCAGTCGTTTTTTTATTATTATTTTTATTTTTTTATAATTGTTTACGCCCTGTTGGGTGGCTTTGGTGAAATATTAGCAGGGGGAATCTGCGCCACACAGGGTGATTAGAATGTGCCTCTTGCAGTTACGCTTATTTTCCTTAGTAAATGTAGAGTGGTAAAGCTCACTTTGTAAAGAATACTCAACCAGGTGTAAGGAAATTTAAAAAAATATATATATTTTTTGCTTGCACATGATTGGATGATGGAAATCAGCAGAGCTTTACCACATTTACTATGCCCTCGGTAAAAAGAGCGTGACTTTACTTGCAGAGGGCAACTGCATAGGCTATTTGCCTTTAGAAAAACCACCCCACTGTGTCATTTTGCTAAATGTATCAGCATTGGGCACATTAGTCCCAGCACTTTGCTGCACACTGCAGTTTTTCCTGGAGAATCCACTTAAGTGGTGAGACCTGTTGGGAATAATTGCGAAGCACTAGCACTATATATACAGTGTGTGTATATATATATATATATATATATATATATATATATATCTTTAAGGTAAAGTAGTGAGTGTACAGTTTGTATAATAGTGTAAATTTGCTGTCACCTCAAAATAACTCATCACACAGCCATTAATGTCTAAGCCGCTGAAAACAAAAGTGAATACACCCCTAAGTGAAAATGTCCAAATTGGGCACAATTAGCTATTTTCCCTCCACAGTGTCATGTGACTCATTAGTGTTACAAGGTCTCAGGTGTGCAGGTGTGTTAAATTTGATGTTATCACTCTCACTCTCTCATACTGGTCACAGGAAGTTCAACATGGCACCTCATGCCAAAAAACTCACTGTGGATCTGAAAAAAAGAATTGCTGCTCTACATAAAGATGGCCTAGACTATAAGAAGATTGCCAAGACCCTGAAAATGATCTGCAGCACAGTGTTCAAGACCATACAGCGGTTTAACAGGACAGGTTCCACTCAAGACAGACCTCACCATGGTCAACCAAAAAAGATGAGTGCACATGCTCAGCGTCATATCCAGAGGTTATCTTTGGGAAATAGACGTATGAGTGCTGCCAGCATTGCGGCAGAGGTTAAAGAAGTGGGGGGGGTCAGCCTGTCAGTGCTTAGACCATACGCTGCACACTGTACCAAATTGGTCTGCATGGCTGTTGTTCCAGAAGGAAGCCTCTTCTAAAGATGATACACAAGAAAGCCTGCAAACTGTTTTCTGAAGACAAGCAGACTAAAGACATGGATTACTGGAACACAAGTGTGTCTTGCCTACAGTCAAGCATGGTGGTGGGAGTGTATGTTCTAGGGCTTCCTGAGTTCGGCCAGCACTGGGGAGCTACAGTTCATCGAGGGAACCATGAATTCCAACATGCACTGTGACATAGTGAAGCAAAGCATGATCACCTCCCTTTGGAGACTGGGCCGCATTGCAGTATTCCAATATAAAACGACCCCAAACACACCTCCAAGACCACTACTGCCTTGCTAAGGAAGCTGAGGGTAAAGGCGATGGACTGATCAAGCATGTCTCCAGACCTAAACCCTATTGATCATCTGTGGGGCATCCTCAAATGGAAGGTGGAGGAGCGCAAGGTCTCTAACATCCACCAGCTCTGTGATGTCTTCATGGAGGAGTGGAAGAGGACTCCAGTGGAAACCTGTGAAGCTCTGGTGAACTCCATGCCCAAGAGGGTTAGGGCAGTGCTGGAAAAAAACTGGTGGCCACACAAAATATTGACACTTTGGGCCCAATTTGGACATTTTCACTAAGGGGTGTACTAAATTTTGTTGCCAGCGTTTTAGACATTAATGGCTGTGTGTTAAGTTATTTTGAGAAGACAGCAAATGTACACTGTTATACAACCTGTACACTCACTACTTTACATTGTAGCAAAGTGTCATTTCTTCATTGTTGTCACGTAAACAGATATAATATAAAATATTTACAAAAATGCGAGGGGTGTATCACACTTTTGTGAGATACTGTATTCATAGCGGTAGCATTTTAGGTGGCACAGCATTTGTTGGGGCACAGTGGCACTATTTTATGGGCACAGTGGTAGCATTTGATGGGGCACAGTGGCAGCATTTGATGGGCACAGTGGCAGTATTTGATGGAGCACAGTGGCAACATTTGATTGGCACAGTGGCAGCATTTGATGGGGCACAGTGACAGCAGCATTTGATGGGCACAGTGGCGGCAGTTGATGGGCACAGTGGCAGTGTTTGATGGGAACAGTGGTTGCATTTGATGGGCACAGTGGCAGTATTTGATGGCACAGTAGCTGCAATCGATGGTCACAGTGGCTGTGTTTAATGGCACAGTGGCTACAGTTGATGGGCACAGCGGCTGCGTTTGCTAGGCACAGTGGCTGCGTTTGATAGGCACAATGGCTGTGTTTGATGGGCACAGTGGCTGCGTTTGATGGCACAGTGGCTGGAATTGATGGGCACAGTGGCTGAATTTGATGGGCACAGTGGCTGTGTTTAAAGGGCACAGTGGTTATGTTTGATGGCACAGTGGCTGCATTTGATGGGCATAGTGAGGCTGCAATTGATGTTTTTTTTTCAACATTTGTTTGCACCCCCCTTAAAATTTTTGAGCACTAGCCGCCACTGCTGAGTGTAGTAGTCCGACCTGTCACCCTGTTAGCCAGGCATTCATTTCCAGTCACACATTGCCAGACAATGAAAAGTCCATCAGCTTGTTTTTGTTGTTTTTATTGAAGGGATTAAACTTGGATGGCGAAAGGGACATGGGATGCCCAGATAATTGATCTTGTTAGATTAAACAAACACTTTTGGATCTATAGCCAATGGTGGCCCATCCATGCCTGGGCACCGCCCCCCTCCAGGCAGCCACAAAAAAAATGTAAAAAATATATATATATTTTAATACTGGCCCTTTAAAAAAAAATACAAAAAAAGTTCCTGAAGTGCATTGTGTTCGGACTCCGGACACAGTGCGACGCCAGACACAGTGCACTTATGGGAAGCGCCACGTCTATGCAATCACGAGATTGCAGATGTGGCGCTGCATTTGCGGGTGTTTAGTCCGCCTTGCGGCGTTTTCTGAAGGGCCGAGTAGCTTCTGCCCAGCCATAGTAATATATACTACAGGCGCCGGGCGGAAGCTATTCGGCGCTTCAGATTTGATGTCACTTCCTGTTTCTCTCTCCCACTGCGCCCGGGAGAGGAAACAGGAAGTATGCCGCTCCATCAGCACTGCCAGTGGAAGGAGACATCACAGGAGAGATCAACAGCAAAGTAAGTACCGCTGGGGGGGGGGGGGGGGGGGGGTTGAAGTGACAGATGCTGCATTTAATGGGACACAGGCAGGCTGCATTTGGGGGGGACAGAGGCTGCATTTGGGGGGGACAGAGGCTGCATTTAGGGAGGGACAGAGGCTGCATTTAATGGGACACAGGCAGGCTGCATTTGGGGGGGAACAGAGTCTGCATTTGGGGGACAGAGGCTGTATTTGGGGGGGACAGAGGCTGCATTTGGAGGGACCGAGGCTGCATATTTTGGGGTACTATGGCTGCATTTTGGGGGGGGCAGAGGCTGCATTATGGTGAGTTGAATGATTTAATTCTATATTACAATGTAATAATATAAATAATGCGCTTCAATCATCCTGACACCATAACAACCATGGTGCCGAGATGGTTGGATTGCTAACACCGGGTGTTCGTAATATCTTTATCTGCTGATTGTTAAACTTTCTAGAATACACATATTTCTATTGTTGTGTAGGATCTGGGCCTGCTGTCCCTCCATCCCTCTCCCTCGTTCATCTCAGACGCTAACCACACCACCTTAGAGCCACGCCCACTATTTTGCTCAAAACACGCCTGTTTTCAACCAAGTGGGAGGGGTAAAAAAGGAAGGGCAGGGTCAGGCACCCCCTGATCCTAAAACTTCACCAGCTGCCACTGTCTATAGCACATCACTTGGGTCAACTCCACTTTCTCTACTGCGCAATCCTAGATTCCTGTCACAGTTAGCACCTCACTCTAAATAATCCCAACTGTTCAATAGCTGCCATTTGCTGGCAGGGGTCTGCAGTCCCCTTTTGTGTAGCAACCAATAGCGATGAAAAAGTACTGTTGTTGTCAGGGAAATAGGCGTAACCTCGCGAGGTACGATCGTGTTAACGCGCGTCAGCGCTCACGGAGGTGCAATGTGGTTCCCAGACGAACGCCCGATGTTGCATCCGATCGAGTGCGAGTACGTGGTGTAGGACGAGCGCATAACGTTACACGTCGTAGGCGTACGAACGCGATGGCGCGCTCACGACGTAACCCAAGCACCGTGCCTATTTAAACGTTCACCTGACAGTGCCGCATCGCTGGATTATCGTCAGCTTCTCCTGAGTACCTGTGCCCGTGATTCCTGCTGTTTGATCTCCTGTTTACCGACCCGGCTTGTTTGACCTGCTTCTGTTGTTCTCCTGGCTCCGACCTCTGGCTTGTACCCGATATTCCTTGTCTGCTCCCGGCACCCGACCTCGGCTTGGCTTGGCTTCTGCTCTCCGGTCTCCAGCTCAGGACCCGTTGCTCTGACCTCTGGACTGATCTCCCGTGTTTGACCCTCGGCCTGGCCTTGACCCTGCCTTTGGACTTCCTTGCACAGCTGCCCCCGGAGACTGGTCTTCTCAGCTCTTCCATCTACTACTGCTACCCGGCAACCTGTGCTACTGTGGGCACTGCATCCCTGTGTCATCTTCAGGGTTGTACTGCACTCGGCCGCAAGGGGAGCCCTCTCAGCATCTCGGCCTCCTTACCTTGATTGTGACAGTTGTGCTAACTGAATGCTGGTGGATTACTGATCCCAAAAAGCCCTGTGCAAGTCCTGCCAACCCTCCTGGCTGCAGCAACTTGACTCAAACACCAGCGACATCACAGTCTCTCCTTCTGGCTCTACATGCACTCCTGGCATGTCTCTCCCAGAGCTTCTCACTGTGCCTGTCACTCACTGACACCGGAATGGATCCCTCCTAGTGACTTGCCCAGCAATGTTTCCCACTGTCCTCTTCCTGCTGCTGTTCAGGACACCCCGAGATAGCGTTGTATGAAGGGGTTCCTTCCCAGCTCCCGAGCTCCAGGCCCAAGGTCACCCCCCCCAAGAAAGGGGGCTTCCCCCAAGGCCACGACAGCCTAACACTCCATTACTAGTTCTTCCACCCAAACAACAACTCCTCCCCAGTGGGCTGACCATGAGTATATATAGGAGGCCTGCCCCTTGCCAATCCTATTTGGGGATTGGTCAGGACTCCCAGATATACTGCATGCCACTCCATTCCTTTGCCCTGCCTCTTTTCCAGAACCTTGCAGAAACAGAGGAGGCGCCAGAGAGATGAAGTACATGTCAGTCACCTGCTTCTACTCTCAAAACCACTCCCAGCCCCCAGATCAAAACAAACAGGCCTAGCTCACAGCTAGGCCTGCCTAAATTTACCTGCACTGGCTGTCAGAAAAACACAACATTTCAAAAAAGATATAAATTGATTTGCCTTTTAATCCGTGAAATAAGTCATTGATCTGCTATTAATCAGCAAGATTTCTGACTCCCAGGTGTCTTCTATACAGGTAACGAGCTGAGATTAGGAACACTCTCTTAATAGGAGTGCTCCTATTCACAGCTTGTTACCTATATAAAAGACACCTGTCCACAGAAACAATCAATCAGATTCCAATTTCTCCACCATGGCCAAGACCAACGAGCTGTCCAAGGATGTCAGGAACAAGATTGTAGACCTACACAAGGCTGGAATGGGTTACAAGACCATCTGCAAACAGCTTGGTGAGAGGGTGACAACTGTTGGTGCGATTATTCACAAATGGAAGAAACACAAAATAACTGTCAATCTCCCTCGGTGTGGGACATCATGCAAGGTCTCATCTTGTGGCGTTTCATTGATCATGAGAACGGTGAGGAATCAGCACAGATCTACACGGAAGAATCTTGTCAATGATCTCAAGGCAGCTGGGACCATAGTCACCAAGAAATCAATTGGTAACACACTACGCCGTAAAGGACTAAATCCTGCAGCACCAACGAGGTCCCCCTGCTCTAGAAAGCGCATGTACATGCCCATCTGAAGTTTGCTAACGAACATCTGAATGATTCAGAGAAGAACTGTGTGAAAGTGTTGTGGTCAGATGAGACCAAAATTTAGCATTTTGGCATCTCAACTCGCCGTGTATTGGAGGAGGAGGAATGCTGCCTATGATCCCAAGAACACCATCCTCACCATCAAACATGGAGGTGGAACCATTATGCTTTCTTTGGGAGTGTTTTTCTCCTGATCAAAGGGTTCATGTACCATTAAATCTTCAGTGAGAACCACCTTCCCTCAGCCAGGGCATTAAAAATGGGTCGTGGAAGGGTGTTCCAGCATGAAAATTACCTAAAACACATGGCCAGGGCAACAAAGGAGTGGCACAAGAAGAAGCACATTAAGGTCCTGGAGTGGTTGTTAAGCCACTTGTATAAAAAGCTCCCATCCCCTCTGTATTAGAACAATAAGTTCCCCTGTCTCTGTGTTATATCATAAATATGCTTATCTGTACTGATAACACACCATTTTCCTGTGATCAGTTGCGTCCTCTCTCCTCTCCTCTGCCTGGCTGACAATGGCTGACAATTCCAGTGGGTGGGGCAGAGCACTGCCACTGACATCAGCCCAGTTCTTATACTTATTGTTCTAATACAGAGGGGATGGGAGATTTTAATGTTAAGTATGAGAGCAGCAGCAGCGTGGTGGGTGGGGGTAGACACTGACACAAGCAGACAGGCAGAGAGGAAAGGGGGAAGAGGACAGAGGAGACAGAGAGCAGGGGTATGTATGACGGAGGCACATATGCTGACAACGGTGTCAGGGCTCAGTAGCCCTGATATATCGTGGTCAAAGTACAGGGGAAGGGCATAGCCAGGCAGGATCAGACAGGTATTACAGGTGATACAGGGGGCCAAATGATACAGCACAAGCGCTGTGCTGTATAACATACTTTAAGGGATCCGTTTTTTTGTTTTTTTTTGGGGAGTTAACAAACGCTTTAATCCCATAGAAAATACGTGAAGGATGTGCAAAGAGGAGATGGACAAAATCCCTCCTGAGATGTATGCAAACCTGGTGGCCAACTACAAGAAACGTCTGACCTCTGTGATTGCCAACAAGGGTTTTGCCAGCAAGTACTAAGTCATGTTTTGTGAAGGAGTCAAATACTTATTTCACTCATTAAAATGTAAATCAATTAATAACTTTTTTGAAATGTGTTTTGCTGGATATTTTTATTGTAATTCTGTCTCTCACTGTGAAAATAAACCTACCATTAAAATTATAGTCTGATCATTTGTCAGTGGGCAAACCTCCAAAATCCGCAGGTGATCAAATAGCTTTTTTCCCTCACTGTATATATTATACCTTTTTTTCATTTTTTCTTTTTTTTATAAGCGATCACATAAGCTTTGTTTTCAGTTTCATAAGAGCTAGGGGTGCAGACTGCAGAGGGGCATGTCGGGAAGGCAGAGAAAGAGCAGCACAATGATCTTTCCAGTTAATGGCTGTGCGGTTGGTGTCAGCACAAGTCTTGGTCATTGAAGGACAGGCTGGTTGTGCTCCTAGCACAGTCAGACAACTGACTACACTGGGAAGGATGAGTTTCTGTGCCTAGAGTGGTCAGTTGGGATGGGCAGGATCATCAGTTATTTCACATAAAGGAAGAAATACAAAAAGAATAGCATCATTTTTAACACAAGTACATGGTACAACAGAGACATATCAGGAATATGAAATGTTGGGGCAACGTAGCAAAGGAATACAGGAACAGAAAATAGACGATAAGAAGTATGGTATAAAATATAGTAAAAAGACAAAAGTGATAGTCAAATAATTATTTAGACATATATTAATAACTGTTAGGCAATAGGTCTGCACCTGTGGAGTTGCAAATAATATATTAAAAGCACATGTTAATGGCACAGACATCTATTTAATTACATACAATTTAACTTTTAATAAATCAAAGTTAAGGAAGCTCGGAGACGTCCACACAGGGGATAGGCGGAGAGACGCATGAAGGAAGTTAACTGGGGAAGCAGGGATAGGTAGTTAGAGCAAAGGCGGAGCTTAGCGCCACGAGGAGTGCGCGCTGCCCGCCCCAGCGTCAGTCAGGGTTAGGAGATTCCCACCCTCCCTCCCTAGTTGCATACGATGAGGGGGGACGGGGTACTGGTGGATGGGCGTGGCAATCCTTTGTTATCCGGAGGTGTTAACACGTTTTTGTTTCAGATGTTGGTTGGATGTCGTAGCAGTTGGCGGATGTTGGTCCCTGTCAGGTAATGGAAGATAACCCCTCCCCACAGAGAAGTTGATGCGGGACCCATTGGAGATATGGGCTCGTTGCTGATGCCATATAACAATGGTTATATGGAAGATGGTGAATGGGGGGCACTGCGGTCAAGAGTTGGTGGCCTCTGAGCTAGCATATCAGCTTGAGGCCTGGTACAGTTAATTCGATCGCAGTGCCGGTTGATTGGTATGTTAATGGGTGGGGAGAGGGAAGGCCCTGCAGAAGACCAACGCGTTTTCAGTGTATTCAGTTATATGATAAGTTCATTGTTTCTTTTTATATGTTTTGTTTAATTAATAAAGAGGCTGCTACGGCCACTTATTACTCCAAGTAAAGGTGTGGTCTCTTTAATGGGAAGGTGACAGAGGGAGTTGGGTGGCAGGGTAGCAACATACAAAGGGGGCAACATCAGTTATACTTTATTCATGTCATTGTCTAGTGTATAAGACAAACAGCTAGGTTTCTCAAATCCCATCATTTTAAATCCCCACAACACACTAAAAAATTAATAATCTTTATGGAAAAGTACAGATTTTGCATATACATTTGTGAGCACACCCAAGAACTGCCCAGGCTCTGGGATTTACATGACTGTGTCATGTATGAGCCAACATATTAGTTTGGAGAGTAGAAACTGACCTTGGATTACACCCGAGTGAGCTTCCCTTAGGTTAATTTGAGTCCTGGAGTCCCGCACATTTTTAAAACTTTTTTTATGGCATCCCACCCCTGTAGAGTACAAAGAATTTTCATCTGTCTGTATCCCACACACATTTACTAAAACTGGAGAGTGCAAAATCTGGTGCAATTCTCCATAGAAACCAATCAGTTTCCAGGTTTTTCTTTTTTGTTTTGTTTTTTTATCAAAGCTTAATTGAACAAGCTGAAGTTAGACGCTGATTAGCTACCATGCAGAGCTGCACCAGATTTTGCACTCTCCAGTTTTAGTAAATAAACCCCTGCGTGTAGGACAGCCCTCAAAAATTCCACTCGACCACGACTTTGATAGACAGATCACCCGTCCAAACCTAGGTCAAGGGGAGGGGCTTATGTGACGGTGTGCGGTGGGGAACACACAGCTATTGAAACGAAAGCTGTGATGTTCCCTGCTCTGATCATCCAGTGGCGGCTCTCTTCTCTTCTCCTCCACAGGTAGGCTGCATATGGCACACAGGCTGCACATGGGACACAGGCTGCATGGTGGGCACAGGCTGCACATAAGACACAGGCTGCACATGGCACACTGCACATGGCACACAGGCTGCACATGGGACACAGGCTGCACATGGCACACTGCACATGGCAGACATGCTGCACATGGCAGACATGCTGCACATGGGACACAGGCTGCACATGGCACACGGGCTGCACATGGGACACAGGCTGCATGGTGGGCACAGGCTGCACATGGGACACAGGCTGCACATGGCACACTGCACACAGGCTGCACATGGCACACAGGCTGCATGGTGGGTACAGGCTGCACATGGGCACAGGCTGCACATGGACACAGGCTGCACATGGTGGATACAGGCTGCACATGGCCCACTGCACATGGCAGACATGCTGCACATGGGACACATGGTGCACATGGCACACTGCACACATGCTGCACATGGCACACAGGCTGCATGGTGGGCACAGGCTGCACATGGTGGGCACAGGCTGCACATGGTGGACACAGGCTGCACATGGGGGACACAGGCTGCACATGGGGGACACAGGCTTCACATGGTGGCTGCAAATGGGGGACACAGGCTGCACATGGGGGCCACAGGCTGCACATGGGACACAGGCAGCATTGGCGGGCACAGGCAAGCTGCATTGATGGGCATGGATAAAGTTGTTAATATCTTTATAACTTAATTGCAATTTATGAGGGTGGGTTTAGGGGCGGGGCAGGGTAGGGGTTAGGCGGGGCAACTGGTGGTGAGTAATCCTTGAGACCTGGCTAGTAGCTCAGGACTTGAAAATTTGAGCCCTGGTGTAGGACATATATATCCTACACATGCCCCAACTTTTCAACCTAAAAAGAAAGGCACCATATCTCATTATATTGGACATGCATGAATGTGCAATGCATTGAATAAAAAGTGGCCATTGCAACTGTGGTTTAAAGGGGCATTGGCTCTCCCATTCATCTATACTCAACGCGCCTGCAAACTGCAGCATAGGCATCTGGCTGAAAAATGGATTTAGATACTGCTCAATGCAGTGGTTAATTGGGGACTACTTAGAAATCAACAATTAATTGCAGAGACAAAAAAAAAACCCACTGTGTTTGGTATGTAATGTACAGCACAACTAACATAGTGTAGTGGTGAGGAGCATCTAACATAGGGGTTCATTTACTAAAACTGGAGCACTCAGCATCTGGTGCAGCTGTGCATCATAGCCAATCAGCTTTTAACTTCAGCCTTCTCAGTTAAAGTGGATGTAAACCCTCTCTCATCCTTTATAAACTACTGCAGTATTGGTTATCTAGAAGGATATACATGCCTCCTGCATGGATACTTATCTGTCAAATGTCTCCCCTCTGTCTGCTATGAGACCTGAAAAACTGCAGATTTTGTGGTTGGGTTTGTTTCCCAGGGCTCAGTGGGTGGAGTCGTGATGTCAGTAGACACTCCCCTTATCAACATGCATTTTCTCCTGTGTATTTCTTACACTGAACTTCTGCTATGTTCCAGTTAAAACCCAGAAAAGTCCCCACATGACTTCAGCATGTCCAATCATGCTGAGGTGTGGATCAGTCAATCCTTGCAGAGCTGCTGAAGAAAGGAGTGGAGGTGGGAATTAAAAAATAATGCATGTCTTAGGCTACTGCACGAGATATGTAAATCACCTGTCAATAACAGCAAGGGGGGGGGGGGGGGGGGAAGAATGAACAAAGTTTTCACAGTTTGTCTGTTTTATTTCACTGAAGAAAGATATGAGGATTGCTCAGAGCTGGATTAACGCTTTGTGGCAAGACTGGGCACAGCTGATCTGAAATCCCATACTCTATATTGTGCCAGACAAAAAAAAAATGTTCGGGTTTACATTCTCTTTAAGCTTTGAGAAAAGAACCTGGAAGCTGATTGTTTTCTATGGAGATTTTGCACTCTCCGGTTTTAGTAAATCAATCTCATAGGGGGTTATTTATGAAAGGCAACTCCAATTTGCACTGCAAGTGCACTTGGAAGTGCAGTCGCTCTAAATCTAAGGGGTATATCTGAAATGAGGGGAAGCTCTGCTGATTTTATCATCCAATCATGTGCAAGCTAAAATGTTGTTTTTTATTTTCCTTGCATGCCCCCCTCGGATCTACAGCGACTTTACTTCTAAGTGCACTTTCAGTGCAAAGTGGATTTTCATTTAGTAAATAACCCTCATAGTGTCCTTTTACTTGCTGGTCAGTGGGGGGAAATGCCTTAAAGCGGGGTTCCACCCTAAAGTGGAACCTCCGCTGATCGGAACCCTCCCCCCCTCCAGTGTCACAATTGGCACCTTTCAGGGGGGAGGGGGGTGGAGATACCTGTCAAAGACAGGTATTTACACCCACTTCCGGGCATAGACTCCCGTGGGAGTCTACGCCATTTCCTGTCCTGCCGCGCTGTCTGCTGGGACACACACGGGTCTCAGAGACAGCGCGGAGAATTCCTATTGCGCTGCGCGACTCGCGCATGCGCAGTAGGGAACCGGGAAGTGAAGCCGATTCACTTCACTTCCTGATTCCCTCACCTAGAATGGTGGCGGCAGCAGCCGAGGGCCGAGCATTCGATCGGCCTCGGCTGCCGGCATCGCTGGAACCCGGGACAGGTGAGCGTCCATTTATTAAAAGTCAGCAGCTGTAATATTTATAGCTGCTGGCTTTTAATATTTTTTTTTTTTTGGTGGAATCCCTCTTTAACTTCATAGCTCAGTGCCATGGCATCAGTGAGTAGAAGGTAAGCAAACATTACCCAGATGTCAGTAAATAGTGGGAAGAGAAAGTCACCACCATTGTTGAACAGTGTGAGGAAGAATGTCCCACATTAGTGGTCAGTGAGAAGAAGAGTGTCCCGTTGTCAGTGGTCAGTGGGAGTAAAAGTATCATGGCTGTGGTTTTCAGTAATGGCCCATACACAATCTCAAAATCATATGAAAAATACAATTTTCAAATCAATCGTATGATAATCTGATCATTAGTACACAGCTTTCGATAGACGATCACGACAGTTCATCCAATATTATCCAATGATGCAAACACGAAAATTTTCCTCATACTATACCAGATCATACAATTTTAATTTAATCAGTACAGTTGTTGTCTGAAAATACAATACAAAACATGACATCATGTCCCATTTTTTATTCTGCCGTATGAGAATTATCGTAAATAAAGGTTACATTTATTGGCAAGGGGTGCTTTTGGAAACCAATTTACAAATATAAGTTGAAAATGTAATCAATTCAGCCTGTGGATTTTGTTCCTACTTAGAACTTTAAAAGATAAAGCAAATAAAAAAATAAAATAAAAAATCATATACAGTTTTCACTAGGGATGCACCGAATGGGTTTTTCTGATACTGAAACTGATACCGAATATAAATCTTCCTTGATCCCGAAAATCGAAACCAATACCAAAACAACACCTATACGGAAAGTGACTGTTTTTAAAAATATTTTTATACAGGAGAGGGTCAGCGACTGGGGACATGGTACAGGAGATGGTCAGAGACTGCAGAGATGATACAGGAGATGATCAGATACTGAGGACATGGTACAGGAGATGGTCAGAGACTGAGGAAATGGTAAAGGAGATCATCAGAGACTGAGGACATGGTACAGGAGGTGGTCAGAGACTGGGGACATGGTACAGGAGATGGTCAGAGACTGGGGACATGGTAGAGGAGATGGTCAGAGACTGAGGACATGGTACAGGAGATGGTCAGAGACTGGGGAAATGGTAAAGGAGATCATCAGAGACTGATGACATGGTACAGGAGGTGGTCAGAGACTACAGACATGGTACAGGAGGTGGTCAGAGACTACAGACATGGTACAGGAGATGGTCAGAGACTGGGGACATGGTAGAGGAGATGGTCAGAGACTGGGGACATGGTAGAGGAGATGGTCAGAGACTGAGGACATGGAACAGGAGATGGTCAGAGACTGAGGACATGGTACAGGAGATGGTCAGAGACTGAGGACATGGTACAGGAGATGGTCAGAGACTGGGAACATGGTACAGGAGATGGTCAGAGACTGAGGACATGGTACAGGAGATGGTCAGAGACTGGGGAAATGGTACAGGAGATGGTCAGAGACTGGATCAAGTCTGACACTACATCATCTTTGGTCACTGGTTCCCACTTTCTACTTCTTGAAAACTTCTGATGCGTAGTAGTTTGTTGCTCTGGGTAACGGTTTGTCTCCATAACTATTTTTTCAATAACCTCATCAGTCAGAAATAGTTGTAGGTATGCCAAGGGGTTGATATCTACAACGTCCACTTGCATACCAGGTGCTCCAGAAAATGGGAATCTTGAGGGTGCTGCGTGATCCATACAGCAGTCAAGTTTGCACATCACTGAAGTCAGTTGCAGAATCGTCGTGGTCATCACTTTCCGTGTCTGATGACAAATTTCCCCACGTATCACTATCGCTCAATTTTCAAGTGATTCTATTTCGTTATTGCTGTTTTCAAGCTGATCATGAACCGCTTTTGGATGCCATGGACGCTCTTAAGTTTCCAGGCAGAAATAATGTCAGAAAGAACAATAAAACTGCAGGTAGGGCACTGACAAAGCACTGGGGACAAACTGAGGTCAAATGATTTGTAATATAATCCAATAAGATTACAATGTATTGTGCATGTGTTGTGTTTTATACTTTTTGAAATTGGCGCCCCCATGTGTCGCAATCCGGAACACAGAGCATCGAGAGGAGGATCCGACCGCTGGATATAGCGGGAGTACATTGCGGGATCCTAGGGAACAAGGTAAGTAACCTCTTCCTGGATCCTGCAATGCAATCCTGTGGCTCACGGTTACTGCCAATGGTACCGAAATTTAACCTCGAGCCACACTCGGGAATACCGCCAAGGAGGTTAAAGTGGATTTAAACCTTCACATATACTCAGTGAAGTGAAAAGCCTCAGATGATACACAGGGATTAAACTAATCTCGATACATGCATTTTACATGTATATCTGCTGTCTTTAGCTTTATATATTCTTTAGAATTCTAACATCATATTAGAGATTTTCTCTTCCTGTTCAACACTGGGAGTTGATTCTTGGTATAAAGCCAAGACAGATGATTAGAGGAAAGGCACGTACCCCCCATCCACATAGGCAGAGACTTGCAGAGATGTGCTGGGACAAGTCAAGCTCTCTGCTAATCTATTTATAGCAACCTCCCACAACACAAATTTCAGGCTGGTTTTATTTTGGTTGCTGATAACAGAGGAACAAAGCAGCAGAAAGACATGGGACTCAGGGCTTTGGAGAGAGATAAGAAAACACTACAGATATATGTGCTTAGGTCAAATTTAATAACTCAGGTTTACATCCACTTTAAAAGAAAAAGTTGAGGTTGAAGCTGATTGACTACCATGCACAGCTGCACCAGATTTTGCACTCTCTAGTTTTAGTAAATCAACCCCACTGTGTTTTGCCCTTCTGAATTGTGCTGCGGTGCTTAGCTGTGGGCAGAGGGCACAGGTGTCCTGTCCAGCTCCCCTTCTTGTGTTCCAGGCATTCATACCCGGGTATATACTACCATAAACGTTCTTACAGCTAAGTGCACTGCCCAGCCCTGTTCAGCCTTAGCAGCTGTCAGATTTTGACAGGCTGCCGGTGGTGGGGCTGGAGAGGACACCTGCTCTTCCCCTGCTGCTAAACTCTGGAGCCCCATGAATTGGGGCTAAATGTCTGGTGTACATGGCGTCTTAAGGCTCATTATCAGTGTACTTGAAAGGTATAACTTTAATAGCATTAAATCTTCCCATACTAGAGCACAAAGGAAGTCATATGGTGTAGCATAAACCAATTTGGTTTCAAGGCTGCAATTAACAATAGCTAATTGGTCTTTGGTGTTTAATTTAATTTCTTGTTTTTGTTCTATTTTCATTTACTGTGGTAGTTCTAACAATTTTTTTTAAATCAAATACTGTATTTATTGGCGTATAACACTCACTTTTTCACCATGAAAATTGGGTGCAAATAGGGTGTGCGTGTTATACACCAATACTTCAGTTTTAGCTGCCTGGGTCAGGGCAGGGGAGGGATGAGCGACATTAGATTACATACAGTGAGAATCGCATGTTTACTTGGCGGCCTCTGTAATAGGAAGTCCCATCTCCTGGGCCGCCATTGGACCACTGTTCTATCTATCATAGGAGATTCTTACTGTATGTGATCTGTCAGCGCAAGTCCCACTCCCATCTAGGCTGCAGATGGGCGTCAATCAGGCTGCACTGATGGCAATGGTGAGCTTGCTGCATTAATGGCAATTGTGAGGCTGCTGCATTGATGTCAATGGTGAGGCTGCATTGATGTGGACTGATGAGGCTGCATTGATGGCACTTGTGTGGCTGCAGATGGGCATTGATCAGGCTGCTTAATGGCAATGGTGAGACTGCAGATGGACCCTTATTTTGCTTCAAAAGTTAATTATTCCCTCTTAAAATGAATGTGCGTGTTATACGCCGATAAATACGGTGAATAATAGGGTAAGTCCAAATGCCCCATATGATACATCTACAACATTTTCTTTCGAAACATGTGGTGCATACATCCCTTATCTGACCTATTATCGGTTTTCTTCTCAGTGTACTATATGCTTTTATCCATTATAGAATTCCAGTCTGTTTTTAATGTATAAAGTTAAACAATAATTATTTTTTGTTATAAACCTTTTATACCTTATATTAAGCCTATAGCGCTATTTCAGATGGTTTCATTCACACTAAGGAGTATAATCCTCTTTTGTTAAATGCTCTTTGTTTTTCTTTTTATTGTTTTTGTTATTTTAATATCTTACACTCCATGTAACCTCAAGCATCTTATGACGTACATTCAGGTCTGTACTCTGACCCCAACATTTGAACACCCTGCTTGTTCTGAACACTTAACCCTTACTGGTTCACTGTGGGTTCTCCTAAAAGCTGCATGGTGGATGGAGAACGTGTTGAAGAATCTCTTGATCTCCGGAAGAACTTGCTGTGAAATCAATGACTTGACTGACACTGAATGCACAACTATTAATCATTCCGCTGAAAGTGTTCAAGGGAGGTATAAACCCCGTTCAGGACAAGGCCATTCGGAACAAAGTATGAAAATATTTGTCAAGGATAGTCAGTGTAACCCTTTCATCTCTACATTCTGAAGTCCTTGTTGCAACATAATAAGTCAAGGCATCATAAAAAGTATCTGATACGTATGTTTTTTAAGCTTGAGCAACCAATGAGATTCCGCCGATGCTTAAACTACCCTAGAAGAACGAGTCCTGGGGTATGGCTGCTTGCCATGAGCAACAAACATTTTCCTGTCTGTTTTATATATGAGGTCATATATACCACGGCAGGGGGCTGATGCATGAAGAGTGAGCTAACAGGAACATTTCAAAGAAAAACTTCGGGCAAATTCTTAAGTCTCAATTGTCATGCAGTCTTAAAGTTGAACTACAGCCAGAAAAAAAAAAAAATACAAACAGGCAAACTATTTACTGCAGAAAATACATGACGCAGTGTTTCTTCTGCAATAAAATAAACGTATAAAAATATAAATATATGTGTAAAAAAAAAACTCCACGCTAAAGAGGAAAACTTCCAAACTATTAGGACTATATCTCAATTTTATCCGTGTATTCCAAGCAAAAAATGATAAACATAAAATAATTTCACTGCTTTCACCATGTAATACAAACATATAAAAAAATGATCAAGTGTAAATTGATTCACTTTTAAAAGTAGCGCTTTAATACAAATTAAAATATTATTAATAGAAATGAAAAATTTTAATTAAACATAATCCAAGGCTATGCTAGTTTTTTATTTGCATGGTCTATGATATCCGAGCTCCTTATTCCCGTCTGATGATTGAATACCCTATGATGGACAAAATCAATAGAGTGGTGTTGCACTCTCAGTGTGAGAAATGCTCAAATAAATAGTCAAATAAATAAACAAATAAATAATCCCAAAAATTCATGTGATAAAAATCCGAAACATAAGAAGGGAAAAGATAAATGAACAGGTGATAGCTACAATAAATATCACAGTGACAAAATTAAAAAATACAACAAATTAAAACCAAATAAAATGTAGTGATTAAACAAATTATGAGATTAAGATAATCAAACAAACTTAAGAGTATATAAATTAGTGTATATCCCAATACACAGTGAATAGTGTCACTCAGGTGAGATTTCATACACAAAAGTGAGTTAAAATTCCTTCAAACAATATTAAAATTGCAAAATAAATATCAGCACTCGTAGGTGATATTTATTTTGCAATTTTAATATTGTTTGAAGGAATTTAAATTCACTTTTGTGTATGAAATCTCACTTGAGTGACACTATTCACTGTGTATTGAGATATACACTAATTTATATACTCTTAAATTTGTTTGATTATCTTAATCTCATAATTTGTTTAATCACTACATTTTATTTGGTTCTAATTTGTTATATTTTTTAATTTTGTCACTGTGATATTTATTGTAGCTATCACCTGTTCATTTATCTTTTCCCTTTTTATGTTTCGGATTTTTATCACATGAATTTTTGGCATTATTTATTTGTTTATTTATTTGACTATTTATTTGAGCATTTCTCACGCTGAGAGCGCAACACCACTCTATTGATTTTTTCCATTTACTGATGAGATTCGTTTGACTCATGCGGTGTATGCAGCACTTTTGAGACGTGATTTAGTTTCTAGCTTTCCTTATGATGGTCATTACCGATGAATAGATGTTTTGAGGTTCCCCGGGAGACGAAATATAAGACCTATTATCCCCATTGGGTTCATGGTAACCAACAGGCTTGTCTGACTTGAGAAGCGTAAGCCCCTCCAAGTCCACGTCATCCGGTAAGCCTCCTCCCTTTACTACGGTGATGGTGTCATCTTTCTATTCCTCTAAACGTCACACCAGAGGCTGGATTTTCACCTTTTAACTGTACTTCACATTTGGATTTGGATTTACACTATACACTTGGAAGAGTGTGAAGAGTGTTCACTTGACAGACTTTATTCTGAATTTAATTGTGTTTCTTTTTGTTCACATTATTTGTGGTTTATCTAAATTCACTCTGTTCATTTGTTGAGATTTCATATCTGTAATAGTAACAGGTACCCAAGGTATACACGTTGCAAAAAATAATCAAATAGGGATATCAAAATCACTTAGTGGTAAAAGTGGATATCCCAAGGTAAATCTTAATAGAGGCTGCCAACGTCCACAACAAATGTATACAAGACGAAAAAATATATAGGGGACTTATGGACTTTACAGGCACCAGTAAGAAACAAAATAGTTCATTAATAAATTTTATTCATACAAATGACATACAAAAATGCATTAAAAACCAGGAGTAGAAAAGTACATTTATCAATAAGACCACATTCAGTAAGAGATATAATTAGTAAATATCACATAACCAAATAATCAAATAACCACTTGGTTCAATACCCATCAGTATAGTATTGAAGACTGAAACATAAGTGTAAGTTCACGTTGGTGATATGCTGATATGGGTCCCATGCCCGACATGTTTCGCGTCAAGTCAACGCTTCTTCTGGGGCTCAATAGATTAGATTCTTAAAAGCAGAAAAAAAACATAACATGAATGAAAAAGAACACATAAAAAAAACCATAAGGGTTGTAAACTGATAATATCGATCTGAGTGTTACCAGGAGAACAGCTCGAATACGCACCATATAGATAGTCAAAGGTGAGTACTGTGGGGACACACAACCATATAGTATCAAAAAATAAAAATGAAATTACCCTTGAAGATGAGGGAGGTATACACGTGTTTTGGTTATTGCAACCTAAGCGTCACACTTTTTTTTGTTTCAAATACATAAACCATGGCCTGTTAGTGGGCCCTGAGGACAGGGTTGATGACCACCGCTGTAACCTATAGCAGGTTGCATTAATTTTCTATTTTGAAAGCAATAAACTATTTGTGAGATTTGAGTACTTTGCACATAATCCTTGCACTTTGCAGTAAAGTATCAAATAAACTCATTAGTCATAAGTGAATAGATTTAGAATATTTTTTCTGCTGCTTTTAATCCTTTTTTGCAGAGGTCAGGTGGAAATTACTGTCTTTCCCAACATCTAATTCATTAAGGGAATGAGTCCAGAGAAGCATGTGGTCTGCTCTCCGCAGGCTGCAAATTTCAAACAAAGTTCCTCAGCTGGAGCCTGGGCACGGCGCCATGTATACAGCTTATTCAGCCGCAGTCACAGCTTCGTATTTTTAGCCCTCTCCTCAAAGTGGCAGCAATCAACGCTATAAGGAAAACTGTGCATTGAAAAATCATTGGTACCAAAAAGACAAAGCGGTTCTGAAAGGTTCACTAATGATTGCTGTATTGGCAAAAAGTCAAAAATAAGCAAGATTTTTTTATTAAGATCTACCTACCATGCATATCTAAATATATACTGTAGCATAGCATGTTTTTTTTAATTACACTGTTTATCTTGCTCTGACCTGGTACCATTGCATTTACATGCACAAAAACATGTTTAAATTAAACAAGGTTAGGCCACCCTCTCTCCTAGCCCCTATCCTACAGCCCCCAACTCAGGTACTTACCAATATTTTCCTGCCGCACTCTATTTATCCAAGGTGAATGATAAGGCAGCACAGCCAGCCCTCCTGTGTTGGGTCCGAGCCCCATCGGTTCAAAAGGGGGGGCCCAAGCTCATGCTCAGCAGGAGGTCCGGCTGTGCTGTCTTATTACAGATACCGACCCCCTTCTGCCTCCCCCTGCAGTGCTGCCAGCTTCTCCTCTACTTCCCCCCTCTGGTTGCACTGCAGAAGGACTCGTTGTAGCACCCCTTCAATCTGCTGTCCAGGCCCCCCTGTATGCCCCTTTCCCCTGCAGTGATGCCAACTTCCCTTCTCTCCTCTCCCACCAGAAGCTGCTGCAGACACACAGGGAAATGTTTCAGGATGGAAAGTGGAGTAAGGGGCCAGAAAACATGTCATTTACTGGCCACTTCCTTTCCTGAATGAATACAGTGATCGATCGGTAACAATCACTTTTGTGTTCATTCATCGCTGAAGAATAGTAAACTGTGTGCTATACTTCAGTTTATGAATGAGCAGGAGGCCTCAGAGTGCTTCCTATCCATTCATCTGTGTCGCTGAGACTACAGAGAAAAGAACTGATAAATCTACAGTATCTCACAAAAGTGAGTACACTCCTCACATTTTTGTAATAATTTTATTATATCTTTTCATGTGACAACACTGAAGAAATGACACTTTGCTATAATGTAAAGTAGTGAATGGACAGCTTGTATAACTGTGTAAATTTGTTGTCCCCTCAAAATAACTCAACACACAGCCATTAATGTCTAAGCCACTGGCAAAATGTCCAAATTGGGCCCAATTAGCCATTTTCCCAAATTTGGTTTTATTGCTCTCACTCTCCCATACTGGTCACTGGAAGTTCAACATGGCACCTCATGGCAAAGATCTCTATGAGGAACTGAAAAAAAGAATTGCTGCTCTAGATAAAGATGGCCTAGGCCAGTGATGGCGACCTTTGGCACCCCAAATGTTTTGAAACTAAATTTCTCATGACGCTCAGCTACATTGCACAGTGCACTAGCATCATGGGAAATGTCGTTCCAAAACATCTGGGGTGCCAAGGTTTGCCATCACTGGCCTAGGCTATAAGAAGATTGCCAAGACCCTGAAACTGAGCTGCAGTACAGTGACCAAGACCATACAGCGGGTTAACAGGTCAGGTTCCATTCAGAACAGGCCTCGCCATGGTCGACCAAAGAAGCTGAGTGCATGTGCTCAGCGTCATATCTAGCGGTTGTCTTTGGGAAATAGACATATGAGTGCTGCCAGCATTGCTGCAAAGGTTGACGGGGTGGGGGGTCAGCCTGTCAGTGTTCAGACAATACGCTGCACACTGCATCAAATTGTCCCAGAAGAAAGCCTTTTCTAAAGATGATGCACAAGAAATCCTGCAAACAGTTTTCTGAAGAGAAGAAGACTAAGGACTTGGATTACTGGAGCCATGTCCTGTGTTCTGATGAGACCAAGATAAACGTATTTGATTCAGATGGTGTCAAGCGTGAGTGTGGTGTCAACCAGGTGAGGAGTACAAAGACAAGTGTGTGTTGGCTACAGTCAAGCATGGTGGTGGGAGTGTCATGGTCTCGGGCTGCATGAGTGCAGCTGGCAATGGAGAGCTATAGTTCATTGAGGGAACCATGTATGCCAACATGTACTGTGACATACAGAAGCAGAGCATGATCCCTCCCTTCAGAGACTGTGCTGCAGGGCAGTATTCCAACATGATAACGACCCCAAACACACCTCCAAGATGACCACTGCCTTGCTAAGGAATCTGAGGGTAAAGGTGATGGACTGGCCAAGCATGTCTTCAGACTTAAACCCTATCGAGCATCTGTGGGGCATAAGCAAATGGAAGATGGAGGAGCGCAAGGTCTCTAACATCCACCAGCTCCATGATGTCGTCCTAGAGGAGTGGAAGAGGACTCCAGTGGCAACCTGTGAAGCTCTTGTAAACTCCATGCCCAAGAGGGTTAAGGCAGTGCTGGAAAATAATGGTGGCCACACAAAGTATTGACACTTTGGGCCCAATTTGGACATTTTCACTTAGGGGTGTATTCACTATTGTTGCCAGCGGTTTAGACAATAATGGCTGTGTGTTGAGTTATTTTTGTTTTTCTTCCTTCAGTGTAGGCAGCTCCAGTGTGACAACATAAACACAAATAGTCAGTGCTCCCAGTATTCTCACCTAATGAGTAATCAAATATGCTTTTGATTATATGTAAAAATCATCCTTCATAGATGCTAGCCCACTTGTAGTCTTTCTCGGTTGATTTGGATATCCTATGATGGTGGTCCCTTTAAGAACCCGTCACATGCGCTAAATTATGGCCTGATCTTATCTTTACAATCCTGCCCTCTTGATCCTTTTGCAGTTTGATTGTGATGCAACTCACAGAATGAGAAAACTGCGAATACTGGGAGCACTGAGGTGTCACTATCGGGAGGAAGCACACCATTTGTTTTTATGTTGTCACACTGGAGCTGCCTACTCTGAAGAAAGAAAAACTGGGCACAGCTCTGTTATGGACTATTATGCACTTTTTAACATTTGCACTCTATTTTAATTGTATTACTTGTATGCGCTGTTGTATGCATTGATCTGTTTGATGATTTGATTATTTATTTTATCTCAGAACATTTGAGGTTATTGGTTTTAAGTATCAGTCTTATTTTATTTCACTTTTGGTTTGCACAACACTTATTCATATTTACTATACTTATTTACTATTTACTATATCACTGGTGGGAACACAGTGTGGTGTTTGCAGCAACCATACTGTGATTTTTTTGTGTGCACTTATTACTATATACATTATTTGATTTACTTACTAGGGAGTTTTTTTTTTACAGAGGTAGTGCAGAGGTAATTTTTATTTACTGTCTCTACTCTAGCCACACACTAAATGGTCACCAAACCCAGGAGCCATGGTCTTAAATATACTCTACCTGACCCAATAAGACTGACAAGGCCATATGAGATTCCAGTATCTAATCGGATGCTGCCTCTCTGTAACCGAGGAGATCATAGAGGAGAAAGGTTCCTCTCAACTTTCTCCCCCACCTCCATTGCCGCTGCAGCTGAGAAAATAGACTGCACCTGCCTAAAAACACCTTGCAATCTGTGGCCAAACTTTATGGCACTGAGCACTTCAGAAAATACTTCTGTGAGAGAACACCTTTTCCCCCCAGAGTGTACCATTTCTGAGCCAGTGCTGCGGAGCATGCGCCAGTCTCCACCAACTCAGCAATTCTGTCACTTCATTCCTATGACTATCCCCCTGTTGCTACTGGATGCAGAAACACACTTTCTCAATTATCTGTGCTTGCTTTCTCATTCCAAGGCCTTGCTACTTCCACTCTCTCTCCTGTACCCCCAGGCATTCTGTACTGCGGGCCCAGTCCCATAAAAAAGGGAACCAGCTACTAGTGAAGGTGCCAAACACATAACCCCCTGCACTACCAGAGTAATCATCACCTTGGTCATGTCAACCATCTCCTGGCTGGTTGGCTGTGTTGGCGTGTGACACAGAATCTGTAGTCATTAGCAATGGCAACTAGCTTTCTCTGCACAACATTCTGCTAGTTAGACCCATGTAATGCACCTTCTCTAATTTAGTCCCTCAGTCAGTTGTAAGCCTGTTTTTTTAATACACTGTGCATGTACCCCTATAGAAGATTCAGACCAGGCACATCAGGTCTGGAGAACAGATAAAGATTCTTTACTGAGGTTATTTGCAAACAACAAGTAAGGCCGCGTACACACGCGGGGACTGTTCGCTCAACTTTGTCCGCTGAACAGTGTTTCGGCGGACAGTCCGCTCGTGTGTGGGCTTCAGCGGACAGTTTCAGCGAACAGTCTGCTGAACAACGTTTTTCGGAATTTCCGAAAAACTGTCCGCTGAAACTTTGTTTCAGCGGACAGTCCCCTCGTGTGTAGGCTTGTTCGTCAAACTAAGTTCCGCGCATGCTCAGAAAGGATTTACACGCCGAAGGTTGTATTGCAGTGTATAGGACGTCGTATTTTTCGTCCCGTCGTACGTGCCGTTCACGTCATCGCGCAAGTTTCAGCGGACTGTTCGTTCGTCGTGTGTGGCCAAGTCCGTCCATGCTAATTTTGAGCGGACTGTCCGCTGAAACTGTTTGACGAACAAAGTTGAGCGAACAGTCCCCGCGTGTGTACGCGGCCTAAGAGTTCTCAAAGACATCTTCCACACAGTTTTCTATACAAAGCTCTCTAGTGCCTCATAAAGTGACTGTACCTTGGGCAAATGGGATAGTCCATTAAGCAATCCTTCAAGCCAAGAGTCCATAACAAACAGTCAATCTGCATGGCAACAAAAGTCCTTTTAAGTTTGACTCGAACATCAGCTGTTTGTAGAGCAAACAAACATTTGGGGCACTCGCAGCAAGTTCGCCCACCACAGAGAGCCCCATAATGTACAGTGCAGTCAGGGTAGTATATATATTACAGTGCAGTCAGTGTGAATATATATTACAGTGCAGGCAGTGTATAGTACATAATACAGTGCATTCAGTGCAGAGTATATAGTGCAGTGCAGAGTCTATACTACAGTGCAGTGCAGAGTGTCAAAAAGTAAAAACCACAACAGACAGCATGCTCAGATAAGGGTCTGGTATGGAATTTGGGGGGGGACCCCACGCCAATTTTTCAAAAATTTGGCGTGGAGTTCCCATTTAATCTATAGAAGACCTGAGGGACCTGGTATGGACTGGGAGGGACTCCACGCCGTTTTATTCATCGATTTTTCATCCATATTGCCGGGATCCGGCCATACATTACAGCCGCGAGCAAGTTTAAATGACATTTTTTCCTTTAGAAATGTCATTATTGCTGTGGCACTGTTCTACACATCGCACAGATGTGCCACTTTACAGGCAAACTAAGGGGACCCCCCAGGCAGGATATGTATTCTCTTTATTTTATTTAGTTTTGCATTGATTCATGTCCCCTAGGGCAGTACCCAGGGTCCCCATACACTTTTCATGGCAATAACATGCATATAAGCCTTTAAAATTAGGACTTTTGATTTTTCATGTTCGTGTCCCATAGACTTTAATAGGGTTCTCTAGAACTTTTTGCATGTTCGAGGTGTTCTGGTGTGAACTGAACCGAGCAGTGTTTGGCCCATCCCTAATAATAATCCATAAAGGCAAAAAGTCCATAACTGGCCATTGCAAGTCCATGCGGATCTACAGGCTCCAGACTCCCGCTGAGAAACCTTGACTGGGCCCCTATCACTCCCTCCACCCAAAGGGGGTTATCACTTTCGAGTAACAGCTGCCTTTTGGCAATATTTCCCCAGGAACTCTCTCAGGGCACTTGGTGAGCCCTTTTTATATGATATGTCATGCAGGGGGTGAAAAGTGCTTTGCTGAAAAGTGCAGGAAAAACAATAACGATTCCGGCTCATTAACCCCCAGCTCAGCAAGGCAACCTAAGGACACAGTACAACATCAAGACCTTGTAACCATTCATACTTGGCTCACTCAATTAACTTGCATTGTGCATTACAAATTGGAGGGCAGAAAGTCTTATGCCACGTACACATGATCGGATTATCCGCCCATGTGTGGGCTCCGGCTAACTTTTTGTTCCCAAGAAAGAAGTTTTGACTCGAGTCCGGCGGACAATCCGCCCGTCTGTGTGCTAGTCCGCCGGACTTTTGAAATGAACGGACATGCCCACACACGGAGAAAAGTCTGTTCATTTTGAACGTGGCTCCAGGTAGACGGAACTAGCGAAGTAAGCCAATATCACCGCCTCCATCCAGATTGCCACCTCGCGAGCCCCGTCATCTGGTATGGATTTAAAGAGGAATCCCTACGGTAAAAAAAATGGCGTGGGGGGGCGTGGCCTGGCACCGGAGGAAGATGGCAGCTTAGGATGAGAGCTCCGCCGCCCAGACCTCCTAATTCGCTTCTGTCAGCGGGAAGAGCCTTCCTCTCTACCAGAGAAAATGACTGGGAGAAGCTCCTCCATCTCCCGGTCGGCGCAGGACCCGTCCACGCAGCTCAGCCGCAACATTCCGGCGATGTTTCGCTCACAAGCGGCGGACGTGCAGGCCGCATCCCAGACCCCGGACCGCAGTATGTCTGCTACCCCGCCGGACTTCCAGGGAGCCTCCGCAGCGACAGGTACGCACCACTCGCACACCCCTCCCCCTCTGAATCTGGCGGACTTGCATTTAGTGGCCACAGACATTAAGAACACCCTGTTTGCAACCATATCGGACCTCAGATCAGACATCAGGGCAGTGGCTTCTAGGGTGGAGCGGGTGGAGGCCGCAGCCATGACACATGGAGCAGCCATACAACAAGTGCAGCAGGTCTCCAGTGTGCACACCCAGCATCTTATGGACATGCATAGAAACATGGAAGACCTGGATAACAGGGGGCGCAGGCGTAACCTACGTGTGCGAGGCATCCCTGAAACAGTGGAAGGTCCCCAATTACAGGCTGCAATTTGGGCTATTTTTAACACGCTGCTGGGTAGGCCTCCGGATGCCCCAGTGGAGATGGAGCGGTGCCACAGAGCGCTGAGGCCCAGGGGTAGGGACACAGACCCTCCTAGAGATGCGGTGTGCTGTCTAGTGAGCTTTACTCAAAAAGAAGACATACTGAGGCTCGCACGCAACCATGATCGCCTGGAATACGAAGGGGGCGCATACAGTTGTTCCAGGACCTATCAGCCATCACGCTACAACACAGACGAGACCTCAGACCACTGCTGCAAGTCCTGCGAGACCTACGTATCCCTTACAGGTGGAAGTTTCCATTTTGCCTACAAGCCTCAGCAGGAAATCGCACAGCCCACCTGAGAGTCCCGGCTGACTTGAGGCCTTTCTGCGATACCCTGGGCATCCCATTTGTGGAGGTTCCTGTTTGGTACAGCGCCTTCTTGCAACCAGATCCCTGGATACCTACCCAGCCTGACTCTACGCTGCGATCGCACAGACACCGGCCAAGGAGAAGGAGGAATTCTACTGCTTCTCCCCATAGGAGTCATGGAGACATGGAAACGTAAGACAGCCCGCGGGACTCCCCCTCATCTGTCCGTCGCAGAACCGACCAGTGACTGGGTACTTGGGTGGGTGAGTAGTTTCATGCCACCCCTTTGTTGTTATCCTGATCAGTGAACTTGCATGCATGCCTAACCAACAAAGAGGGCCTTCTGGATTGTGTTTTCTCAGGTGATCTATTTGGGACGTGAACTGGTAAGAATGCACAAATCTCTTAGGCTGCGACCACAGCAGAAGCGGACTGTAAGTACTTTCCCCCAGGCTTGGGGTTGAGAACTGACACATTACACTCCGAATATCAGGGCGACTAAGGGACTTTATGCATATAATAGATAGGCAGGGCCCCTGGCTTTCAGGCTTGATCTTAAGTACGCTGGGGGGAGTAACCCCTCTCTGGTGGGGGACCACATTTCTTCCGCCAATAGACTGAGAACTGCTGACAGTGAGTGCTCATTCTACATGCCAGTGAGTGCCTTCCCTGGATGATAGGGGGTTCTAGCTATGCTCCCCCAGCTGAGTTCATGGGTAAACCTGCCTACACAGAGACACGTGCCCTATACTTTTCTCCCTTCAGTCCTGGCATCCGGCTTCTGCTTTTTGGGATTGACGCTTATGATCGCTGTCCTTTATAGGGACCATTGGCGGCCCTCGCCCTCTGTGGCCACCATCACCTTTACATGCCTGCTGATCGGGATGGTTGCAAGGGTTAGCTAGTTGACCTGGTTATCTTTTTCAATATGTTTATGTTCCCCGCTAGGGACTGGTTTGTGTTCGGTTTAAAATGTGATGTCTGTCTGGTCATTTACACATGTTTATCTTTGGGGACCGGAATTTCGTGGGCACTGCTTATTGAGTTTTTGCCCGAGACATCTCGGTAACCGCCTAGTTGTTCTCGGTCATGAGGGAGCCTCGCTGTAGACTGCGGTGTTTCGCACTCCCAATCTGCCCCTTCAAGTGACTAGCTTCTGGTCCGGCAGTTTCGCAATCTCTACTGGGGTCGGTGACGCGGAAGGTTCTGCATTGCTGCTCTTCATAGACCGAGGACACCGGGTTTGGGACCTTATAACTTGGTTCCCTTATCATAAGGTTTACTGTTTGTTCAATTTTAGATACGGGTTCAATTTAAATCTGGGATGTAGAAAATTATAACATTTTTGCCTGCGGGTGCACTCTTTCTCTCCTTATATTAGGGATACAGGCGGGAACACGGTCCTATTGGAGCCTGGTGGAGGGGCCGAGTGGGGTAGAGCGCTTTCCAGCAGTCCTAACCTTCCAAAAGGGAGGTTCTTCCCATACTATATGAGCCAGATAGGGAGTCACCTGGGTGGGGATAGCTGTGTGACTCTCTCTAGTGTTAGGCTTCGTTCTCACATCAAGGAGGCGGGTTCCCCTCTTGGACATACCTGGAAAAAGTTACCCTGTTTTCTTTACTTTTATCACGGAGCGAATAGGTGGGGTAGCAGGCCTATACCCACCTCTGGTTGTCCTATCCCTCGGGATACCCCTAGGGTACACGCAGTGCGTTAGGTGGCGGCCCCAGTGATAGCTGGGACCCCCACTGGTGATTACTAGATAGCGGTTCCCCCCTTCTGGTAGGGGTTCCCATTCCCCTGGTTTTAATTTGACTCTTAATTCCCTACCTAGGGCGCAAGGCCATCTTGAGCAAGCTGGAATGCAGGCGTGTACCTAAGCGCTACAGCTCCATCACTGGAAACTTATTGTTTGGAATTTGCTTTGCTTAATTGTTACAACTGTTGCTTATGGATGAATGTATGTAAGGTCATATTGATCGTTCATGATGCGCTGTACAGATTGAAGTCTTCCTGTAACCTTGTATTCGCTTACTGTTACTTTGAAAAAATAATAAAAAATTATTTGTGGAAAAAAAAAAAAAATGGCGTGGGGGTACCCCCAAAGTCCATAAACAGGTATTGACCCTTAGCCAAGCACGCAGCCTGGCCAGTCAGGAAAGTGGGTGGGGACGAGCGAGCGCCCCCCCCCCCCCCGAGACGTACCAGGCCGCATGCCCTCAACGTGGGGGGGGTGCTTTGGGGAAGGGGGGCCCTGCGGCTCCCCCACCCCAAAGCACCTTGTCCTCATTTTGATGAGGACAAGGGCCTCTTCCCGACAACCCTGGCCATTGGTTGTCGGGGTCTGCGGGCAGGGGGCTTATCAGAATCTGGGAGACCCCTTTAATAAGGGGGCCCCCAGATTCCGCATCCCTACCCTATGTGAATGAGTATGCGGTACGATATACCCTTACCCATTCACCTGGGGAAAAAAGTGTACATAAAAAAAAACACAACACAGGTTTCTAAAATACTTTATTAGACAGCTCCGGGGGCCTTCTTCCGTCTTCGGGGTCTTCTCGCCAGACTCCTCTGCTATCTTCTGCTCTTTTTCTAGCACTTTTACTAGCGGAGGAGCCCGGCTTTCTCCTTCATCGCCGCCACCATCTGGGGGGTCTTCTTCCGACTTCGGTGGTCTTGTCCCACTCTTCGGGGGTCTTGTCCCGCTCTTCGGTTCTTCTTGCCGGGCCTCTGCTTTCTTCTTCCAGCTCTTTTACTAGCGTTGGCCCGGTCTTCTGTCGCTGTCGCCGCCGCCACCTTCTGCTTCTTCTCTTCTTCTTCCGATATTGACACGACGCTCTCTCTGGCCGTAATAGCAGGGATGTGTTGTGCGGCGACTTATATAGGGACAAGGGGCGGGGTCACCGGGTGATGTCACATGGTGACCCAACCCCTTATGATGTCACAGTCCCGGAGGACGCTGAGACTATGGCATCATAAGGGGCGACGTCACCATGTGACATCACCCGTTGACCCTGCCCCTTGTCCCTATATAAGTCACAGCACAACGTGTCCCTGCCATTAAGGCTGGAGAGAGCATCGTATCAACATCAGAAGGAAGAAGGAGAAGAAGAAGAATAAGGCGGCGGCAACAAGACCGGGCTAACGCTAGTTAAAGAGTTGGAAGAAGAAAGCGGAGGCCCGGCAAGAAGAACCGAAGAGCGGGACAAGACCCCTGAAGTCGGAAGAAGACCCCCAGATGGCGGCCATGATGAAGGAGAAAGCTGGGCTCCTCCACTAGTAAAATAGCTAGCAAAAGAGCAGAAGATAGCGGAGGAGTCCGGCAAGAAGACCCTCGAAGACGGAAGAAGACCCCCGGAGCTGTCTAATAAGGTACTTTAAAAACCTGTGTTTTTTTATGTACACTTTTTTCCCCAGATGAATGGGTAGGGCACATTGTACCCCATACTCATTCACATAGGGTAGGGGTCCGGAATCTGGGGGCCCCCTTATTAAAGGGGGCTCCCAGATGCTGATAAGCCCTCTGCCCGCAGACCTCGACAACCAATGGTCAGGGTTGTCGGGAAGAGGCCCTTGTCCTCATCAACATGGGGACAAGGTGCTTTGGCCCTTCCCCAAAGCACCCCCCCATGTTGACGGCACGCGGCCTGGTATGGCTCAGGAGGGGGGGTGCTCGCTCGTCCCCACCCCCTTTCCTGACCGGCCAGGCTGCATGCTCGAATAAGGGTCTGCTATGGACTTTGGGGGGATTCCCACATCATTTTTTCGGCGTAGGGATTCCCCTTTAAATCCATACCAGGAGACGGGGCTAGCGAGGTGTCAATCTCGCTGATGGAAGCGACGACATTGACTTCCTTCACTAGTTCCGTCTACCTGGAGCCACGTTCAAAATGAACAGACTTTACTCCGTGTGTCGGCAAGACCGTTCATTTCAAAAGTTCGGCGGACTGCCACCATAGTCCAGCGACCTAGTCCGCCAGAAAAGTCCGGTCGTGTGTGGGCAAGTCCACTCGTTCGGAAAGTCCGGCGGACCTCCGCTGCAAATTCCGGCGGGTTGTCCACCAGGCTAAGTCCGCCGGATAGTCAGATCGTGTGTATGCGGCATTAGAGGTCAGATCTGGCCAGCAGATTCATTTAATACTATCAACAACCACAAATTACCTTCAAACAAATTGTTCACGTCAGAAAGGTGTGAAGTATATCCCCTGGCAGAAATAATTTTTCCCAGGTGCAATGAAAAAACAACACACCCATAGACACTGCAGCGTCTGATCAGACACTGTTCTACTTCCCCTGTTGTGGTGTTGAAATAATGGTGCATTAATAGGAGTTCAGCCTACGAATTGTATTTTTATTTAAAGTGGTTTGGTACCTAAAAATGAAAATTCATGTTATTAAAATCAACAGATAGCATACTTACCTAAACGAACCCTGAAAAAAAAAAATATTATTTACTTACCTTTTATTTCTGATGTTTCAGCTGACTTCCGGGTTGTCCTCCTGTGGGAGTAGGCGTGGCTATCGTCCTCGCAATGGTCCCTGGGAAATTTCCCAAGAATCCATGGGGGACAATGAAAGTTTTTCCTTCCTTGTCACTGCTCTCACTGAGCATGTGCAAGATGGAGCGGAGCATGCTGGGAGCCAGACGTCATCATATACCAGGAAGTAAATGCCTGTGGGCTTCAGACGCCCACAGTTAAAATGGAAAACGCCAGAGCAGGTTTTTATAAGTCATCCTGAGGAAAAGATTCGTCGCGCCGGGGGTCAAATAAACGCCGGACGTGGATGCCAATCGAAGGTAGCACTCGCCCACCAGTGAGACAGGTAATAAAAAAATAAAAAAAGAGTGGAATCCCGCTTTAATTCAGTAAAGGTACAAGATCCAAAAATGTGGTTAACCAAGGTTTTTTTCAGCTTCATATAAAAATTATATTTTTGCTAAAAATACACTAAAACCATTATTAGCAGAATCAAACACAACACGACTTATAAAATTCCTACATCTAAAAGAAAGAACTGTATTGAGTTAAAAAAAAGAAGCTTTGTGAGTGAATTAGGTCTAGGGCAGGGGTGCCCAACCAGTGGCTCGGGGGCCACATGTGGCCCGCGGAGCCCTCTGATGTGGCCCGCGACCTCCTTCTCTGGGATGGCGGGTTGGCAAGCCCAGATTGTGGGTTGCCAGCCCACCATCCCAAAGCATCAGTGTGGTGAATAAATCCACTGGTAGAGCTTCTGTTAAAAAAAAAAAAAAAAAAGCCGATGATAGAGGAAGCAAGTGGATGCAGAGCCGCATATGCCGATGATTACTGTATAGTGGCAACTCCTATCACAGGTGGAGTGATACCAAATGCGATCTGCCTGGGACAACACCCGGCGATACCTGAATGAAAAACTGTTATTAAAGGTACGTTTATTAATTAAATCACAGTGTATATATGGGCATATCTGTTCTGCGGTGGTTACTGGGTGCTTGCAGATCACCTGCACTGAGCCATAGACTTCTATGATTACCTGCAAGTTTAGTGCATAGTTGGCAACTGTCCCGAATTTCACGGGACATTCCGGCCATTAGGACATTTGTCCCGAATTAATTTTGTTTCCCGGGAAATGTCCCGCGAAATTCGGTTTGTCACGGGAAATTGAATTTCAAGTTTTTTTGGATGTCGGGGGCCAGTTGTATGTCGGGGGCCAGTCTGTGGATGTTGGGGGGCCAGTGGTATGTCGGGGGTCAGTCTGGAGATGTGGATGTTGGGGCGGGGGCCAGTCGGATGTCAGGGGCCAGTCGGATGTCGGGGGACAGTGACAGTCATGGTATGTGGCCAGTCTGTGAATGTGGGGGCCAGTGGTATGTGGGGGGCCAGTCTGTGGATGTGGGGGCCAGTCTGTGGATGTGGGGGGCCAGTCTGTGGATGTCGGGGGCCAGTTGTATGTCGGGAGCCAGTCTGTGGATGTTGGGGGGCCAGTGGTATGTCGGGGGCCAGTCTGGAGATGTGGGGGCTGGTCTGTGGAGTATGTAGGGGCAGGTCTGTGCAGGATGTGGGGGGCGGTCTGTGCAGGATGTGGGGGGGGGGGCGGTCTGTGGATGTCAGAGGGACACCAGATGTAAGGAGGGGCTCCGCTGATGGACACAGATGTGAGGAAGGTACCTCTGATGGGGCACCTGATGTAAGGACAGACTCCGCTTGGGACACCTGATGGCATCTGGTGGCAGGCAACGTGGCTAGTGACGCGCGCATGGCTACCACTGATTCTGCATTATGGTGAGTGGAATGATTTCATTTCATATTACAATGTAATAATAGAAATAATGCGCTTCAATCATCCTGACACCATAACAATCATGGCGTCGGGATGATTGAAGCGCCAACACCAGGTATTTGGAGTATCTTTATCTGCTGATTGTCAAACTCTGGAAAACACATATTGCTATTGTGGTGTAGGATCGAGGGGCTGCTGTCCCTCCTTTCCCTCCCCCCCCTCTCCATCCCCCTCCTTTCCCTCTCCATCCCGCATTTATCTCAGACTCTAACCACACCCCCTTGAGCCACGCCCCATGTAAGCCACTCCCACTATTTTACTTAAACCACGCCCATTTTCGCTGCGACGCGCTATGCGCGCCACATTTTTACCTTTTCCTCTGCCACACCTATAAACGCATGCCCCGCCCCCTAATTATACCACGCTCCACCCACTGCCAAAAAAGTGTCCCGAATTTTTTTTTTACAATGTTGGCAACTATGTTAGTGCGCTTTCAGAAAGTGCACCACACCTGTAAGATATAATAGAAATCTATGGCAAAATACAGCTAACCTGCAGAAAAGTCACAGGTGCACTTGTCTGCACCCTCTGTGTGGGTAAACCACAGCGCATCAGTGTGAAAACAGCCTTAGGCCCTGTTGACACTATCGGTCTGACCCTCCATTCACCTCTATCGAGCCGCAGATGTAAACGTACGTATGGCCATTTACACCCCACCTACCTCCAATCCGATCTGTCCCCTTCTGTCTGGGCAGATGGGATCCAAGGGCCCATAGAGTAGAGTGAGTTGTATCCAGAGTGGCAGAGTGGACTTGGAACTGTCATCCTTCTGCTCCACTCATTGTGGCCCACAACTGGTTACCAAATCGCTTAAGCGGCCCTCACTCTTCAAAAGGTTGGGCACCCCTGGTTTAGGGGATCATTCACATGGGTGCCGTAACTTGTGGAGTGTGAATCAGCATTTTGTTTTTTATGTGGCTGGATCTGTGTGTAGGCAGCCTACATAACACTGTGGGAATGCAGCAGCTTTATGAACACAGCCCCAGGTCCTAATTTGACAGGCATGTGTAGCGATTGTACAGCCCCGAAGACAGTTTGCATTCAGGGCAAGGCCACTCACCACAGCTGCACACCTGTCACATAAGGAGCTGTGGCAGTTTTCATACAACTGCTGCATCCCAATAAAGTAACAGATGGCCTTATCCACACAACCAAACTGCTCATTCACACTGTATGAGCTAGAGAACCTGAATCTGAATGGGGCCTTCATTTTTTTATTTTATTATTTTTACATTTGTTTTTTAACAATGCTGTTGCAGGGGGGCTTTTGTGAATTATCAGTGAAAGAACAGAAGGGGCTCTGTACAGAGGATTCTGTTCACTCCGAAGCATAGTAAACACAGTGTATGAATAAACACAGTGAGGGATCAATATCACTGTGTTCATTCAGGAAAGGAAGGGGCAAGTAAATATGACATATGGCAGGGGGAATTGGATGGTGGACAGGGAGGGTCATCAGTGCACCGGGGTGGGGGGCAATTATAAGAACTGATTCCCTGTGTGACTCTTCCTGCAGCAGCTGAAAGCCAGAAGGAAAGGGGGAGAAGCTGGGTTTCAGCTGCTGCAGGGAGAGCCACACAAGGGATCAGCCCTTATAACTAAGTTCCACCCCCACCTGCGCTGCACTAATCACCCTCCCTATTTACTATATAATTCCCACTCCTGCCCAGTTCCCCCTGATGAATGAATGGGGCCTAGATCCAGTACAAGCAAACCAGCTGTATTCCCTTATCACTCACTGGCCCTGGCACTGACTTTGTTGTTAAATTAGAATAAAGTGAGGATTTGATTGAGGAATTTGTAAAAACAATAAACTAGTGACAGTGGGGTATTACTGCCACCACTCCACCTGTCCTCTAAAATGCTCCCCCTCTGCTCTTATGTGTCCCCTAGCACTGATCCCCTGTAGCACCACCAGCCCCCCCCCCCCCCCCCCCAGCACTGATACCCTGTGCTTTCCTGTGGCTCCAAGCTTCCTTTCCCTTCTACTGGCTGCAGGGAAGTCACAGGAGAATTTAAGTTTGCAAATAGATCCCCCGCACAGCCGATTACCCCCCCCCCCCCCAGCACTGACCTTTCTCCCCAGCACCAATCCCCTGTAACTTCCCTGCAGCTGCTGCTTCTCCTCCTCTCCCCTCCCGCTGGCTTCAGGTGCTGCAAGGGAGCCACAGGGAGATTTAACCCTGAAAATAGATCCCAACCGCTGCTCTGCCCCCCCACCTCCCATACTGCCCCCCTCCTTCACCAGCCCCTCACTGTGCTTCTTCATCACTATATGGCCTTTGTATAGAGACTTCTATCCATTCTTCTGCAGTACAGCTGATGCTTCAGAGAAAGGGAATGAGGACTCTGTGTCCTCAATTCTTTTCTCTGTCTTACAAAATATACATCAGGGGTCTGATGTTTCAACAACCCCCCGCCCCCGAAAAATTGAAAAATACAAAAAATAAAAATATAAACAAAAAAAAACATAGTAAGACCTCATTCACATGGGGCATACTACAGCATACACCCATGCAAGGCCACGTTTAACCAATGCCGAGAAGACCAGGTGTTCAATTCACCCCTGTGCAAACAGTCTCATTGATGTCACTATTGTGGAAATTACTGGGGGGGGGGGGGTAGTCAGGCTGTCTCTCCGTTCAATATCTCTAGGTCAGTCTGACTGACCTGGAGGGATTGTACTAGGGGACAGACTGACCTGGGGGCAATTGCACTTGGGAAAGACTGACCTGGGGGGTTTATACTGTGGCCAGGCTGACCTGGGGGGAATTATACTGGGGGACAGATTGAACTGGGGGGATTATACTGGGAGGGAGACTAACCTGGGGGAGGGGAATTGAACAGGGGGACCAACTGACCTTCTTTTATTTAACCATGTCCCTTAAGCCCCTCCCTCTGTTAACACAATTTGGCTACACCTACTGGTACTCCTCTACTTGGTGTGCCCAAAGGTATCCAAGGTCTTTTACAATCCTAGCAACACCCTGGCACAATGAAAACCATGCCCACTCTTCACTGTAGCACACTAAACACACCACTTTTTTTTAAATGAAGCAATGGGACCCAATTTATGATATTGCACACAGGCCCACTGATGTCATAAACCTCCCCTTGTTAGTGAAGCAAATTATTTCTCCATAAGGGAGAAGAGGTCCATTCCCTTAGGACACTAGCAAAAAAGGTCTCATGGCATGGGGTAGGTTGATTGGGGTATTCCCAGTGACCAGCTGCCTGCAGGTACCAGCCTATATCCCAGGGTCTACAAATATCCAGCCTCGGTCCTGTATTGTAAAATTAATCCGTTTATTCCCGTGTAGGAACCAACATGAGAAAACAGTTGCCCTACTGCCCCACTAAAAAATGAGCTAAGATCCATATGCCAATGAGGTGGTGCTTAGTTTAAAGTGTTACTAAACTCACAACAGTAAAATCAGTCTGTATATGCAGCATAGCATGCTTGTTATACTCACTGTGGAACGTAAGGGGTAATCCTCTGCATTGTGTAAAAAGGCTGTTTTATCCTGTATGCACAGATACTCCCCCTCCTGCACTATCTATCTGGGGAAGGCCAGCTAACACAGGCAGAGTAGCTGACCTGCACATGCTCAGTTGTGTGTTTTATGCTGTAGAGCACATTTACTTGTTGATCAGAGCTAGCCAGGTCACATGATATTGACATCAGACATGTGGGTGTGTATACAGGCTGTAGCGGAAATCTCCTGGAGAAACTCTGCAGTTTATCATGTAACCGTGGTATACAGATCATCCAAAAAGATATATAGTGTCAGTTTTTATTGTAAAAAGATTTATAAGGCCAGCTTTTAGCAATGAATTAACCATCCTGTATTGGTAGGTGCAGAAATGTATATGTATGGGCCACCACCCTCTCTGCCCTATAGTTCTCTTAGATATCATTTGTTAAAATGGATGATGACATTAAGTTCTCTACTGGCACATGTGTATGGCTTTAGAACAGCATTATCTATAATTTCCTGCAAAATCTGTGCTGTTGGTACCTGCCTGGTCACCACCGATCCCCCAGCCACATATGCTAGAGTTCACCATCACTGTGGCCATCTTCCACTACAAGGAGGCGCTGCACGTGTATGGGCTGCTTTGAACTGACAGTTACCTTAACTAAGAATTAAATTGAATACCATCAGATTCCCCCTGAGGCAATGACAAGTTCCTGTTTGCTACATAACACTGCAGTGTGTTTACTTATCTTTTCTGGTTATTACTGGACTGGATGATCTTTCACGTCACAAAATTCGCACGTGTGTCATCACTAATTAAGAGGCACTAAAATTATAAATAAAATCTTGTTTCTTAGAAGAAAATAGTGTTACCTACAACAGTCAATTACTGTCCAGCTGTCAAGTTCTCCCGCTGGCTAGAAAACATAACTGTGAAGGTTATAGGTACTATGCTATGAGCCAGTGCCAGCTATAAAGCTAAATTACTATTTTGATAGGGGCAATTTTCTTACACATTATACCAAAATATACTATTTAGCATAGTAGGCAATTATACCTAATTTCCAGGGGGCTATGGTTTTGTCCTTGGAAATGTACCAAATTTAAACACTGATCAACATTGGCTATGGTGTAAAGCCCCTCTCCGGAACAGTCCAACACTGAGCCTTCTCCTCCCTATTTACTTTTTTTCTTGGGTCCTTCTTTGGGTGTCCAGGTCACTGCCTGCGTGATGTGGACATTTCCTATTGGATGTCCAGTGGTGGGCGTACTCTCAGGATCCAGAAGAAGATGTACATCAGTGGAGGAGAGTGGAGAGGACCATTGGTCTTAGGCGCCATTGCAAAACTAGATTTGCGGTCTCCCATACCAGAACCAACTGGCAAGGTGCCTGGATGGTAAATCTAGGTGAGCATAGCTGACTTCAACTATGTAAGTGGTAGAAAATACCTGTCAGGATAAGTTAGAGGTAGGAGGGTTCCGAAAAAAATATGTTTTGGGTTGACCGTTGGCAGATTCTATTTTTTGATCTGAAAACAGTTTCCTCCTTCCACACGACTGAGGTGGATAGAGGAATCCTCCCTGCTGTGCCATTGCATTCTGACAGCGGGACCCCTCCTCTGGTCCAGAATTTTTTTTTAACAAATCTGTTTGACAGAAGTTGATCATTAGATCAACTTCCGTTGAGCGGGAGCAGCCACACATGGATCAAAATTCACCGGGTCCCTGCTGAACAAACCAAATTTTGATCCATCTATAGCTAGCTTTATACTTCAAGAAATGATTATCATTAGGATATGGGTCTCTTTAAAATACCGTAGATGTATTATACTTATTTGTAATGCATGTAGTGAATCTAATCTTAAAGCGGAGTTCCACCCAGAATTGGAACTTCAGCTTTAAGCACTTCTTACACGCCACATTTGGCATGTATTTTTTTTTTTGGGGGGGGGCTTCGTTAGGAGGGGGACTTCCTGTGCCACTTCCTCCTTCTGCCCAGGGACCACCAAGGTGACTCCTCCTTTCTCCTTCGGCGGCCCCTCCCTCTAGGCGATCTCCTGGGACACGTGACAGGTCCCAGGAGATCGTCTGTCCACTCCGGGAGCGCAACGCGACTCACACATGCACCGTGCCTGCCCGGCCGTGAAGCCGAAAGCTGTCACGGCCGGGTGCCTAGAGTGGTAATGAAGACGCCGGTGGAGAGGAGGGGGAGAGGAGCGACGCTCCGTTCGGCCTCATCGCTGTTCTTTGGAACAGTTAGGCTCGGTTCACACAGGGGCGACTTGTCCAGGCGACTTCGCCCGCCTGACAAGTCGCGCTCCGTTCTGTACTATGGAACCTTTCTAATAGGAGCGACTCAAGTCGCTCCGACTTAGAAAAAAGGTTCCTGTACTACTTTGGAGCAACTTCAGGTGACTTGCATTGACTTCTACACAGAAGACGTTTTGCAAGTCGCCGTTGATCGTGTGCAGGTCACGGCGCTGCAAGTCGTGCCGCCCCTGTGTGAACCGAGCCTAAAGTGTCTGTTTATTAAAAGTCAGCAACTACACTTTTTGTAGCTGCTGACTTTTAATAAACATAAAAAGCCTGGAACTCTGCTTTAAAATGTATGCAAGCCCTAACAATTAACTTTTCTTTTTTGCTCTGTTTTGGTATACTAAATATGCCATAGGGTGTTGTTTGTTATAACTGTTCAAAAAACACAGGAAATTTCCCCAGGGTTTTTTTAGCAGCAGAGAGTTGGTATGAAAATAGTTGATGTAAAGAAAAATCATTTATTTAACAGACAATAGTACAATGATATCCATATAGGTAGTGCGACAAAAACAAACATGGAACATCACTCCTAGCAAAAAACACTCTATGTACAAGCATGGTTTGCCAATTGTATTTGTAACATATGTATCCACATGAAAAACCCCGATTTCGACCCTTGCGATTTTCGGTCTCTTCAGGGGGATTTATAGTCTAGAAAAATTTCTAAATATCTAATTAAAGACTTTGGACAATAAAAATATATATAGGTATAACATTTCGAATTGAGCAAAATGATATCTCCATGCATATAGAGGTATAGTTACCAATGGGTGGATGAGGACATGAGGATGTGTCGCACAAACCGGCAAACTGCGTTTGTTATAACTGTTTGGAAAGTGGAAAAAATTCCTGTTGAATTTTTCAGATATCAGACAATGTCTCAGCAGGAGGGATTCCCCTGTCATCACAACCCGTGATTGCAGGATAGAAATTCACATCACCTATGGCCAGCCTTGGATAGGAATTTCCAGCTTGGTCAAACTAACTACTTAAATCTCACTAAAAACTGGGCATCAGCTTTAAAGTGGATGTAAACCCTTACACACCACTTTTACCTATAATAAGGCTTACCTGTAGGTACCGTGAATAACTCCTAACATTGCGCCATTTAGGTGATAATCACTGTATCAGCATGTGCCAACGTCATCGGCACATGCGCACTGAAGAAACGGCTCGCTCGTGCCATTTCTTCAGCTGCTGTGACGTCATCGTGGCTCTGGCCAATCACAGTGCCAGAGCCCGCGATACCTGGAAATAACTCCAGGAGACACGTCGCTGGCCACAGCGGTGTGCTGGGAACGATGCAAGGGCTTTGATCTAGTGTAAGTACGGTATTTCATTTTTCTTTTTTTTTTCGTGGGTTTACAACCACTTTAATTCCCAGTAATATCATTTGCAATACCCTATTACAGCACAATGTGCCACCATGCCACTCAGTACTTGTAGTGCATGTCACTCATCAGATTCATATATCCCCTATCTCTAAAAAAGTAATTGAAGGCTTACTTAAACACTGGCTTCTGCTTTTTCCTTTACTCCTTGGTTCTCTTTCTTTAAATTAAAAATATATCCATATAGTGTAGTATTATAAAGCACTTTATTAAAATGCAAGTAGGTAATACACTAATGCCCCGTACACATGAGCGGATTTTCCATCGGAAAAAACTTGGATGGGTTTTCCAACAGAATTCCGCTCAAGTTTGCCTTGCATACACACAGTCCCACAAAAGTTCTCTGAACTTTCGACCATCAAGAACGCGGTGACGTACAACACCACGACGAGCCGAGAAAATGAAGTTCAATGCTTCCGAGCATACGTCGAATTGTTTCCACTTGTGCATAGGAATTTTGCATGGTGGAATTTGTACAGATGATCGGAACTTTTTCCGACCAAAAAATAGAGAACCTGCTCTCAATTTTTTGCTGGCTGGAATTCTGCCAGCAAAAGACAGATGGAGCATTCACACGGTCGCATTTTCTGACAAAAAGCTCTCATCTGAGTTTTGCTGGTGGAATTTCCGATCATGTGTACGTGGCATTACATTAAAATACGTGTTGAATACCTCTTTAAAAATGATATACGGTACTCACTTCTATTATCATCCAATTAGGCACTCCTAGGCTTGTAAGTGGCTTCTGACATCACTTGTAGCCCCACCCTTGATACGTTTCCTCCAGTAGACTTGGTTGTGTGTATCAGATTATTAAACCTTCCTTTGCAACATGCACCCATAAACTCTGACTTTCCCATATTATCTAATAATACCAACACCCAACTTTCAATATAAGCTTCATTTGCATATGTAATTTACCCAAAGCAAAAAAATTATAATTGTTTTGGCTGGACACTTCGTTATGATTTTAATCAAATTATCTCCCTTTGAAGTGCTTGGTAACTTGATAAACAGATCCTATACAACATAATATCTCACTATGACAACTACACAGTACACTAAATAGTTTTGCTTAGTATTTTATTGTTCTACCATTCTTTTAAACACAATAGGTAATGAATCAAGTCAAGAAAGAACCTACTGACCAAAAAAAATGTCACATTATCGGAGATGGTAATGTACTTTAATAGTCATGTGAGATGAAACAAGACAAGCCTGTTGCAAGTGTACCTAAGGATAAGAAAGCCGCAGCTATTATTGCCTTTGGTCTCGCGCACACTGCAGCTGTCAAACGCCTGTTTTACACACGTCTGAGATTTTTTTTTCCTGCCCCTAAATTCTTCTATGTTAGCCTATGTAGATGATTTACTAAAACTGGTGCACACAGAATATAGTGCAGCTGGGCATAGTAGCCAATCAGGTTCCAGGTTTTATTGTCAAAGCTTAATTGAACTAGCTGATTGGTTACTATGCGCAGCTGGACAAAATTCTGTATGCACCATACCCCTCATGTGTCCATGCACACAAAGGCAAGGGTGTTTACAAGCTTAGGGTTGCCTCCTTTTCTTCAAGTCAAACCCGAACACTTTAGTGGCGCGCGGCAATATTTTTTATATTTTTTGTATAAAATATACGCATATTTTGCTAATAAATACCATTTGTAATCATATGATGTTAATAATAAGAGCCCCCCTTCACATCAGAGTCCACAGAGTTCCACTTTAACATCTGAACTCGCAGAGATCCCTTTCACTGTAAGGAGGGACTCTGCAGACTCTGATGTAAGGGAGAACTCTGGGAACCCTGATTTAAGGAGGGGAAGCATTGAGAACTCTGATGTAAGGGATCAGTGTGGTGGAGCACCATTTGAAGAGTTTTTTCTTTTTTTTACAGCGATTGGATTTTTTTATGCATTTGTATTGAAGAAATTGATTTGGACTTTATTTGTAAAACACCTTTTCACTATTAGATGCTATATATGAATTTATGATTTTATGTTGTAAAATTAAGTTTCATAGCTAGTTAGCGCCAACAACCTTTTTCACGTATATCTATACACTCTTTCATTTCAATGGCTAAAATAAATTACTATTCTGACCAATGAAATTAATGAACACCCATGTTTGAAAAATGCTGCTTAAGGCCTCTTTCACACCGACGTGCCGTTCAGGCCCGCCTGTCAGTTTTTCAGGCGGACCTGAACGGGTGCTCCATAGAGCTCTATGGAGCGTCGGATGTCAGCGGTGACATGTCCGCTGACATCCGACCCGCTCCGATCCGAAAAGTGTGACGGAGGAAAAAGCTATTTTTCCATCCGTCTGCGGATCGGATCGGATGACGACGGGCACTGCGGTCCGTCGTCATCCGATCTCCCATAGGGGAGAGCGGCGCTGTGACAGGTCCGTCCCTGCGCAGTGTGCAGAGACAGACCTGTCATCTCCCTGCTCAGCGGGGATCGACGGAGTGATCCCCGCTGAGCAAACGGACATCCACGGGGCGGATCAGAACTGATCCGCCCCGTGTGAAAGGACCCTTAGGCATGTTTTTGATGCTGTTTTTCTCCTGTCAGACGAAAAACCTTCAGAAGAGCATTGTGTGCATGGGTCCTTTCCTGGACTTAGAATATCATGTACTTTTATATAACTTATATTATAACTTAGATTCTCTTAGAGCTACAGTAAGTATAATATTCATATAATGTGAGTTATATTTGTGTATATTTGAGACAGGTGTATAACACATGCCGCGTACACACGACCGGACTTTGACGGACTAGGTCCCACGGTCTTTTGGCGGAGTTCCGACGGACTTTCCGAACTAACGGACTTGTCTACACACAGTCACACGTGATGACGTACGACCGGACTAGAATAAGGAAGTTCATAGCCAGTAGCCAATAGCTGCCCTAGCATCGTTTTTTGTCCATCGGACTAGCATACAGACGAACAGATTTTCGAATCCATCCGAAAGATTTGAAACATGTTTTAAATCTAAAGTCCATCTGATTTTTCGAAAGCAAAGGTCCGATGAAGCCCACACACGATCAAATTGTCCGGTGGGTTCGCTCCTTCGGACCTAGTCTGTCGAAAAGTCTGGCCATGTGTACACAGCATAAGTGTTGTGTATATTTGTTTTTCTTTAGTTTTATGTTCACCAGGACAATATTAAAAAGTGAATCTCCCCAGTGGGGACATAGACAAAGGTTTAATCTGCTCCCTGCTTTATTAACCACTTAGCAACCGCCCCATCTACATTTACTGCAGCAGGGCGATTATGTACTCAGCGATCCTGGGTAAGAGGCACGCGCACTTGCCGCACCGGCTGTGCTGTGATTTGTTACAGCACAAATCGATCAGTGGGTCCTGGCAAATGATTTATCGCTGGGACCAGCTGATTGGCTCCGTTATTAATGAAAGACAGCTCTGTGTTGTAAACAAAACAGAGCTCTGTACACTAACAGGCGATCTTGCTGTTTTTTTTTATTCCCTGAAAAACAAGATCGCTTAGTAAAATCAGCACTCATTATTGTTAGGCACACAGTTATCCCCTTAATCAAAGGGGTGGATCCGGGGGGGGGGGGGGGCAACGGGGCAATTGCTCCCCCCGAGAAATTAATGAACGGGTGAGCGAGCGGACAGGCAGGCTGGTGAGTGAGCAATCATGCCGGCGTGTGACTGAGCGAGGTGAGCAGGCAAGTGTAAGCCACTCCCCTTCTGAATATGTGACTGAAGGGATGTTGCGTTGCGGCCATCTTGGTAATCCCGCACTCGTGCACAGTAAGCCTAGTGTTATAAGTCGGCAAGCGGACATCTTTATACACCCACCAGAGTTATGCTTTTCACGGTTATTTTTAACAGTAAACTCAACTTAAAAAGACAGGGTTAGTGGTGCGCAGTTCTATGACAGGAAGTTTAGCCTAGAGGTTAATAAGCTCTATGGGCACTAGAACAGTATAAAAATATTAGGTAATATATATGTTATCACATAAGGCAAAAAAATATGTATAAAACAATGTGCGTTTTTTATGAGGGGATAATGAGGGACCCTCGCCACTATAACGTTATAGCATCCAAGATAAAATCAAGTGTAGATACAAAAACATACGAAAAGAAAACAAATCGCAATATTTAAAACAAGTGATTCCCAATGCGATTTGTTGTAGCTATCAAAATCGCATAAAGTGCCAGTGCCAAAGGATAACAAATAAATCCGTGCAAATTTCCTCTATACCATAAAATGGTTAAAACAATATAAATAAAGCAGTGAACAACTCGATAATTCAATTGTGCAGAGAGTGACAGAAAAGAAATAAAAATCCAAATAAAACGCATAAAGTGTTAGTGCTGAGGGAATAAATGCAGAATCCCTCTAGAACAATATAAAACTTATGCACAAAACCTAAAACTATGCAAAATATCAAAGTGAAAAATACATGTCGGAAAATGTCTGTTACACTTGTGCAACAACCAGTGGCGATTATATCAAAAAATCGCATAAAGTGCTAGTGTTTAAATACATGTGCACTACATTTAAAAAACAAAGTAATCGGTGATGATAGTAGTGATGGTGGATATATCCCTCGTGGTCCTGTGTGGTCAGAGTATGGGTGTCCCCTTACCTTACAGCTGTAAGGTAACAGCATATATTATGTATATCATCAGGGTCCCTGGTATTCTTTATCTTTTGAGGTCCTGTTGTGCTGTCCCCAGATCCTGGCGTCAGTATCCTGCCTATTGCGCTGTGTTGGTCCCTTTAAGTGATAACTCGGCAGCATTCAGTGTGGGGGGGTGCCTCAGCAATTGGTGTGTATATAAGGGGTTAAAAAGATGAGGAGGAAGAAAGCCCTATAGTGTAGCAGTTTTTAACCATACAATATTTTATTTAGGTAAAATGATCAGGTACTCACAAACAAATCAAGTCTCTAATGCAGTGTATAAACGAGCATCGAGCTCGATTTGCGTCACTTCCGGTAGCTAGTCCCGACACGTGTTCGTCACGGTTACGTGACTTCATCAGGGGATATATTTCACAAAATAAGCTGAGTTTACTGTTAAAAATAACTGTGAAAAGCAAGACTTTGGTGGGTGTATAAAGATGTCCACTTGCCAACTTCTAACTCTAGGCTCACTGCTGACAAGTGGGGGTGTGTACCAAGATGGCCGCAATGCAGCATCACTTTGGTTGCATATTCTGATGAGTAGTGGCTTTCTGACATCATCTCTCACCCTGCATCACCACAGCTCAGCTTCTGACAGAATACCGCCATCACTGTGCAGGCGTGGGCAGCAGAGATTACATTATCTCTCACTGCCCACCCTGACTCTGGCACACAGCCACTGGCAAGTGACAATCCACATCTTGTGGCAGGTGACATTGGCAGTGACAAATCTCATCTGGTGGCAGGGGATGTGGCAAGTGACATGGCAAGTGACAATCTGTATTTGGTGGCAGCCGACAGTGGCAAGTGGCAAGCTGCATCTCGTGGCAGCCGACGGTAGCAAGTGACACGCTCAGGGCTCCAACTGATTCTGCATTATTATTATGGTGAGTTGAACTATTTAATTTTATATTACAATGTAATAATAGAAATAATGCGCTTAAATCATCCTGACACCATATCAATCATGGCGCCGTGATGATTGAAGTGCCAACACCAGCCATTGCCCCGACAAATTGCCCACAAAATTTTCTGGCAGTGCTCCTCCCGAGACTAGGCTCTGGATCCGCCCCTGCTTGATCACCCCTAGATGTTAACCCCTTTCTAGCCAGTGTCACTAGTACAGTGATAGTCTTAAGTATTAGAACTGATCACTCTATTAGTGTCATTATTGATGTCAGTGTCAGTTAGTGTACCCCCAGCCAGCATCATCACAGTCCCACTATAAGTCACAGATCACTGACAATACTAGTATAAAAAAAATCTGTATTTATCCTATAGTTTGTAGACACTATAACTTTCACGCAAACCAAATAATATATACTTGCGCAATTTTTTTTCCCCCAAAGACATGTAACAGAATAAATCTTGGCCTAAATTCATGAATGAATTTGATTTTTTTAATTTTTTTTTTCTTGGATATGTTGTATAGCAGAAAGTAAATAATATTGTTTTTGTTTTCCAAAATGTTCTGTCTATTTTCATTTATATAATAAAAAATAAAAAAATCACAGTGGTGATCAAATATCACCAAAAGAAAGCTCTATTTGTGTGAAAAAAATTACCGTATATACTCGAGTATAAGCCGAGATTTTCAGCCTCTTTTTTGAGGCTGAAAGTGCCCCCCTCGGCTTATACTCGAGTCATCGCTGTCTGCCCGCTCGATCAGCGTGTCGAGCAGACAGACAGCGGCCATTCTATTCAAAAGCCGCGCCTCCGGCTCCGCCTTCGCCTGTGATAGGCGGAACACTGAATTTCCCAGCAGCCTGTGTTCCGCCTATCACGGACGTCGTATCATCCTCGTACTACGGACGAGGATGATACGACGTCTGTGATAGGCGGAACACAGGCTGCTGGGAAATTCAGTGTTCCGCCTATCACAGGCGAAGGCGGCGGCGCAGCTTTTGAACTTTACAATGGCCGCCGACGAAGAGGGCACGGGACGGCACGGCACGGGACGGGACGGGACGGGGGCAAGGCAAGGCACGACACGGGACGGATGCAAAGAGGCAAGGCACGGCACGGGACGGAGGCAAGGAGGCAAGGCACGGGACGGAGGCTCGGGACAAAGGTAGGCTGGACACACACACACACACACACACACACACACACACACACACACACACACACACACACACACGGATGGATGGATGGATGGAGACACACACACACAGGGATGGATGGATGGATGGATGGATGGAGACACACACACACAGGGATGGATGGATGGATGGATGGATGGAGACACACACACACATGGATGGATGGATGGATGGAGACACACACACACAGGGATGGATGGATGGATGGACACACACACACACAGGGATGGATGGACGGACACACAGGGATGGACGGACACACAGGGATGGACGGACACACAGGGATGGACGGACACACAGGGATGGACGGACACACACACAGGGATGGACAGGCATGTCTCACCCTCGGCTTATACACGAGTCAATAAGTTTGCCAGTTTTTTTGGGGGTAAATTGGGGGCCTCGGCTTATATTCGGGTCGGCCTATACTCGAGTATATATGGTATACAAATGTAAATTGCGTTCAGTGTTGCATGACCGTGCAATTGTCATTTAAATAGCGCAGAGATAGCAAAAAATAGCAAAAAATGGTCTGGTCATGAAGGGGGTAGAACGTTCCAGAGGGCAAGTGGTTAAAAAAAATTATGACAAGAGAGATATTTTAATTTCCTAGTGACTATCATGTCATAACTTTCTCTAGTAATGATGTGAAAGTGAGCAGGAGAAGCCAATGAGAGGGGTTACCCAGAAGTGTTGGTATCCCTGCAAACGTCATTAGAAGATTTCTCCAAATTGGAGTGATGATTCGTGGTGTGGGCACCAGGAAAGTTAAAGTGATATTAAAGTTTTTTTTTTTTTTTTTGCTAAAATAAAGAAAGATTTTATACTTACCTGCTCTTTACAATGATATTGCACAAAGCGGCCCTTTACTTCCTCTTCTGCGGTCCACCACCAGCGCTGTTGGATCCTTGTTCTTTCAGGTGCCTGTTAGCAAGCCGTGTGTGATGGGGTACATGTGTGGTCATGCCACTCGCTCTCTGCCCACAGGATTTGACTCACAGCAGCAGGAGCCTATGGGGGTTATTTACGAAAGGTAAATCCACTTTGCACTGAAAGTGCACTTGGAAGTGCAGTCGCTGTAAATCTAAGGGGTAGATCTGAAACGAGAGGAAGCTCTGCTGATTTTATCATCCAATCATGTGCAAGCTAAAATGCTGTTTTTTATTTTCCTTGCATGTCCCCCTCGGATCTACAGCGACTGCACTTCCAAGTGCATTTGCAGTGCAAAGTGGATTTGCCTTTAGTAAATAAACCCCATATGGCACTGCAGTCAGGACTGTGATGGAGCCTAAGAGGACATTTAGGAATGGGGGGAACAGGTATTTGAAGTTTTTACCTTAATGTAGAGAATGCATTAAAGTGGGGTGCCCCCTAAAAAAAAAAAAAAAGTCAGCAGCTACAAATACTGTGGCTGCTGAATAATTGGACACTTACCTGTCCCAGGGTCCAGCGATGCGGGGGAATGAAGCCCCCCCCCCCTCGTTCTCCGCTCCGCTCGCGGCGCCGTCATTCATACTGTGGGCACCCGGCTGTGGCTTCACAGCCGGGCACACACTGCGCATGCGCGAGCGGCACAGGGAGCCGTGATATGCCGCACAGCCACCTGGGACACGTGACAGGTCCCAGATGACTGTGCGGCGCGAGGGGAAGTGATCTTACCAGCCCGGGCAAGGAAGAAGGCAGACTACGAGGGACCCCCTAGCAACAGGTATTTAGAGGTGAGTAAAAAAAAAAAAAATTTCAATTATTTTTTTTTATTTTTTTTAAAAAAAAATATATATTTTTTTTTTTGGTGGCAACACCACTTTAAGGTAAAAAAAGCTTTTGAGATTAGAACCACTTTAAGTATTTACAATTTTCTTTTGCCTTCAAAAGTTCACTATCGAGACAGGGTCACTTTAAATGTGTTATTATTACTTTCTAAATTATTACAAAATATAATGCAGTTCAGACTAAACTGTATAAGATTGAAGCCCACTTCCAGGAAACATTTTAATGTGCATTTTGGTGCACTGCAATGCATATGTGTTATGGCTTGTACACATTGACAACAAAATCCATGGATTTTTTCTAAAGGATGTTGGCTCAAACTTGTCTTGTATGCACACGGTCACACAAATCTTGTCTGAAATTCCGAACGTCAAGAATGCGGTGATGTACAACACGTACAACGAGCTTAGAAAATTTAAGTTCAATAGCCAATGCAGCTCTTCTGCTTGATTCCGAGCATGTGTGGAATTTTGTGCATCGGAATTGTGTACACACAATCAGAATTTCCAACAATGGATTTTGTTGTCCGAAAATTTGAGATCCAGATCTCAAATTTTGTTTGCCGGAAGTTTTCGATGGAAAATGTCCAGTGGGGCCTACACACGGCCAGTATTTCTAACAACAAGATCCCATCGAATATTTCCCATCAGAAAATATGACCGTGTGTACGCGGCATTTGAGTTGTATTGCCTTAGTGTGTTGGGTGCCTTTAAAGTGATTGTGTAACTGGTCCCTAAAGCCTCATACACTTGATCCGATTGTTGGCCAACCGAGCATCTGGTTTTTGTTCAAAGTGCATGTGCCTGGATCTTGTCTTGCATACTAATGGTAGACAATTGTCGGCCAACAAACACAAACGTAGTGATGTATTAGACGTACTACGAAACTATAAAGAGGTAGTTAATTTCTCAAGCGCCACCCTTTGGGCTCCTTCTGCTAATTTCTTTTTAGTAGAAGTTTGGTAAATGTTAATTTGTGCTTTTTATTTTGTGCTTTTCAGTTGCTTAAGAATCAAGAAACTCAGTGGTATAAGGTTTCTAAAATGTTTTACTTGAATGAATAGGAAAAGGGTTATTTTACAAAGACAGGCTTAAATCTGCTGAGCCGTGATAACAGCGTCAACTCAGCAAACAGACTCCTCCTAGGGACACAACAATGCTTAAACAATGAATAATGCTATGTACACAAGGATGCACTATATTCAGTTCTGAAGTCACCTCCTAGGGGATCTTCCAGTTAACTACACAAGTGGCCACACTTAGATGTAATCTAGACAGCCTATTTTATTTTATAGGGAGAGCTAATCTCAAGCTGGTGTTTTATATATATATATAGGCTTCCTAGGAGTAATGGCGATGAAGTTCGATGTGGCAGGCCTGTTCTTCTTTGCTGGCTAGTTGAGGCTCATTCATTAACTGTAATCCATTTGGTTGCAGATGAAAGCAATGGATTCCAAGTGGTGTTGGCCTAAGGCATCTGAGTACAGTGTTCCAGCAATGCAGTAAAGTGTTCTTGGGTAGAGATGTGTGCACACTGTGTACTGTAATGGTGGCAGTGAAAAGATAAAGATTGAGCAACTTGCTCTCTCGCCAAAAACCAAAAATGATATGCAGTCTTCTAGACAGGAACACGAATGGCAACACTCCAGCAATGGATCCTCTGTCTCGGCCTTCTTTTGTGACTTGCTCCACATGTCCGTATCGATGGGTAGACGCTGTAAATGATGCCAGTGATAGGATGTCCGGCAGCGGGTAGCAGCAATAGGCCCCTCAGGCCTCGGGGTGGAAGTAGTGTTCTGCGTGGTAGGCTGTCACAGAGAGAGGTCTGTCTTGCCTCAGGCCCAGGAGGCAGAGAGCATGCGTGGACTTCTAAGCTCCTTTTATCATCCCTCCCAGCAACCTTCAGGCCATTGCAAGGATCCTTGGGATTTGTAGTCTTAGAGTACATGGATGAACAGTAGCAGATTCAAAGAGGACTACATGCCCCATATGAGGACACTGGCTGCACGAATAATCATGGGGACAAACAATGTTTAGAACACTGGAAGGTACAAAGCTATGTGATAACAGTCCATATCACTACATCAATAAAAAGCTTTGACACTTATGAAATGCTTGTAATGGCATCTGACAAAAAGATTTACACACAATGACGCAGCAGACTTTGAAAATGAATATTTGTGTCATTCTCAAACCTTTTGGCCACGGCTGTAGGCTTTGTTAGTATAAGGCAGTGAAGCAGGCATAAAACTCCTCTATTGAATATAGAACTAGAAATGTCTGCACGGTCAGTTTGAAATAAGTTCCGTCCTCTGCAGAAGGCAGTGCCAAAAAAAAACACGCAGTGCCTTATCCTAGTGCAAACATGTACGCACAATCCACTGGGTCACCTACTAACGACAAACAGAACAAGCTAGAAAACTATTTTCTAAAGTAGCACTGCCATCTGCTTGGATACAGCAATATATGTAAGTTTGAATGAATTTTTAAGGATATTGCCCAGGCAAATAACATTTTGATTGTTTTTTTAAGCTCAGTACAGTCCAAGCAGTGGTTTCTTGCATAGAATATATCTATGTAGAAAATAAATAACTTTGCAGTGATTGGGATTCAGTAATGACTGCAGGCCATAGTTACATAGCTAAAAAAAGTTACCAATGCACAAATGTATCCACTAAGAATAATGTAGAAAAAATACAGGGGTTATAACCCTCCCTTACTCTTTTCAAAATGATAAAAAAAAGTTTTACCTTTAGTGACACTTTAAAGTTGACCTTTATGTGTCAATTATGGTGCTTGTGGTGTCTAAAATCTACAAATACCCAAAATACTAACTTATGAGTGAGAGAGGTCACACTTGGGACTATGTGGATTTTTCTGTCTATCCACAATATAGAGAACGCAGCAGATTCTTTGATACCTCTTATGCCGTGTACACACGACCGGACTTTTGGGCAGAAAAGGTCAGACGGTCTTCCCAACTGACTTTCGACGGTGTTACGACGGACTTTTGAATGAACAGACTTGTCCACACATGAACGGACTAAAGTCCATTTGAAAGTCCGTTCTTTTTGAACGTGATGACATATGACAAGACTAGGAAAGGAAGTTCCATAGCCAGTAGCCAATAGCTGCCCTTGCATTATATTTGGCCTGTCAGACCAGCATACAAATGATAGGAATTGAGTCAGTCGGACAGATTTGAAACATCTTCTATTTCTAGGTCCGTCTGAATTTTTTATAGAAAAATGATTGGACTATCCCACACACGATCGGACTATCTGACGGAATGATTCCGTCGGACCTATTCTGATGGAAAGTCCGGTCATGTGTACGCGGCATTAGGGGCAGAGTCAATAGTTTTGGTGGTAAACCATTAGAATACAGAAGATCATTGTACTTATCCCATCGGTAACAGAAATAGGAACTTGACCTTTTTGTGGATAACATATGCCCATTTCACTGCCAATAAATTAATGACCACATTTTCTTTCCTAATTTACAAACTATTTAATGAACTGAAAATGTTTTGCCAGCTTTTTAGAGCCTGCTTGGTCCAGGCTTAATTGTTTAAAAAGGCTCATTTAGCATTCATTTTCCCTAGCTGTGCACAATAGTTGTAAGGAATTTTAACACCAAGAGCCAAAATGGCTGCCTAAGGATGTGCATCGTAATGGTCTTTAATTGCTGGCTTACTTCTTCCTTCTCTGCTCTGTGGCGGCTGGAGTTGACCACATGAATGTATTTGATAAAGATGGAAAACTAAATGAAATAAAAGGTTTTCATGTGAAGGCAAACACCTAAATATACAGATTTAATACATATAGTACATGGGAGCTGGTTCATGTGCCAAAGGATATGTATCTCTGTCCATCCAATTCTGAAATTTACACAGCTTGCCACACAGCACATGTAGGCAATTGACACAATCTTCTGTGTTACAGTTGATGAATACAGTGGTGATTTCTATTTGGAAAATTTACTTAGTCTAATATTGACATGTGAGTGACATGTGGACTAGCCAATAGTATATGGAAGATTGCTATGCATAGGCATATTCCATTGTCTATGGGTATATTTCTTTATAATACATGAGCTGTGCTACAGAAAATTACACAAAATAGTAAAGGTTTCTTAGTTTACAAAGTAAAGCAAAAAAAAAAAAAAAAAGCAAAGGGGATTTATTTATAAGCTAATGCATGTTACTAGCCGCACAGTAAATAATGGTAATATTAACTATTTATCAATTTATTTTATTTTTCCTCTCTACTGAAATCTTTACGTAAACATTAATTACATATTAACATATAAAAAATGTACTTCAATGCCTGTTTATACACATGCTAATTTTGCAGGATACTGCATGTGCTTGGATGTGAACAGAGCCAATGTGTGCTATTACTCATTACTCACCAATAATCCCTGACAAATAATATGCCAGATTAAATTCTTTCTGGCACAATATGTATAGGAGCATGGCCACACAAAAATGGGTTTCATCATCATGTACAGGCGTGTTAAAGAAGGATGGGAAGGTGTTTTTTTAATTTTTAATTATGCATTTTAAATTGAGCTTTATATGCATTTGATATCTTTCTTGATTATGTTTATGAATGTGTTTCAATGCATTTGAATGCCCTTTAGTGTGTTAAAGGTGTCAATATACTGTATTTTTTTTTTTTTTGCTAGTGGCAGAATCTTGTAGGAAAGTGAAAAGTTTAGTTTGCAAAGTTACCTATAGACATTAGTTAACATTTGTGCATTTCGATTATTTACAGTAGGATTGGGACAATTCATATCCTTGTAGGAACTCTACCTAAGCCAACATTCCCTAGCCAAGGCTACCTGGGGAGAAAAAATTGAATGACTGGCATTGAATTATTCAGCCAACCAGAATAGTTTCTCCCAGGACAACCATGCCTCCAGAAGTCACCTAATGCAAACATACAGGTCTGTAGAATGATTTTTTGTTACAATAGCTGCTATGTCAAAGTGACTCTGTCACTAGGTAAATAGATCAATAAAAAGCCATAGCTGTAAAAGATTCAGATAAATAGTTACTTTTCCAATTGCCAAATGGTACTCCCACTGGGAAACTGGCACTTCTGAGGGTGTCCATCTCCTGGTCCCCAGCAACTTTAATTAGTTCCTCCTACTGATCTCCATGTTACTTCTCTCTTGTGATTGGAAAACTGTTCAGCAGCGCAGTCAGTGAAAAATGTAGGTTTTTACCCTTTCTTTTACAGCTATGGATTTTTACATAAAATGCAACTAAAGTCTACACAATTCCCAAATTCAGTTACTATGAGATGCAAAAGCCTCATAAATTGAACAAAAAACTCCATTTATCTTTTCTGAACCTAATCCTTCTTTTGTGACTCACACACTTCCCTTCCCAAACACTGCAGCTCATAGTAGGAGGATTTCAACAACAGAGGCAGTTCTGCCAATCCAGAAAGCAGTCTGCACTTCAGAACATTTCAAGTCATTTGTTTTTACAGTCACCGGCCACCTGAAAGATCAGCACGGTGTGAACGGGACTGAGATATCAAAAGAGGCGCCTTACAAGCATCTGGATCTGGTGTGGTGAGCGGGCACTTGCCCGGATCAATATAGTACACTGTGACTGTGTGAATTAACTCCACACTGCTGGTGGGACCTGTAGTCCCACAGAAGTGATCTCATTTATCCATAGACTGTGTATAGTGGAATTTCAGCGTTTGCCTTCCCGATACTGCAAAGTTAAATGCTGAGTTGCATCCTTTATTAAGGAAGAAGTTTTACAGGTGCCTTATATGTGCAAGCGCACAGTTAACAGCATGCCATTTAAACTATAATTTGTTACTTATTTGTTACTTACCTGGATTTACAAATACTGCAGTCTAATATAAATAGATAGCTGAAGAGGAACAAAGACAAGAGACTTTTACCATTTGCTATAAAGCATTTCAACCTCGCTATACATTCTGAGAACTGCATTACAACCTAGGGGGAGCCCTTAAGAATATGATATAGATATATGTATTATATGGCACTGTTGTATTGTACCTGATATGACACTGCCAATTTGATGTGTGCTCTGAGGTTTGAGTGGTAAGGTGCCCAATATAAGTGCTTTATCATATTGGGCATTAGCCGCACTACTTGCCTGTCTGCATATACTTTCCAGGTGACCAATGAGTTCTTGGTTTCAATTACACATTGATTGTTGTTCGCTTTCATTCTTTATATTGAGTTACCACTGTGTCTTTTGTGTTATACCCTTTTTCCTAGTAAACTGCTTAAGTGGTTAACTTACAATTGTGTGAGATTATCTATTACTATATGTGGTAAAGTACCAAGGTGATGGTAAATATACAGTACAGTGTGTCATTACTGTGTTTCTCTTTACCATTGGGTCTTACATTAACAAGATCACACAGGTGTGCCAGAGGGGTTGAGTCTTTTCTTGGGGTTGAAAGGCACTGTCTAGGATTATACATTCATCAGCAGCTCCTGTGTTCTGCCGTTGGCACCCAATTGTGAAGTGGATGGAGTAAGGACAGGATCCACGCTTGATAAGGACAGCTTATTTAGCCCTAGTGAGAGGTTCCTGACAAGGAGGGACAGACTAGAGTAGCGCTTGGTTGCTACTAGTAACTAACATCCACCATGTCACCCTGCTGCCAGACCTCCATCTATCTGAGACAATGAACAGTCATTTGCGTTGTTTTGTTTTATTTATTGGGGGATATAACTTCAGACCACAGCAATTTGACACTCTCCCCACAGTCTCTCCTCTGGCCTTGCACTCAGCTCCCCTGGCATGCCTCATCCAGAAATTCACTGTGGCCCACTCATCGACCTTCTCCTGCCCCGAGTCCATGATGGAGAACTTTAACTGGACCTACGTTCCGACAGCTTCTCCAGCCCCTCTGTTCCAGAATACTTCATCCATGGCTGTGTAAGGGTGAAGCTCATTCCCAGCTCTCCCAGGCTCCTCCACTAGTCCTCTCACCCCCTCCTCCCAGATGGGGATGGGGCCCCTGCTGCTGCCTAGTACTCCATTCTCCACATCTCCCGGCCGATAACTCCCCCCCCCAGTAGGCTGTTACCTCAGCTTATCTGGGAGGCCTGCTCCCTGCAAATTCCAGTTGGGGATTGGTCAGGGCTCCTCACATGAGCTGCCTGACACTCCAGTCCTAGGCCCTGCCCATCTTCCAGAACATTCTCCCCGGAAGCAGGGTCGGTGCCTCAGAACTAAAGCAGAGGTGGTCATAACCACTGCTGCTCTAACCACTCCCTACCCCCCCAGATCAAAACAAGCAGGCCTAGCCCGAAGCATAGGCCTGCCCAAATTTACCTGAACTGACCGTTTCCCTTACAAAATCCTCACTCTAGCACCTATCTATGGTATAGGGTGCTACATTCACCTCCCACCAGTTTATAGTTGGTCCCCAGCTGTGGAAAAAAAATTAACTTTTTCCAAAAATTACTTCTGGGCCCAGGAGTAAAGGCATCCCGTATTAATTGGTTGGATGGGGGAAAGGGAGAAAACTTGGGAAGAGGCTATGCACAAATAAATAAGGTACATAAATAGAATATGCACAATCTGTTCACATATTTACACTGTACAATTTGCGTATAGACATCCTAACTACAGGTCCCTGCACCTAGGTACTGTACATACAAGAGAAGCCAGAGCATTGCTCCCTTGAGAAGAATACTCTGCCTAACACAGGTCTTCATCTGTTCCTGCGGTGGAGAGCCATCACATCCCTGGCATTCCTAAAAGAAGACACAGACAAACATACATCCTAACTATACACACTATCTACATATCACCTCACCACTGAGAGGGGATTACAATCCTATCTGCGATGACCGAAGAAAATACATTTTTTTCTTCACAATTTACAAAATGTGGCATGTTTTTCCATGCCTGCTGTCACTCACCCAGGAGGGATCTAAGGGAACCTCCTGGAGAGCACAGCCAGCCATACATGCCAGTGGCAATGAAAACCTTTTCTTTCGCTCCTGGGTGGAAGGGCCCTCCTGTTTTGAATGCCTTACTGAGATGCTAATACCATGGCATTTGGAACTATTAAGCCAAGTACCTTGCCACTGTTCTCCATGTGTTATTTGTTTCCTTTATTTAACCAAATAACAATTGTGCCATTAATTGGTCTCTATGTGCCAGTCTTCCATTTTAGGTACCAACTTTCTGGCCTTGCCCACAGACTTGTGAATCAACAGTTACAATACTGATAGCCACAGTCCCTGCCACATCATCTCATCCCAATGTGGTGTAATCAGGCACAGCCTACCAGTACATCACCCCAATAAGCGGTCCATTCACAACAGCGGATGTGTGTAATGGTGCGCATAATCCACGTGTGGGTTTTCGTTGACCACCCAGTGAACAAGGTAAGAGGGGTATTTCCTCTTTAAAGTAGAACTAAAGTAAAAAAAAAAAACCTCTGTTGCTGTGGTCCAAGGCCCACGAGGTCTCTCGCCCCCATCTTCTCCCCAGATTATTCTGGGTACCAGTCTTCAGCCACCTTGATTGCCCAGTGCGGGATGACATCACTCCCACTCATGTGCCATGCACCATGCCAAAAATGTCTCTTCTGCAATTATAATTTTTTCCAATTGAAGTCCTGCTTTAAAGGGACAGTTCACCTTTACCAAAAAACTGTCTATGCGGGCAAGGGTCTTGAAGAAAACAAACTGTGCAGCTTTGTCCTGCCTTGTTGCTAGTAAGTTTTTAAGACACTCCTGGCCCTTACTGCTAACCCCCATCATCACAGGATTGAGTTCTCAAATCCCCTCACATTTGTTGTCCATCTTCTTCATCACAGCATTCCTGAAATCAATGTTCAAGTGGAAGTAAACTCACCTATCCTTTTTATCCAAAGAAGCTGCCACCTTGGCCTCTGTTTAATTTTCAACTGCCATAATGCTGCACATGTGATCAGTTATGACACCAGCCATTGGATGGTTTGACAGTTTGGTTGAAAGCACAACCAATGTGACAGTTAGCATTCCTGGCATGCTGGGAATATACATGTTCTTTGAAACTGTTAAATTGATGGGTTTACTTCCGCTTTTAGAGAGAGAGCATGCAAAGGGGTTTGAATGGTCTGGGAGTGTCCTAGAAACAAGACAGGATGGGTTGATGGTCTGCTTTGGTCAAAGCTGCACAGTTTGTTCTTATCTAAAGGCACCCCTTCCCTACATAGGCAGTGTTTTTGGTAAAGGTGAACTAACACGTTAAGCCTTGGTTCACACTATGAATCACACAGGACTGTGCCTGCATTCCAAGCCAATTATATGTGATTATGTGCGGTGCGATTTCAGCCCACTCACTTTTAATGGATGCACTACTCTTGAAAACGCATTGCATTTGCAACCTGCATTTGGGGTTGGTCTTCTTTTTTATGTTGTAAGGCAATCACTATGACTTGGAAAAAATCCACACCTCCCACCTTTCCTTTTGGAAACACTTAGGCCGCGTACACACGCGGGGACTGTTCGCCCAACTTTGTCCGTCAAACAGTTTCGGCAAACAGTCCGCTCAAAATTAGCATGGACGGACATGGCCACACACGACGGATGAACAGTTTGCTGAAACCGTGCGCGATGACGTGAACGGCACGTACGACGGGACGAAAAATACGACGTCCTATACACTGCATTATAACTTTCGGCGTGTAAATCCTTTCTGAGCATGCGCGGAACTTAGTTTGACGAACAAGCCTACACACGAGGGGACTGTTCGCTGAAACAAGGTTTCAGCGGACAGTTTTTCGGAATTTCCGAAAAACCTTGTTCAGCGGACTGTTCGCTGAAACTGTCCGCTGAAAGCCCACACACGAGCGGACTGTTTGCCGAAACACTGTTCAGCAGACAAAGTTGGGCGAACAGTCCCCGCGTGTGTACGCGGCCTTAGTGAATGCCAGCCTACCATTGTACAAGGATACTCACATTAATTGAGGTTGCCTGAGGAAATACACTATATATTATAAATATATAATATAATATATATAATATAATATAATATAATATAATATTATATTATCAAAAGTATTGGGACACCTGCCTTTTCAGGCACATGAACTTTAATGGCATCCCAGTCTTAGTCTGTAGTGTTCAATATTGAGCTGGCCCACCCTTTGCAGCTATAACAGCTTCAACTCTTCTGGGAAGGCTGTCCACAAGGTTTAGGAGTGTGTCTATGGGAATGTTTGACCATTCTTCCAGAAGCGCATTTGTGAGGTCTGGCACTGATGTTGGACGAGAAGGCCTGGCTCGCAGTCTCTGCTCTAATTAATCCCAAAGGTGTTCTATCAGGTTGAGGTCAGGGTTCTGTGCAGGCCAGTTAAGTTTCTCCACCCCAAACTTGCTCATATATGTCTTTATGGACCTTGTATTGTACACTGATCCAAATCATTTGGTGGAGGGGGGATTATGGGTAGGGTTGTTTTTTTCAGGGGTTGGGCTTGGCCCCTTAGTTCCAGTGAAGGGAACTCTTGAAGTGTCAGCATACCAAGACATTTTGGACTGAAACAGTTTGGGGATGGCCCCTTCCTGTGCCAACATGACTGCGCACCAGTCCACAAAGACATGGATGAGTTTGGATGGGAGAAACTCTCTGCACCCCTAGTCAATCCCACCACCTCCTCCACAGTTAGAACACACAGTCAGGGAACACAGTCAACCCCTTGATCGCCCCCTAGTGTTAACCCCTTCTCTGTCAGTGACATTTATACAGTAATCAGTGCATTTTTATAGCACTGATCGGCTGTATAATTGTCAATGGTCCCAAAAATTGTGTCAAAGTGTCCAATTTGTCCACCTCAATATTTTTTTAAAAAGAATCTGGGATATTTATTATAGCAAAAAGTAAAAGATATTGGAGGTTATTTATGAAAGGCAAATCCACTTTGCACTAAAAAATGCAAACTACAAGTGCAAAGTGCACTTCAATGTGCAGTCGCTGTAGATCCGAGGGGGACATGCAAGGAAAATAAAAAAACAGCATTTTAGCTTGAACATGATTGGATGATAAAACCAGCAGAGCTTCCACTCATTTCAGATCTACCCCACAGACTTACAGGGACTGCACTTTCAAAGGCACTTGTAGTGCAAAGTGGATTTGCCTTTAGTAAATAACCCCCATAGTGTTTTTTTTTCCAAAATTGTCGCTCTTTTTTTATTTATAGCGCAAAAAATAAAAACCACAGAGGTGATCAAATATCACCAAAAGAAATCTCTATTTGTGGGAAAAAAAGGATACCAATTTTGTTTGGGTACAATGTCGCACGACGGCGCAATTGTCAGTTAAAGCGACGCATTGCCTTATCGCAAAAAAAAAAAAAACGGCCTGGTCATTAAGCAGCCAAATCTTCCAGGGCTGACGTGGTTAAGGAGCACAGACAAGCTGATGCTTGACAGATAAACATGTATTCTCAATATATACTGCTTAGTAATTTGTAGTGGCTGAGTGTGTGCTTCGTCAGCAGTTTGTGTGGCACTCCTAAAAAAAATAAAACACCGCAGGGTTAAACATAATAATGACATTTAATTACCAGTAGCAATCATATGACATAGGCCAACACATCATTTCAAACTTCCTGCCACTCCTGAAGTTAAAAGTTTATAAAAGTCTATAGAAGATTATAGATGAAGCTGCAGTTATTAAATCTCGGCTCTTTACTGCCAGAGTCCATGCACAGCATTGCTCATCTCTTCGGTCTACTAAAGGGTTAAAATAACACCATTGTCTCTATACACATTGGACATGACTTTGCATTCAGTTTGCTATGACAGGAGGAAGTCAGTGAAAAGTCCTCCCTCCCCTCCTTAACAAAAGGTGCTGAGCACTGAGCAGCAGTAGGGTGTCCTATCCGCACATAAAAACAGCGCTAGGATGCTGCAAGGAACTAGACAGAACCAGTCAGGACCGGCCCAAGTCACGGCACACCCCCCCAAGGGTTGCTCCCCTTGCCATGTCAGTGTTCCTTCTCCAGATTTCTTCTGATGCACTGCAATCCCCTCCTCCTTCTCCTACTCCCCCCCTCCATAGTCTGCTATAGGCTGTTTCATTTAATAAAGATGCTTTCTGGATTAGAATTCCTGTTAACTCCTTCCTTGGGTTCAAGTGACACGTATCACAAGATTTGACATGCCTATGAATTCATTAGGATTCAATGGCAAGATTATAAGGCTGAACGAAAAGTGAGATATTATAATTGTGCACGCTATATGAACCCGGCACCGTGTCTGCTAAGTATGAACTGGGCTGACAAGGAGGATTTTGTAAGTATGCTATGTCTATATGTTCAATGGAGATTGCTTTGCACTGCGTTTGTGGTTGAAGATCAGAGGAAATAAATCTGCATTGTGAATGTGGGTAGTAGATGCCACTGTGCTTAAAGTAGTTGTAAATCCATTACAACCACTTTAATCTACAGGTAAGTCTAGAATAAGGCTTACCTGTAGGTCCAAGAAATATCTCCTAAACCTACACGGTTTAGGAGATATTTGCTGAAAGACAGGCACCTCTGTCTACGGCGCATACTGAGCTCGCCGTGGTCAACAGCGATATTCCGCGAGTGGCGGCTCCCGTGCGCATGCGTGGGAGTGACGTCATCGACCCACCGAGAAGATGGATGCGCCGGACTACAGGGGACAGCGGTGACTTTGGTGGCTCCTGTGTCAGGTAAGTGACACATAATGGGCTACTATGCGATGCATAGTAGTCCATTATGCTTTACCTTTGCAGGGAATGAAAGAGGAAGTAAACTCATCAGGGTTTACTTCCTCTTGTGGTTGTAAATCCATCACAACCACTTTAACCTACAGGTAAGCCTAGAATAAGACTTACCTGTAGGTGCAAGAAATATCTAACAAACCTAAAAGGTTTAGGAGATATTTGCAGAAATAGCGGCACCGCTGTCTATGGCGCATGCGACGTAGACAACGGCGCAGGTGCACTGAGCGTGCCATTGCTAACCGCGATCATGGCGTTAGTGGCGGCACCAGTGCACATCATCGTGCCTCCGCCCAGTCACAGTGCTGGAACCACGATACCCAGAAGTCACTCCGGGATAGATGGCGGCATCGGAGGAGGAGAACAAGGACCGCTTCGGGGGCTTTGATCTCAGGTAAGTAATTCACAATGAACTAGTATGCCATGCATACTAGCTCATTATGCCTTTCTCTTGCAGGTATATATATATATATATATATATATATATATATATATATATATATATTACTGAGGCTTTACTTCCTCTTTAAAGACGTTGTAAAGGTTTGTGTTTTTTCACCTTAATGCATCCTATGTGACCGGCCCCCAGCCCCCCCCCCCCTTTTTTTAACTTACCTGAACCTTCAAACTTGTCCCACGGGGACACACTGTCTCTCTGCTAGGGGGTTCTCGGCTGTTGATTGGATAGATTGATAGCAGCGCAGCCATTGGCTCCCACTGTTGTCAGTCAAATCCAATGGCACGGCAGCCGGGGCCGAGTCATTGGAGTAACAAGGAATCCTGGAAGTGATAGGTTGACTCCCACAAGGCTCTAATCTCAACATCATTGAGTTTGTCTGGGATTACATGAATAGACAGAAGGATCTAAGGCAGTGATGGTGAACCTTGGCACCCCAGATGTTTCAGAAATACATTTCCCATGATGCTCATGCACTCTGCAGTGTAGTGGAGCATCATGGGAAATGTAGTTCCAAAACATCTGGGGTGCCAAGATTCGCCATCACTGATCTAAAGTTATTTCTTCAAGATGTTTAGAACAACCTACTTGCCGAGTTCCTTCAAAAACTGTGTGCAAGTCTACCTAGAAGAATTGATGCTGTTTTGAAGTGTGGTCATACCAAATATTGCTTTGATTTGGATTTCTCTTCTGTTTATTCATTCATTATACTTTTCATTTTGTTAATTGACAAAAAAACAAAAAACCTATAAACACTTCTATTTCCAAAAGCATTCCTAATTTACAGCATTTTTTCACAACTGCCTAAAACTTTTGTACAGAAGTGTATATCTGAACAAGAAAATTCACTTTTAATATACTACAGCTAAAAGGGTATATGGCTTTTCCAAAAAGAGCATCAACATTACATAATAATCATTAGCGTGATAATTTATTTTATTTATTTATTTATTTCAGTTACTTATATAGCGCCATGTATTTACGCAGCGCTTTACATATACATTCACATCAGTCCCTACCCTCAAGGAGCTTACAATCTAAGGTCCCTAACTCACATTCATACTTACTAGGGACAATGGAATAGAGACTCTTTCCATCACACCCTTTCCTTTAATTCAAATCATTTAATAACTGCTTGGAAACATGTTGAAATATTTGTCTTCGATTGTGTAACAGCTTCACCAATATTTTCTTTTGCATCATTTTATGTAACAAAATAAAGGTTTATTGATAATCATGACATAATTGTACATAAAGCACCCATTATACGTAATTTCACTGCTCTGTGTTTGTAAGGCCCCGGTTACACCCCACATAGCGGGAAGGTACATTCCCACTTGTGATTTTTTATTTTTTTGGGGTCATTTACACACATTTCCCCATGTCGCACGTAGGGCAGCCCATTCAAGTGATATGCACATTTTTTGCACCAAAGATGCTCATGCAGTAAATTTTGGCACCGAGCCAGGTTTCTTTAACGGCGTATATTTTACAGTGATTTTCATGTGTTTTATCGCACAAAAATTTCAGCAAAATGGCACTGTATTTGGGGTGCCGTCAAGAAATAATAGCACTGCAAGCACATTATGCGTTTTGAATTGGATGATTCTGCCTACGATTCCAATATGCGTAGGTGTGAACAGGGCCTTAGTGCAGTTATAAGTGTGCTCCTAAAGGAAACCTATCATAGGTATAGTGGACTGCCATTGGCAGAAATATTAAGTTTTGTTCTGGTTTTGACAGACCATTCATTTTAATGGGTTGCCAAATGTACAGGAATGTGCAAAAAGTAATGCAGTCGCTACTTTTACAAATAGTGCCACACCAAACGGCATGGTACCGCAGTTTGGTGGCTGTAAACGTGCTGCGTTTGGGTGCCATTAATAAGTAATGACACCCGCACATCTAGCAAAGGCAGCTCAAACACATGCGATGTGGGAAGCGCATAAGGATGGAATCTTTGAGTTCTGAAAATGTTGGTGGCTCAGGAAATATTGCACTTTTGATTGGGCTGCTAACACAATGGGTCCCAATGAAAAAACACATGCACATTATGGTGTTAATGGCCCCCTAAAGATGGTGGTTTGTAGATCAGCTAAAAAAAAAACTTTAGAACCTGAGCTTTTCAGCTTTAAAGTGTAAGTAAACCCCCCTATTGTTTTCCGCCAAGGAAGCTGCCAGCTTTGCCTCTGTTTAATCTACAACTGCCCATGTGATCAGTTATGATACCAGCCATTGGATGGTTTGACAGTTTGTGAGCACAACCAATGGGAGCGTTACATTTCCAGGACGTGCCAGAAATTAAACTGATTTATGGTTGGGTTTACTTCCGCTTTAATTTTGGAAACTCTGTAGACCAGTCATACACAGTTTGAATCTCGGGCTGTTCAACAGGAACTGCCCAAGATTCAAATCAATAATAGGCAGACTGAATGTACCAAGTTGATCAATCGATCAACTTGGGTACAACCGGTCTGCTGGATTCTCTTGCGATTATTGTGAGCGGCTGCTATAGCTGCTAGCGATAACCACTGTCTTCACCCTGCTGCTGAACCATTGTCTTCTCTTGGCGGAGGGGTTGGGAAGCCATCCTCATCGGGATAAGACAATGGCTGGAGGGAATCCCAGATCAACACTGTCTGTGTTGATGGATGAATTGACCTAAATTTGCTCCATATATGGCCGGCCTTACAGTTACATATTTACATAGTTGGTAAGGTTGAAAAAAGACACAAGTCCATCAAGTCCAACCTGTGTGTGTGTGCTTTTATGTCAATATTACATTGTATATCCCTGTATGTTGTGGTCATTTAGGTGCCTATCTAATAGTTTTTTGTTTTTTTCTATGCTCCCTGCTTAAACCACAGCTTGTGAAAGAGAATTCCACATTATTACCACTCCTACCGTAAAGAACCCTCTATGCTCTTTCTGGTTAAACCAATTTTCCTCTAATTTTAGTGAATGGTTGTAAGTCTCTTTAAATGCCCTTTCGCATTCCCTATTATCCCTATTGTGGGGTCACCAGTAAATTTAAATCATACCTCCTCTCAAGTGTCTCTTCTCCAGAGAGAATAAGTTCAATGCTTGTAATCTTTCCTCATAACTAAGATCCTCCAGTCCCTTTATTAGCTTTGTTGCCCTTCTCTGTACTCTCTCCATTTCCAGCAAATCTTTCCTGAACACTGGATGTCAGGGCTGGTCTTAGCCCTTCCTTCTCTGAGCTGGCCGCTTAGCTGTCGGATAATTTCCAGCTCCTATCTCTCCACAGTGACTCACCTGTTGATGATATCCTGCTCGTCAGTCCTGCCTACTTAAGCCGTCCAGCCCAAATGATCTCTGCCTTCGCCTTAGTCAACATCACAGAGACTCCTGTGTTAAAGACTTGCTTGGCTGACATTGCTTCTGGCTCCAGATCCTGCTTGCTGTTCCACTACGCTGATTCCTGGCATCCTGACTTTCTGCCTTGTCTGACTATTTGTTCTGGTTACCAAACTTTGGTGTTTGCTTTGACTATATTTATTCTATTATTAAACAAGCGTGATTTAACTGTACTTATGTCTCGGTCTGATTCATGATTTCTGACACTGGTGTCCAGAACTGGACAGCATACTCCAGGTGCAGCCGGACCAGAGTCTTGTAGAGTGGGATAATTATCGTTTTATCTCTGGATTTAAATCCCTTTTTAATGCATGCCGATATTCTATTGGCTTTGCTTGCAGCTGTTGCTGAGCCTATCATCTACTAGGACCCCCAGGTCCTTTTCCATCCTAGATTCCCCCAGAGGTTCTCCCCCTAGTGAGTAGATTGCATTCATGTTTTTGCACCTAAATGCATTATTTTACATTTTTCCACATTAAACCTTATTTGCCATGTAGTTGCCCACCCCATTCATTTGTTTAGATCTTCTTGCAAGGTTTCTACATCCTACGGAGAAGCTATTGCCCACTTAGCTTAGTATCATCTACAAATACTGAGATTGAGCTGTTTAACCCATCCTCCAGGTCATTTATGAATAAATTAAATAGGATCGGTCCCAGTATAGAACGCTGAGGGACCCCACTCTCCACATTGGACCATTCTAAGTACTCCCCATTTATCACTACCCTCTGAACTCGCCTTTGTAGCCAGTTTTCAATCCAGGTGCTCCCCCTTTGGTCCATGCTGACAGATCTTAGCTTGTATTGTAATTAATTATTAATTAATATTGTAATTTAGCAGAACTGTATTAAATGCCTTTGCAAAATCCAGATACACAACGTCTATGGGCCTTCCTTCATCTAGATGGCAGCTCACCTCCTCATGGAAGGTTATTAGATTTGTTTGGCAAGAACGATTTTTCATGAATCCAGGCTGATTACTGCCCAGTTAACATCTAGGGTTAAAGCCTAAGGCTATATTTTTTTAAATCAGCAACCCCCCCCCCCCACCCCAACCCCTCATAACCCCGCAACAGTAATCTTCCAATATTGAGGGGACCGGGTTAACACAGCCCCTGGATCTGTCATAGGCACACATCAAGAGTGTTGACTATGCCCCCCCCTCAGTTTCCATCAATGAACAGCACTCTATGAATGGAGGAATTGGACCTTTCACCCATCTGCCCATCCTCTATTCGTAGTTCACTTCTAATTGCTGAAAGCTATAGTTGCAGTTTCTATGAATAGGGGCCAAGTGGTTGTAAACCCTTACAAACCACTTTGACCTACAGGTAGGCCTAGATTAAGGCTTACCTGTAAGTCTAAGAAATATCTCCTAAACCTACACAGTTTAGGAGATATTTGCCGAAAGACAGGCACCGCTGTCAACGGCGATATGCCGCGAGCGGGGGCTCCCGTGCGCATGCGCGGGAGTGACGTCATCGCGGCTTCGTTGAATGACAGAGGCGGAGCAGCGAGACCCACCAAGAAGATGGATGCTCCGGACTACAGGGGACAGCGGTGACTTTGCTGGCTCCTGTGTCATGTAAGTGACACATAATGGGCTACTATGCGATGCATAGTAGTCCATTATGCTTTACCTTTGCAGGGAATCAAAGAGGAAGTAAACCCATCAGGGTTTACTTCCTCTTTAACACTGTTGATAAGTATTGATAAGTGACGAGTTCAGCAGCTGTATTAACCCCACAGCACCCAAAGATTACCGGTGTGCAGGCAATGGAGGGGGCAGAGTATGGAGGATTTCAACTAAGGCCGCGTACACACGGGCGGATTGTCTGGCCAACTAAGTTCGTCAGACAACCTGACAGACAGTCCGTCCAAATTTTGAATGAACGGACTTGACCACACACGATGAGCAGACAGTCCGCTGAAAGCGTGCGTGATGACGTGTACAGCACGTACGACGGGACTAGAAAAACGACGTCCTATACACTGCAATGCAACCTTCGGCCGTGTAAATCCTTTCTGAGCATGCGCCATACTTAGTTCGTCCAACTTGCCTACACACGAGCGGACTGTCCGCTGAAACCAAGTTTGGACGGACAAAACCAAGTTAACGGACTGTATTACGGAAATTCCGTAAGACTTTGTTCGTCAGACAGTCCGCTGAAAAAGTCAGCTGAACCCACACACGAGCGGATTGTCCGCTGAAACATGTTTCAGCGGACTAAGTTGGGCAGACAATCCGCCCGTGTGTACGCGGCCTGAGACAGCAGCCACCAGCACAAGGGTCACTTCTTACTTATTGTTCCTTGTGCTGATTAAAAAAAAAATGGCTGGGGGCGTGGCCAACTTCCGAGCGGCATGGACGTCTTTCACTGAGAGCTGAGAGACACCCGGGATTAGCGACTCACCACTGCGCACTGAGACCTCGTTCTCACGCGGAAACATCACACAGGAACTCTCTGGATATCCCTGCAGCGTGGCAGTATGTCCTCTAAAAGGAAGGGATACCGGCATCCACAAAAAATAACGGCCTATTTACACCAGCTGGCCGCCGGAAAAATCCAAGATGGCGCCGCGGCTGCAGCGTCTGCATGTCTCCCCTCACAGCTTTCAGCATCACAGAGCCATCAGACCAGTGAGCTCGAGGAGGGTCTAATGGAGCTCACTAGCAATGTACAGAGCCTCCCTGCTTCTTATCCAGGCACTCCACTAACCAGCAGCCCTGCCAAGGCTAGAATGAGGCTGGACTCAGAGAACCCAGCAGCATCTGAGGTGAGCCTGAACGCTATACAGTCTATTAACCCCTGCAATGCCATTGATCCTTTTGCTAGCTTCGCTACCAACAACCAGCCTATTCTTGATACCACACTTAAAGATATGTTATCCACCCTCAGAAATTCTATGCAAACGGATATGTTATCTATTATGCAACGCCTGCATGCTGATATAGCCTCCGTATCTAATAGGGTATCACATATTGAAAACGGATTGGGGGGATTCGCATCGACCGTGAATGATCTTGTTGACGCACATGAGGTTAACCTAGAAGATCACGCTTGGATTAAACGCAAATTGACGGATCTCGAAGACAGATCTCGTCGCAACAATCTAAAAATTAGAGGAATAGCGGAAACGGTGCAACCCCAAGATCTATCAGCCTATGCTAAAGCGCTTTTCAAAACACTACTACCCAATTTGAAAAATATGGAAATGGTGATAGACCGTATCCACCATTTGCCGAAACCGCCAGCCCTACCTGACTCCATTCCACGTGACGTGATCTTACGTATTCACTTCTACCATGTCAAGGAGCAGATCACTTTCCAACGAGGCCATCTGTTCGGCCACTTGGCACATAGTTCCGTTATGCTTATTCTGGCGTTGATTGACTCTTTTTTATCTTTTTTTTTCTTTTTTTCTCTTGTTACCTATTTTTAGCATTGTTTTTAGTTTGTGTCATCACTGCCGCCTATACTTATTGGTCTGATCTAGTGTACAACTTCCGCTGAGATTAGTTCTCTGCACTACAGCTTCTATAGAGGTTTTTACTGATCTCTACCTCGTCCAATCAAGTAACTAGCTTTCTCTGGGGCCTTCGCAGCATAGACAACCAAAATGTCTATCAAATTTCTATCCATCAACGTGAACGGTACAGGAGACGCACTTCTCCACGGCTGCACCACCGAAATGCTCCAATAATCAATACCCGCATATCTTTACAGCAAGTACCAACTCGAAGAAAAGAGGGGTGCTAACGGCAATTAATTCGTCCTTAACCTTTGAACTGCACCATCAAGTACTAGATGCCAATGGGCGCTATATTATCTTAGTATGTTCTCTGAACAAGGCCTTGTTTACTATTGTGAACGTCTATGCACCCAACGTCCACCAAATCAAATTTCTGAGGAAGCTCAAAAGGAAAATAGACAACGTGCAAAAAGGCACTCTCCTCTGGTGTGGCGACTTTAACTTAATTCCAGACTCCAATTTGGACTCTTCTGTCCCCTCTAGACGCCGTAATCTTTCCCTGGGCCCTCTCTTACAAGAATTTCAATTACAAGATATCTGGAGATGCCAACATGCGTCAGAGCGAGATTTCACTTTCTTCTCACCGTGTCATAATTCATACTCCAGAATAGACCTATTCCTAACCGACCAATGGACTCTTCAAAAAATCTCTGCCTCAGATATCCATCCAATCACGTGGTCAGACCATTCACCAGTGAGTATCACCCTGACAAACTCACCCCATCTATCTCCGACCTTCCTCTGGAGGATGAACACAAATGTTCTTCAGAAAGACCCCTACAGTACAATTATAAAGGACCATCTAGAACTATTCTTTGCAACCAACAAGGACTCTGTTTCTCACCCAGCGACGCTTTGGGAAGCCCACAAAGCTTATATGTGGGGGATTTTTATCCAACAGAGTTCTAGGGCCAAGAAAAAGAGATCGCACCGCATTGATAACCTCCTAAAAGAAATCAAAGAGCTGGATACTTTAAATAAGCAAAAAGCATCCGACTCCTTAAAAACTAAATTGGGCCAACTCCGTTTAGAACTTCGTTCCATGTTATTGGAACAATTCGAAATCACCCACAAACGTTTTCAATCTACCCTTTATGCCACTGGCAATAAAGCTGGGAAACTCCTTGCTAAACAAATCAAAGGGGCGCGTTCTAAAACGTCCATCCCCTTCCTGTACCACCCGGTCACTAAAGAAAAATTTATAAACCCCCGTGAGATTGCTAATGCATTCAGTGAATACTACAGCTCTTTGCATAACCTGAAAAATGACCCCCATACCAAGCATCCCTCGACCTCTGATATAACAACCTTCTTACAATCCATCAACCTCCCTACTCTATCCTCTTCTCAACTTGAAACTTTAAACTCCCCATTCAGCGCCCAAGAAATAGCTAGAGCTATTAAATTGCTTCCTAACCACAAGGCTCCGGGTCCTGGTGGTTTTGTTGCCGAATACTTCAAACAATTCACAACAATTTTAGCGGATCCCTTGACATCGGTGTTCAATGCGGCTGCACTCTCTTCTTCTTTCCCTGATGATATGTTGAAAGCCTTAATTATCACATTACCTAAACCAGGTAAATAAACCAGGTAAAAAAGCCTCCTCACCCCAAAATTCCCGCTCCATATCTTTGCTAAACCATGATTTGAAACTTTATGCCAAAATAATCGCGAACAGAATTATTGATATACTTCCAACTTTAATTCACCCGGACCAATCAGGGTTCACAAAGGGGAGGCAAACAGTGGACGCCACCAGACGTTTAATTAACATCATTCATCACTCCAACAAACAGCGGGTGCCTTCTCTGCTTCTAGACGCAGAGAAGGCATTTGATAGAATTCATTGGTCATATCTCCAACTGACGTTACAAAAATTTGGTTTTCAAGGTCATATTCTCTCCGCTATAATGGCCCTCTACTCCAAACCCTCAGCCCAAGTCTATAGCTCTGCAATGCTCTCCTCCACTTTTCTTATAACTAATGGGACCCCTCAAGGCTTCCCCCTTTCCCCGTTGATATTCAACCTCCTTATGGAACCGTTAGCCCATAAGATTCGATCCCAATCCAACATAGTAGGAATAAAAATTGGCACAGACGAACATAAAATTAACCTGTTTGCGGATGACGTGATTCTCATGTTATCAGATCCACAAGCTTCTCTAACAGCGGTATGTGATACCCTACAAGAGTTTAGCTCTATCTCATATTACAAAATTAACGAGCCCAAGTCACACATCCTGGGTCTTCATATTCCCACAGCGACTCAAAAGGCCATCTCTGAACGTTTCCCTTTTCTATGGGCTGAGAAATCTATAAAATACCTCGGTATACAACTCACTGCTAACCCTAATTCCTTGTTTCAGGAAAATTTTGTTCCCTATCTCCAATCCCTTCATCTAGAACTATCTCGATTTGCCAAACTAACACTCTCCTGGATGGGTAGGTTGGCATCTTTCAAGATGCTGAAGCTACCACAGCTACTGTATCTTTTCCGCACTATTCCTATCCCAATACCCAATTCTTATTTCCGAAAACTACAATGGGTTGTAAACAACTTTGTTTGGCAGGGGAAGAAGGCACGATGCTCCCATGACAAACTGGGAAAACATAAAACGGCTGGAGGACTTGGCCTCCCTGACTTAAGAGATTATTACACAGCCGCACTCCTCACACAGTTGAAAGCATGGTTTAAACCACATCCTCATAATATATGGAGTCGTTTAGAGAACCTACAAGTCCCCGGTTGGAATCTACATGGATGGATTCTCAGCACACTTCACCAACGCCAGGTAGATCCCCACCTATCACCTACCATTTTGGCCTCTAGGAAGGCCTTCCATCATTTGATCTTTAAAACACCGTGCTGTGGCTCCTTGACCCCAATTCCCATCCCTATAACTGTGATTCCTCTACTGACCCCTGATATTAATATCTCAACGTGGACAAAAAACGAGATAACCCTAATCTCCGATCTATATGCAGACGAAGCATTGAAACCTTTCCCTACGCTTCAAAAGGAGTTCAATCTCCCAAAAAAGGAGTACTACCAATACCTTAGAATAACACATTGCCTAATTCACTCGCCTAACATCTTTCAAGAGGTTCCTTCCCATCTCTCAAAATTTTGGTTCAGTGACACCCCCCATGTTAATGGTATATCAATCTTCTACCAAGCGCTTCAAAATAAGACAGTTTTTACTAAGACCCGTCCCCAGATTAAGTGGGAAACGGAAATAGGGACTCAATTTTCAGAAGAGCAATGGGTAGAGGCCTTAAATGCAACTTACAAGGTTACTAAAGCAGCCAACTTGTGGGAATTGTCCTTTAAGATTGCCTTTAGATGGTACGTGACCCCACATGTCCTACATATAATAGACTCCACTAAGTCACCTTTATGTTGGAGAGATTGTGGAACCCATGGATCACTCCTACACATCCTTTGGTCGTGTAGATTGCTAAGTCAATTTTGGTCGGCAGTTTTCAACCTCATTCAAGAAGTAACTCATGTTAAGATTAATCCCTCTCCGGAACTTGCGTTATTGAATATAGGTATTGATAAATTCCCCTATCCGATCAGAGGCATACTCATACATATCCTTCTAGCGGCTAAACTAACTCTAACACGCAGTTGGCGCTCCAAACAGAGCCCTTCCTGTTCAGAAGTCATAGCTACTACCCAATTACATAGCATATATGAATGTATATATGCATCCAGCAAAGGCTGTCTCAGATCAAAACAAAAAGAGTGGTCTCTTTGGTCCATTTGGTATAATAAAGTCATTAAAAAGTCTACCACATATTAATACAATTGTTTACATAATGCGCATGCAGTTATAACCACCTTTTTTTTTCTTTTAGTACATCCATCACACTATTGATAGGCATGACTTGACTAGTTCGGAGCTCAAATTAATGTGAGAATAATATTGGAATAGATTCCCTTTACTTATTACTTATTTCTATACATTTCTGGCCCTTTACTCTTTGTCTAAAGAATTTCATAGGCTACCATAAAAGTAGACCTCAGCTGGCACTACATCCTCTTATGTTGAATAGCATGACACAATCCTATTTCTCCCCCCCCCCCCCCCCTCCCCGGCTACAGCTTGTTCCCAGATGGGGTGGCCGCGTGACGGAGGAATAGCTGACGTATATATCCAGGCTCTATTCTGTCCATCGATTCACCATTGGATAGTTTTCTAATTTACACGTATTGTTAACGATATGTTTGCTTCTATTACACAGTGTATGACACGGTCGTTTTGTCTGTATTGTTTTGTTTTATTCAATGTCTTGCTTTATGTAAGATTTCTTGGAAATTTTCAATAAAAATTTATTATAAAAAAAAAAAAAAAAAGAAATTGCTTTAAAACAAAGCTTTGCCAAGTTGAAAGTCTAATGTTATACAATTTTACAAATGATAATGATTTTTGCTTTGATGGAAACTGCCATTGAACTTTACAAGGCATTATTCTTTACAGGTAAAGAGTTAACACATGGCCCAGTTCTTATAACCTCACTTTGTTTAAAGAACACGAAAAGAAAACATGTTTTGCTGGGAACCTGATCTTATTGTGTGCAGCGCTGGACTGTTCCCTGTTACTGGGCAGAACTCTGTGTGTATATATATGGAATTTTAAGACGTAAGGTGGGGAGGGCTGAGTAACCACAAGGCCACCTGGGCTTGTTTTTCAGCATAAGAACACAGCTGGGAAAAGTTGTGTATCACTTGGATCGTACTGTTCCTAGAAATTGTACGGAAACTTTCTAAGGAATAAGGAATCTGCTGTTGTCTACAAGTACAGTTCACAGCTACGTTACCAGAGCTGTTTATTACAGAGTGTTGAGACACAGTACACTATTCCTTTTAATTACAGATGGTCTGTATTCTATATTTATGTATCTATATATGTAGAATTTGAATGTTGGTATAATTAAAGAAAAGCTAGAGTAGACCTCAGTGAAAAAAACATTGCAAGCAGGTATCTTTTGTCATGCCTGATCTGTATCTGCAACAAAATAAACTTACCTGTCTGTTCTATTTATTTCATCCTAAAAGGTGTTCTATCAGCTTTAGGTCAGGACTCTGTGCGGGCTAGTCAAGTTCCTCCACTCCAAACTCGCTCATCCATGTCTTTATGGACGTTGCTTTGTGCGCTGGTGGGAGCATAAAATCGTCCAAAATGTCTTGGTATGCTGATGCCTTAAAGAGGTTGTAAGCCTCTAAAAAAAATTACCCTTCCCACCACAAAAAAAAAAACCTGCAAGAGAAAGGCATAATGAGTTAGTATGTATTGCATGCTAACTCATTTTGAAATACTTACCTTAAAACAAAGCTGTTGCAGTGGCCCCCGCACACCACGGTCACAGCTGACATCTTTCCCGGAGCTTCTTCTGGGTTTTCGGGCTTTGGTTCTGTGATTGGTCGGAACCACGATGATGTGCATGTGCACGGGAGCCACCGTTCACGGCACGGGCTTGGAAGGAACGGCACCCATAAGCCGTTACTTCACAGTGCATGAGCCAGTGATGTCATAAGATCAATAAGATGTCTACAACGAAAAGCATTAGATCAAACAAGAAAAAAAATAAAAAGACCGTCTTTTTTTGTTCAGTGGGAACCTTATGATGACCAAAGAGCTGGGATATTAAATGGGGATATTAAATGGTGGAGGAGAATCAGTAGCAGGAATCACAGTGGTGATAACTGCTGGTCTGGCACTTGCTTCAGAATCATATGGTGACCAAAGAGCTGGGACACTGAGAGGTGGAGGAGATCCAGTGGAAGGAACCATAGTGTTTAGACTGCTTGTCTGGCACTTGCTTCTGGTAAGTGTACATGTTGGCTGTAGGAAGAGCACCTGTTCACTGATTGACTAGTTACCAGCACATCACCCTTATCGGCAGGTGGTGAATTAAAGCGGTGTCCCAGTAGTTTTTACGTTTATTAAAAGTCAGCAGCTACAAAAAGTGTAACTGCTGACTTTAAATAAACAAACACTCACCTGTCCCACGACCCAGCGATGCGGCCGCCTGAAGCCTCAGATCTCTCCCTCTCCCCAGCATTGCAAGTGTGGGCATCCCACTGTGACAGCTTGCGCTGTCTCAGCTGGGTACGCACTGCGCATGCTCGAGTCGTGCTGTGCTTACTCATTGGCCGGGCAATCTTTTGGGACCTGTGACGTTTCCAGAAGATTTCAGGGAGGGAGGGGGAGAGGAGGAGTCCCCTAGGCGGCAAGAGCAGAGGTGGGAGCTGGGTACCTGTCAAAACTAGATGCCTGCTCCGCCTCCCCACCCCCCCAAAAAAATGACATGCCAAATGTGGCATGAAAGGGGGCGAGGAGTTCTTAAAGCAGAATTTCCACTTTTGGGTGGAACTTCGCTTTAAGGGAAGATTGAGAAAGGCACTAAGCGGAATTGGCATACATGTTTTCATTTGCTATACATTGTTCAGGAGTTGTCTGGTCTCTATAAAGACAATACTAAAAATCCATTGCATTTATGTGTAGCAGTACCCCCGTAGGGGCTGCTGGATATTGTGGTCTACCTGTCATCCAGCCCGGCATTTACTTCCCAGTCACTCTTGGGACAATGAACAGTACGTATGTTTGTTTTGTATTTTATTGGGGGATTTTGAACTTGGATGGGGTAAGGGAAATTATGGGATGCCCAGAATCAATTATGGGATCAATAAGATGATCAGATGGAGCCTCTATTTACACTTCTAGAGTTCCAATCTCCTCCAGCACAGTGCTTATTTGTAAACTGTTCCTCTCTCTCTCCTGTACAATACTTGGTTACTGGTACAGCTAGCAAATGGTTAGGTCTGACTCTGGTTCCAGCCAGGCCAACTGCCATTTGCAGGCAGGGCCCCTTTAGTGTAGCAACAAAAATAGGAAAGTGGTGCTAGCTGACCTTGATGGGCTACTGCTCCCAGTCAGTCCTCTTCAGGCCCTGCAAGCTCTCCCGGCTGCAGCTGCCCAACTCCACTGCCCATGACATCGCAGTCTCCCCTGCTGGCTCTACATCCATCTGAGACTGTGCACGCCCAGTCCCGCTCTGGCATGCCTCCCCAGCTATCCCAACTGTGCCTGTCGCTCACCAGCCCTCCTGGCTGTACTCCAGTGGATCCCTCCTGGAGATTTGCCTGGCAACACTAGCTCCCACTGGCTGTCTCGGTTCCTCTTTGTGCTTCCTGTCCAGATCCTCCTTTGTTACATATATAGGCTTCGACTTTCACCCCCTCCCCCCCCCCCCGACTGGACAGTGCCCCGACATCCTAGTGCTCTATCTCCAGCTTCTTCCACCCGACAACTCCACCCCAGTTGGGCTGACTATAGGTATTTAAGGAGGCCTGCCCCCTGCCAATCCAGATTGGGGATTGGTCAGGGCTCCTCAGAACACCCCAGACAGTTCTACCTCTCTTCCCCTCCTTCCTTCTAGAATCCTCCAGAATCAGAAGGGAGGTAACTGAAAGATGATGCTATCTGTGAGTCACCAGCCTACAAAGAGCCACTCCCAGCACTTGCAGCTAGGCCTGATTAAATTGACCAAGCCTTACAGAAACCTACTTCTAGCACTTACCTAGAGTAGAGTAGAGTAGAGGGTGCTACATATGGTTTTAAATTTTTTGTAAACTGCATTTGAAGCTGCCTTAAAGAGGGATTCCACCCAAAAAAATATATTAAAAGCCAGCAGCTATAAATACTACAGCTGCTGACTTTTAATAAATGGACACTCACCTGTCCCGGGTTCCAGCGATGCCGGCAGCCGAGGCCGATCGATCGCTCGGCTCTCGGCTGCTGTAGTCACCATTCTAGGTGAGGGAATCAGGAAGTGAAGCGAATCGGCTTCACTTCCCAGTTCCCTACTGCGCATGCGCGAGCCGCGCCACGCAATAGGAAATCTCCGCGCTGTCACTGGGACCCGTGTGTGTCCCAGCAGACAGCGCGGCAGGGCAGGAAATGGCGTAGACTCCCATGGGAGTCTATGCCCGGAAGTGGGTGAAAATACCTGTCTTTGACAGGTATCTCCACCCCCCTCCCCCCTGAAAGGTGTCAATTGTGACACCGGAGGGGGGGAGGGATCCGATCAGCGGAGTTTCCACTTTAGGGTGGAATCCCGCTTTAACATTGACAAGACATAGCGCCCACTTCACAAATATTTTTGGTATATGTGGTATATTTACACCTTAGTATGTGGGCTCCTGGTTTTGCACTAATTTTTCTATTGGTTGGTAACTTCTTTGTTGTGCATTCATAAAAAAAATTTGGGAGGATACATACGAGGAAGCACCCCCATTTGCATTTCACCCAATAAATATTTGGTTTTGTGTTTTATACCACTTAACGATGGAAGGAACGGGCACATAGTTGTAATAATAAATTAATAATAATAAATAAAAATAAAAGTTGATGCAATAGCTAAAAATTCAGAAAAACTAGCACCAAATGATGCAACAGTTTTCTCTGTTGGCTAATAAAAAAAAGGGTAAAGCTCAAAAACGCTCCATAAAAATGCACCAAAATCACACATAAAAATGTGCGCAAAACACCATAAAAAAGCTTGAAGACGCTATACTTTCATGAATGCATTCTTTCCAATGGACAAGTAGTTGTAAAAGGTGATTTGAATTGGTGCAGATAAAGTGAATAGTATATGTGGACTCTACGAAAGGAACAATATAAACATGAATAGAAGATTATCCAGATTTTTGCAAAGAAAAAGGAGTTTTGTTTTAAAAACTGCATACAAAGCTTGCTAGACTACATTGCCATCAACAATAAGTACAGCAGGTAATCTCTAAAAGCAATGTGATACACAGCCGTCAAATGGTCAGTTCACATGCCAGTAATAACAAGGCTAAAGGTAGGAATGAACAGAACAAAGAGAACCCTAAGGACTTGATGTGATAACTGGGAGTCGTTAAAAAAATTATAAGGATAGTAAAAAAATTGACAAAACCATCAATCAACAAGAATCAAAACGTGCAAAATAATTGCTGGGAAACTCAGATATGCAGCATTGTCCTTAAAAAAAGCACAACCAAAAGAAGAGACAACTGGATCACCAAAGAAAATCTTAATCCAGTGACTGAAAGAAAAAGAGAAAATGATTAAATTCAAGATTAGAGAAATTACCAGAACAATCAGAAGAATGCGTTGACAAGTGAAACTGAAATAAATAAATGAAAGGTGTGATTAAACACACAAATTAGAAGAGAGAAACAAACAAGGAAAATGTACAGTACACGGAAGACAGTAACACCAAAAACAACTTTTAACAAGGAAATTCAATTTTAAATAAAGAACAAAAGGTATTAACCACAGAGATGAGTTACATAGCAGATGGGAAGAATACAGAACATGGAAGATGTATGTGGAATTGGTAGACTTAAGAAGTAATAGTGAATTAGGAGATACTAAAAGCAATACAAAACTTGGGTAACAACAAGGTCACAGACATTGATGAAAGGAGTACAAAGTAATAGTAAAAGAAGGGTTTACTCTTGATCATAACAGGCATTTACCAAGTTGAGGCAATTTCTGAAGAATGGCTACAGATTATTTTCATTGTAACCTCGAAGAAAAGTAAAACCACAACATGTGCAGAGTATGGGACAATAGCCCTAATATCACACACACACACACACACACACACACACACACACACACACACACACACACACTCACACACACGATGAAGGTGTGGTGGTAATCAAAGGTAATCCACACCATGAGCATAACAAGCATAAACTCCAAACGACAAGACAAAATTGAGAATCTACAATAAGACTTCCAACCAAAAGTCGGCACCACACTGATATGAACTGTATCAAAAAGCAACAGCAAAAATATCTATGGTTCATTAAATTTGTCAGGGTATTTGATCAAGTCGAACAAAAAAATCCTCATAGAAACACTCCTGAAAAGAGGCGTGTGTGTGAAAAAGATGTCAGTTTCCAGCCACTATGTCTAACAAACAAGGGTTTCTGACAATGAATACTGTATTACAGTAAAAAGACGAATGCCCTCAGGATGTTTTCTGTCTCTACTTTTTTCAACAACTTTACAGGTGAAGCTATTCCAGGTAATTGTGAATGTGTTGAAATTCCAATGCTTGAATCCAAGATCATACAGAAAATAAATCACGCTTAAGATACTATTTTGCTTGCAGAGTCTGAGGAAGATCTTAAAGTTCAACTCCAGGGAAACTGGAGAAAGAAAGTACCCCTGCAGAACCATTGTAACTGCTTGTTTAGCTCCAGGGGGCAGGAAAAAGTAGATGCTCCTGCTCCAGTGAGCTAGGGTCATCAAGATCAATGTAGGGTATACAGCCCTGCTTTGGACATGAGGAAACTATGGGACAGTTTACTGATGAAGCATGGGGGAATGCCTTCTGCCGGGAGAGTAGAGGCTCAGGTAAGTAAAAGTGCTTTTTGCACCCCACTGCAAGGGAGAATTTTCAAATGTACCCATTGTGGGGGAGGACAGCGCTGGATCCCTGGACAGGTAAGTGTCCTTTTTTTAAAAGTCAGTAGCTACAATAGATAAGAGTAGTGGGATTGTGACAGTGCCCAATACACAAAGAAAATTCAAAAAATTATAAAAATAGAAATGTTATTACAAAAAACAGTACAAATAGGGTTCATTAAAATGAAAGCAGAGTAAGTTTACAAACTGTTATTCTGGTCAGAGTATCCATGTACATAAGGTGGTCAATGATGAATGTCACGTCCCTACATATTTCGCCATCAATGGCTTCTTCAGAGAATCATACAGACCACAAGTTTCCAAAATAGCTCTAATGACTATAGATTCATATAAAAATAATTAGCAATCATTACAATAAAGTGTTACATGAAATATCTCATATATCATGGTTCACAGCTCCCCCTTCCATGTCTCCCCCACCAAACTCACCAGAGCGACCCCAGAGAGCACACACCAAGCCAATCCATGAATTGCGGCGAAGGAGATTCTGTGTGGCCACAGGTGGCATATGAAAAAACGGGCAAGAAAAATATGTGATAGTCTACAATCTTGGATAGAACCTCTAATCCAATGGTGTAGGCTAACATAGCCTCCATTATACTTCCAAAAACTCTGCTATGGAAAAGCATGAATGCAGTGGCGCCAGGTGGTGCATACAAAAGGTGAGGATATAACACTGTCACACTTGAATCGCTGTCAAAAAGGAGTAAAGGATGGTACTGTGGTTAATGATATTAATAGAAGTAATAAGTAGCATAAGGAAACCTGCATGCAGTATAACAAATCAAACCTGCCAATATTGCAGTCATTTTTAAAATATAAAAGTAATCCTCAAACACCAATAAAACGACCCAAAAAGGGTGGGATTACATACGGCAGACATAAGCCCAATCGTTGATACAAACAGGTACACAAGGGACATAAACAACTCAACATAGGAGCGGTTAAGGCATTCAAAAGTAGGATTCCGAGGATGCAATATATTCAGTCAACCTATGCTCAACCATGACAGTGAGAAAACAGTCCATAGTTACCTTGTATTCAAATAGCATTTAAGACAAATGGTCGCCCCTGCCCTCCAGTTGGTGTTATGCTAGTGTGGCCGGCCTAATATACCCCCTTGTTTGCCCGGCGTCTGACGTTACCAACTGAGCATGGACAAAATGTGAACATCGTGCATGCGCCAACGTAGGCCCTCCGTATGTCTACAAAGACCAGGACACCAAGCGGCGGGGAGGCAGTCATTTCACAGGGGTGCGTCACAAGATGCAGGATGACCAATCCAGGAGGAGCAGGTGGAGGTGTAAAGAGGTGCTCCTCTAACCCAGACACAGCAGCATACCTCCAGTCCCAACAGTCTCCCTCCTATTGCTTTTTCCCCCACAGGGCGAGGGCTAAAGTCCGCTCTCTGCTGATGTCACAGAGTCAGTCCAGGGTCCGCGTAACCATGACCATGGAATCGGAATCTGCCTAGATCCCTGGACCGACACCCTTCCCAGCCTCTCAGCGAGCGTTGAGAGCCTGAGCTGCCCGTGCCCGCCCCCTCCACAGCTCAGCACTCTATTGAGCGAGGAGGGGGCAGAGCAGAGAGCTGTGACTGACAGTCAGCAGCTCTGTGCTTACATAGTTGTGAGAATCGAGTGATCGGCGGTGTTCGATCACTCTGTACTCAGTGTAGAGGCGCTGGGGGACAGATGCAGCATCAGACCGATGCTGCATCCACCTAGGTAAGTATGAATTAAAAAAAATATTCTCATACTCATACTTCTCTTTTAATTACTGTTATTAGAATACTGCAGGTGTTTAACCATAGCTCTCAGAGCAATGACATTGTTATATTGACTGTTTGTATAAGTGCATTTGCTAATCCTCTCTTCTTTTAGGATATGTTTAGCTTTATAAATTCTTTGACATACCTCAGGGTCTGCCAGTAAGTGTTGGGCGAGCAAGGTGTGTCATCTTCAAATGTGCAGAGAAATCACAAAATTCAGTGCCTCCTCTTAGGGTAGCATTACAATTGATATCTTTGTTTCTGCAAGCCATGAAGAAGGAGGCAATGTACAGCCTCCAAAAGGCTTTTATGTACAATTTATGTTTGGAATATACTAACTTTTGGAGTAAACCATTACGGCAGTGGCGTTGCGTCCATAAAGGGTGCAGGAGCGCCACCCCCCCACCCCACTGTCACTCGCTCTCTGACATAGATTGCATGAATCTATCTATGGCCGCTGCTGCCGCCCCTATTCATGTGCCCGGCCCCTTGTCGGCAACGTTTGATGGCACAGTGGCTGCAATTGATGGGACAGTGGCTGCGTTTGATGGCAAAGTGGCTGCGTTTGATGGGTTTTTTCAAATTTTTTTCATTTTGTTTGCGCCCCCCCAAATTTTTTTTTTAGCACCAGCCGCCACTGCATTACGGTGTGCCACTTTAATTCCAGATTTACCTATCCAGGAAATTACAGACAGCTGTGACGTTAAGCAGAACATGGCAAAAGTCAAGGCAAAATGGAAAGAAATGGTGGAAGCAAGGTTCCAGGTTTGAAGGTCACCAAGTAGGTCACCATGGTAGTGGTAAATGCAATGAGATTTTTTGATACCACTGTTCACAGAAGTCACCTATTCTTGATATTAAAATTTTTTAAAAAGATTTACGAGATTTTCATCAATAATTTAGATTCTTGACATTTCTCTCTTCCCCGCCTAGGTACTCCAGGGACAACACACATGGCTGGAATATATTAAAGACGTTTTTGCTAAAAAAGAGGCCATCTAGTAGTCTTTATCATTATCACGGCTGTTTGTTGACGATCTTTAAATAGGTGATGACTGTCGGTTACTGTAAAGTGGATTTACAAAAATAACCCCACAACCAGCGTAAATAGCTGGCAGTAATCAGATCCGGGAGGCCAGAGGACTTCCAGGCTCAAATTCAAGTCTGACCTCTTGTGTGTTTACTGTTTGTGTGTTCGGAAAGGAACCCTGTCTTGTTTGTGGTTTGTATTTATTAGCATTGAAATTTCTCTTCTAGGGAGCAGATTAGTGTGCGTTTCCAATGATGCATGCTTTGATTGGTTATTTCAGCAGACGGAATGTACATACAATTCTGAGAAAATACGGCAGTAGCTGTGTTTCCAATAACATGCTTCCATTCAGTATGCTCTGAAATATGTGACTACATAATGATTTCATTTTCTTGGTTTGTTATTATAGAGAAATGGTACGCCAATAAAAAAAAAAGTTGCTTTGTTTATATTTCAGTAAGTGCTGGACAAAAGTGTTCTTCTGCCTATTTTTGGTTGAATTGGAACTTTCCACTGGAGATACACCCCACCTCTCAAATTTGTAGCTAGAGGAATGCCAAGAATTCCCCAACTGCCAAACAATGAAGTACATTAACCCCTTCATGCTACCTCCCGTGGCCTTTTAAGTGGATTTTAACATGGGGAGGTGGAGCAGTTTCCCGATCATATATGACTGCTGTGATTGGCTCTCACAGCCATCATATGATCAGGAGAACTCTCGCTGGCTTCCAATCAGAAGCTGTGACTTGACACTGGCAGAGAAAGCTAGGCCAGTGTGCTAGGAGCACACAGTAAATGTGCTGTGAGCATACAACCATATGTGTGGTAGTTGGGTGTTAAAGCTTTTTCTTGTACACTCACTGGCCACTTTATTAGGTACACCTGTTCAATTGCTTGGTAACATAAATAGCTAATCAGCCAATCACATGGCAGCAACTCAATGCATTTAGGCATCTAGACATGGTGAAGAAGACTTGCTGAGCTGAGTATCAGAATGAGTGACTTTGAATGTGGCATGGTTGTTGGTGCCAGATGGGCAGGTCTGAGTATTTTAAAAACTGCTAGTCTACTTGGATTTTCATGCACAACCATCTCTAGGGGTTACAGAGAATGGTCAGAAAAAGAGAAAATATCCAGTAAGTGGCAATTGTGTGAACAAAAATGGCTTGTTGATGTCAGAGATCAGAGGAGAATGGGCAGTCTGGTTCAAGATGATAGAAAGGCAACAGTAACTCAAATAACTACTCGTTACTAGGGATGAGCTTCGAGTTCAAGTCAAACTCATGTTCGACTCGAACATTGCCTGTTCGCCTGTTCAGCGAACAGTGAACAATTTGGGCTGTTCGCAGCAAATTCGAAAAGCCGGAACACCCTATACAAGTCTATGGGAGAAATCGAAAGTGCTAATTTTAAAGGGTAATATGCAGGTTACTGTCCTAAAAAGTGTTTGTGGACCCGGGTCCTGCCCCAGGGGACATGGATCAATGCAAAAAAAAGTTTTAAAAACGGCAGTTTTTTCAGGAGCAGTGATTTTAATAATGATTAAAGTGAAACAATAAAAGTGTAATATTCCTTTAAATTTCGTAGCTGGGGGGTGTCTGTAGTATGCCTGTGAAGGGGCACATGTTTCTGGTGCTTAGAACTGTCCCTGCACAAAGTGTCATTTGTGCAGGAAAAAAAGTCTTTTAAAATCACTTGCGGCTATATTGTCGGCTCCCGTAATACAGAGAACACTCAATGAGTGTTCTCTGTATTAGCCGACAATTCATTCATTCATTGATAAAAAAATAAAAAAATAAAAGCGTGGGGGTTCCCCTAAATTCAATTACCAGGCCCTTCAGGTCTGATATGGATATTAAGGGGAACCCCGTGTCAAATTAAAAAAAAATTGACGTGGGGGTCCCCCTAAATATCCATACCAGACCCTTAAGGTCTGGTATGGATATTAAGGGGAACCCCGCATTAAATTTTAAAAAAAATTGACGTGGGGGTCCCCCTAAAAATCCATACCAGACCCTTTATCCGAGCACGCAACCTGGCAGGCCGCAGGAAAAGAGGGGGGGACGAGAGAGCGGTCCCCCCTCCCTCCTGAACCGTACCAGGCCACATACCCTCAACATTGGGAGGATGCTTTGGGGGTCTGTGACCCCTCAAAGCACCTTGTCCCCATGTTGATGAGGACAAGGGCCTCATCCTCACAACCCTGGCCGGTGGTTGTGAGGGTCTGCGGGCGGGGGGCTTATCAGAATCTGGAAGCCCCCATTAAAAGGTCCTTATCAGAATCTGGAAGCCCCCTTTAACAGATCCCGCCCCCCCTGTTTGAAATGGTAAGGGGGTACAAAAGTACCCCTACCATTTCACAAAGAAAGTGTAAAAATGGTTAAATGAGACAAACACACTTGTGAAAAATTCCTTTATTAAAAAAAAAAAAAAAAAAAAAAAAAAAAAAGATTCCAGCGGTGCTAATCCACTCTTGCTATCCAGCGATGGATGATCATATCCAGCGACGGAGGATCTCTCAATCCAGCGCTGTCCATACATCCGTCTTCTGTCTCCACTCCGGAGACACTGCGGGGATCCCAGCGCTGACGTTTCTTATATTTCTGACGCTGGTGAGGGGAGCCAGGGATTCCCTAATGGCGTATGGGTGACCCCGCCCCCTCTGATGTAACGGAAACCTGCGTTACATCAGAGGGGGCGGGGTCACCCATACGTCACTGGGGAACCCCTGGCTTTCCTCACCAGCGTCAGAGGGGCGGGTCAGGTGACGGATGGCCCCGCCCTCCTAATATAAGAAACGTCAGCGCTGGGATCCCCGCAGTGTCTCCGGAGTGGAGACAGAAGACGGATGTATGGACAGCGCTGGATTGAGAGATCCTCCGTCGCTGGATATGATCATCCATCGCTGGATAGCAAGAGTGGATTACCACCGCTGGAATCTTTTTTTTATTTTTAATAAAGGAATTTTTCAAAAGTGAGTTTGTCTCATTTAACCATTTTTACACTTTCTTTGTGAAATGGTAGGGGTACTTTTGTACCCCCTTACCATTTCAAACAGGGGGGGGCGGGATCTGGGGGTCGCCTTGTTAAAGGGGGCTTCCAGATTCTGATAAGCCCCCCGCCCGCAGACCCTCACAACCACCGCCCAGGGTTGTAAGGATGAGGCCCTTGTCCTCATCAACATGGGGACAAGGTGCTTTGAGGGGTCACAGACCCCCAAAGCATCCTCCCAATGTTGAGGGTATGTGGCCTGGTACGTTCAGGAGGGAGGGGGGGCCGCTCTCTCATCCCCCCCTCTTTTCCTGCGGCCTGCCAGGTTGCGTGCTCGGATAAAGGGTCTGGTATGGATTTTTAGGGGGGCCCCCACGTAATTTTTTTTTTTAATTTGATGCGGGGTTCCCCTTAATATCCATACCAGACCTGAAGGGTCTGGTATGGATATTTAGGGGGACCCCCACGTCATTTTTTTTTTTATTTGACACGGGGTTCCCCTTAATATCCATATCAGACCTGAAGGGCCTGGTAATTGAATTCAGGGGAACCCCACGCTTTTTTTTTTTTTTTATCAATGAATGAATGAATTGTCGGCTAATACAGAGAGCACTCATTGAGTGTTCTCTGTATTACGGGGAGCCGACAATATAGCCGCAAGTGATTTTAAAAGACTTTTTTTCCTGCACAAATGACACTTTGTGCAGGGACAGTTCTAAGCACCAGAAACATGCGCCCCTTCACAGGCATACTATAGATACCCCCCAGGTACCACATTTAAAGGAATATTACACTTTTATTGTTTCACGTTAATCATTATTAAAATCACTGCTCCTGAAAAAACGGCCGTTTTAAAAACTTTTTTTTGCATTGATCCATGTCCCCTGGGGCAGGACCCGGGTCCCCAAACACTTTTTAGGACAGTAACCTGCATATTACCCTTTACAATGAGCACTTTAGATTGTGAACGTTTGAGTCCCATAGACTTTAATAGTGTTCTAAAGTTCACACGAAGTTTAGGTCTGTTCGCAGGTTCTGGTGCGAACCGAACAGGGGGGTGTTCGGCTCATCCCTACTCCTTACAACCAAGGTATGCAGAATACCATCTCTGAATGCACAACAGATCGGAATTTGAAGCAGATGGGCTAAAGCAGAAGAAGACCACACTGGGTGCCACTCCTGTCAGCTAAGAACAGGAAACTGTGGCTACAATTTGCACAGGCTCACCAAAAATTGGACAATACAAGAGTGGGAATACATTGCCTGGTCTGATGAATCTGTATTTCTGCTGAAGCATTCAGATGGTAAGGTCAGAATTTGATGTAAACTACATGAAAACATGGACCCATCCTTCCTTTTATCAACGGTTCAGGCTGGTGGTGATGGTGTAATGGGTGTGGGAAATA